>NC_132789.1:69386626-69698015 GCF_048418805.1 Vulpes vulpes | reverse complement strand
TTAGGAGAGACAGGGCTGTTTTTTCTTTGACATGGGAGTTTGAGAAGAAAGAAGCAAAAGGCTGAATGAGAAATAATGAAATCTGCATCTGTAGCCACATTAAAGCTAAAATAGGGGTGGGGGGGAGTTGATTTAGTGAATTCTTTACTGTTTAATTCCTTTAAAAAAAAAAGATTCCATCAAAATAGTTTCATGTGTAGGCAGGATGTTTGATTAGCTGATGAACGTTTTAATTCCTACTTGGTTGTTTTCAATGTGGACACAGCTCTAATTTGTGTTTTTCACTAATCCCTTAAAATCAGACTCTTCCATTGCGGCATGCCACTCCCACCTACCCCACCCCTAAGCCTCCCCCATTCTACTCCCACTCACTCTGTTTTACAATGGCTTTCAACACACTGCTGTTTCTTCTGCTTTGAATAGCCTTACCCCTTCTTAGTCTGATTATTCCTGATTATCCTTTAAGTTCCGATTTAAATATCTTCTAACTGCAAAGAAATCTTTCCTTGGACCACCTCAAGAGCTTCATCTTAATCCTTCTAGCATCTTTTATGTAGGCCCTTTGTTGGCAGACAATGGTGTGAATGGTTATCTGTTGTGCAAGCTCCCTGAGTCCTTCTACCACTGCAATGAATGATTTAGATGTTTGTCTCCTCCAGTTGATGGGGAGCCTCTCCAAAGCCATGATCATTTTTTACGCTTCTCTGTATTTCCATCTCTCAGTACAGCCTCTGACACATAGGAGGCCAAGGATGGACAGAAAATTGGTTCCAGCTCTAGCATCAATTC
This sequence comes from Vulpes vulpes, assembly GCF_048418805.1. Taxonomy (NCBI): domain Eukaryota; kingdom Metazoa; phylum Chordata; class Mammalia; order Carnivora; family Canidae; genus Vulpes; species Vulpes vulpes. The sequence goes on along the minus strand of NC_132789.1, from coordinate 69,697,226 downwards.
TCTTTAACTGGTGTGGCTGCTGGGAAGCATTTGAGGATATTTTCCTGAGAGGAAAAGGGTCCCTGAGCAATTGGTGACATATGCCTGGGGAGTAGGAAACCATGAGTGGCAGCATGTGTGGCACCTTTGCTCCTTTCTCCTTTATCGCAGGCATTTTTGTGTGTTCAGAGAACGAATATAAGAACAAACCTAAGAGTAATATCACTTGAAATGTATCCAGCGATGTTAGAAAAAATATTCTTAGTGCATCTCAGAGCCTCTGGTCCTAAGGACACAAAACACATCGAGTCCCTTTTATCACTACTCACTCGATTTTAGTTTTCAACGTAGGCATTCATTTCTCTTAGGAGGGAATCTGAGCCTGGGCTCTATCAGACCTCACGGATGGCCATAAATTGAGTGCTGTCTCTGTGGTACCAAACACTCACGTCACCTGTTTTTTCCACTGACTTAACTAACAGATTTTATACAGCCTTAAGATTACGTGGCCAGTCACAAGTCGGGCTTGGATGCCAAGCTATTTGACCTGTCAATAAGGGGGCTGTATAATTTATAGTATATACTGGGATACTCTTAAGAGTAAATGGAGTGCTATTGGTGAGTGTGCGGGAACCAGAGATGTAGATTAGGACCATTCTGAGGAAATCTGGGATGTAGGGTCACCCTACCCTGTAGAATCATCATGTTCATTCTCCAAAAGGCTGTTAACTTGTTTGCTTGATATAGACCCCAGTTTATAATTCCAATGGGTTATGTACAGTTTCTTGAGGTGCTGTTGAGTTTCTCAGGCTGCTGTGGGCTTCACAGAAAAGGGTGCTTTTATCCACTGCTGGTGCCTACCTAGTAGCTGGCAAACATGAATGAAAAAACAACAGCCAGAGTGCCACTCGTTATAATTCCTAATATGGAACAGAGAATCCATAGCTATTTGCACTAGTTCCTATGAAATGATCCTTTCCTAAATATTGACTCCTTCCCTATCAGGGCCTGGCTTCCCTTTTGAGGTATAGATTCCTAACTAAGTTATTTGTGACCAAGATTTCCTGCTAATTTGTGGGCCTACCTGTAATTCTCTGGATTTGAGATTTATTACCTATAGCTTCCAGTTCTAGCTATGCTTTTCAGGACCTAGATATTTTGTCTCTTCACAATGTCATAATTGTAGATATTTTTTTGAAGAATCCTTTTTACAATTTTGTAGAAGATATTCCATGAATTGTAGAGAAGTGACTCTATTAATTAGAGTCCTTGAATTACTAGGACTCTAGTAATTACTAAATCCTAGAATTACTAGGATTCTGGTCTTGGAGACCAGACTTCTCTACACAGGGCATGGGTATGGTTTCTTGTTTTTTGAATCTTTTGGACTTGATCTCCTAGCTTCCTGGCTATGACCAATTTCTCCCTGGCACCTGTAACTAACTAAATCCTAAATCCTTACGAAATGGTTAATCTCAAAATCTAACTTCCAAGCTAGTACTCTTTCCAGTGATTCTGTTTCTAGAATTAATAATAAAACATGAGTGATACAGGTAATTCTGGAAAGAGGAGGATTTGAAAATAAAATTACCCAGGAGAGTACCTCAATTATCAATTTTGTCTTGGCACCAGCAACAGAGCCCGAATGATCTTTGCCAAATCTTTCAACTTAGTGTTTACCAACCCTTAAAATGTTTATTAAATGGAGATTATAATAATGATAAATCCCAGAGAGCATTGTGAAGGATTACACAAAAATGATAATGGCATGCTTTGTTAATGTTAAATGATAAATACCTAACTCCGTTAGGATTGTACTCTGGATCAAATGAAGTGATGAATAACATAGTTATTGGAAAATGTAAAGTATGGCTTTTGTAGGTCTTAAATCTCAGATATGCAAGAAATGGCTTTTGCGTTACTTTTTGTAAATTAACCTACTTTTAACTCCAAGGCTCAATTTCACCATATTGTCTAGGAATCCTCTAGCCTTCCCAAAATAGCACCAGAGAGTGGGAGGTTTAAATTTTCCTGAAAACAGGGAAGAGCCTGTCATCTCCCAGCTTATGTGGTCACTTCTGACTTTGTCACTCTCCAAGAGATCTCCAGGAGGTCTGGAAGCTCTCTGATGGTTGTATAACACTCCCAGGTGGGAATTTTTGGAGGGCTGGGGGAACTTGGTGTCTGCTCTCTCTGGATCCACCTCATTTCTGTGGGCTTCCAATGCCTCCTGTTGAACTCTGGAGTCATCCTGCCTCTCTGCCTCTCCAGCATTCATCCAGAGGCTAGGCCTCCAGACCCACTTTTCTGGGACACAGTCAGTGAGACCCTGTATCAGTTTATTAGTGTAGGCCTGAAAAGTCTTCAGCTTCTTGTCTTGCCACATCCCTCTTCGAAGGGGTGAACCCGAGGCAGAGTCTGTTTCCCCCTGGAGTGGAAAGCATGGGTACAAAATGAAAGGGAAGCATGGGTACAGAATGAGAGGGAAATAGGAAAAAATTATTTCTTTAAAAATACACAATCTGTGTAGACGTCCCTGTGAGGCTTCCTATTACTGATGACCAGTTGTGGCAAGGAAGCAGCACTGGTGTCTTGTGAGGGCTGCTTTAGGCCTCTAGACGGATGAGGGAGGTGACTTCCTGTGTGCTTTCGGCTCAAGCTTCAGAGTTGTACCACAAGATACAAGAGGCTCTCGCTTTCCTTTGTGCCATCTCTTCCTTGAGCACCCTGAGGATGACACAGTGGCAGCCTTCAGGGCTGGGGCTTAAGCAGGTCAGCAGCTGACAGGCATAGGGAGATAAGGCACTTGGCTCTCATGGCAAAGGGCCTCTTTTGCTGCAACGGCTCCAACCTCCTTCTAGAAAAGCCACCCTACACCCCTTCATGGGCAGTTGCAGCTACATCCTTGGTGATGGATTCCTTTAACTGGCTCTGGGCTGATATGACAAAGCCAAGACTATAAAACTCACAAAAGTACTGCAAGAGAACAGAGCCTACATCCCCCCCTTCCCCCCCCCCCCCCAGACATTTCATGCTGAAAACCACATCTACACAATCCTCTGGGGATTTAGTTGTTTAGGGCTCTACACCTGCTAACTTTGTGGCTCTGCCTGTGATTCTCTGCACTTCAGATTTATTATCTACAGCTTCCGGTTCTAGCTGTGCTTCTTGGCATATCAATACTTTGTCCATCCATAATGTCTTAATTCCATTTTTTTCTTTTTCTTTTTCTGAAGGAGACTATAATAAACTGAGCACATGTACACACACACCATATACAAAAGAAAGAAAGGGAAAGAAAGGAATGGAAAGGGAGGGGAAGAGGAGGAAAAAAATCATGCACTATCATTCCAGTTTTTGTACTGTTGGGTGCACAGGCCACTCCTCTCAGCAAGCTCCCCCTGCCCTCCCCCACCCCATCCATGTTTTATGGCAAAGGATCTAATACAAGCTCATAAAGACAGTTGGGACCAATAATTAGCAAGTGCAATATTTTACGACAGACTATGTGTTTCCTTAAAGGGGGAACTCTTGAGAAATATTGCTCCTTGATTACACCTGATTACACAATAAAAATGATTCCATTTTTATTGTTTGATGTTTGATTTTCTTAGGCCTTTTATACCACACCAAGAACAAAGTTTCAGGTTTCAGTCACTAATCGCTTGTCATAAAAGCTATATTAGAGACCAAAAAAAAAAAAAAAAGAGGGTGAACCCATAGTTTTCTGGGAAGAGAAGATGTAGAAAATATATGTGTTATCTGTATTTCTTTTGCCAACACTATGCTGGACTTGGTAACCTGTCCAGGTTCCCTACGTAAGCGGTGCAAGTGTGGGTCCTTGTGCCTGCCCTAAATGCTTGGGCCATCTGTGAATAACCTGGTCAAGAAAGCCAGTTGATAGCTTCTGAGCTCCTCCGTGTTATGCAACCTTCCCAGTGGTGACTGTGGCAGCATTTGTCCCGTGCAGCACTTCGGGGGCCTGCGAAGTCAGCCGTGCTGTTGAGGGGTGCCTTGTTTCGCAGTGATGACCCGAAGCCTGCTGCTTGAGGGTTGCCAACACTACCTCCCCACTCCCTTTTGTCCTACCTGGAAGGCACCTACCAACCCCGGTTTCTCCTCTTTTAAGACTTCAAGGAGGAAAAGAGGCTCTGACGGGGCTCGTTAGCTGTGTCACAGCGGCCCCTGCAGGCTCAGGGTGCGCAGGTGGCCCAAGCCCGCAGGTCCGCGCCTTTGCCTGCACCCTAGTCCCCCTGTATTTTGCTTATCTTGCGACCTCTCGCAGGATCAATCAGAAATTGCTTGACCTGAGAACGGGAGCTGTTTCTGATGCCTAAAAACCAAAGTTTCGGGAGCGGACTGCCTACGAGGCGAGGCCTACGAGTCTTTGTTTTCTCTTTGTGCGATTGAAGGGGGACTCGTGGACGAGTTACTTTCTGTGCCCCAGCAAGTCCGCATTAGAGAACTTGTGCATAGCCATAATCCAGCGCCTTTGATCGCTTTTTTTCCCCCCTCGGGAAGAGAAAATGCTTGCAAAAAAAAAAAAATAGCTGAAACCTCAGGAAGAAAGAAAAAAAAAAATTCCTAGCGCTCTGGCTTTTCTGGGTTTGCAAATGTGCACCGCTCAGGCACCCGGATGATTCATCCCCTGCAAGCCTAAGCGCCCCATTTGTTTTGTAGATCTCACTACCCCCTTTGTTCTGCTTCAAACCTTTCAGAGGGCTGAAATGCATTATTACCTTGTTAAATCGCAACCAAAATCATTTCTACAGCCCGAAGCTGTTTTGACGTGGGTTGAGCATCTCACACACAAAAGAATGGCTTTTGTTCCCAGAAGCGCTCATTGGCTGAGTGGCCTTTGCGCCGAGCCAATCAGAAGCCAGTTGTTAGGCCTGGCTGGCTATTTTTAGCTTCACTCGCGGGGGAAAAAAAATACTTGGTGGTGGAGGGGGTGAGCTGGAGAGGGAAAGTGGCGTACAGTAAAAAGCAAACAGCAAAACGCGTTTTGGATGGCGCGGCGTGTTTGGCATTCTTCCTTGAATTACTCATGCACTGTTACATTAGCACGTGTTTTTTGGTAAACAACAAACAGAGCTAGGACTGCATCTCCTGGTGTCGAATTATCTATTTAGCAAAGAAACAGAAAGTCTAAGAAATAGTCAATATTACCCTTTTTATCCAAAAGCAACGCACTGTATCGTGTAGTTTTTTTTTTTTTTTCTTTTTCACAAACACGCAAAAATGCCTGTTACCATACAGAGAAAAAAAACCTAGGAGGTTTTTTTTTTCCCCCAAAGAATTTTTTTTTTTTTTATGAATTTTTATCTTGGGTTAATAGAAATTTTCAGTGACCTGTTCATTGAAACTTATAGACTCATAGGATCATCCTTCCCTCTTGCCCTTTAAAGACGTATATAAATGTACAGACGAGTATGCACATGGTGTGTAGCAATTAAAATCATAAATATTCAGTATGTTTTGTGCCTGGAGATAAAGCATTCTTTTGAGCATGTTCTTTCATTGAAGCCATTACTCAGTAGGCAAAGAAGCGTTTCCCCCCCGAATGCTCTTGAGGTGACAAAGCATTACAACACACAATTTGTTAATTATCTAATATCAGAAAATGAAAGTTGCCAAATGGGAAAAGTTGAAGCTGAAACTGATTTTCTAGAAGTCATCTATTTAACTGGGGAAAAAGAGCCACGCTGAACCAAAATTTTATACCAAATCAATTTTATTAATATTATTCTTTAATAATATTAAAGAATCTCTTCCTGGAAAGAAGAAAAAAAAAAAGCCAGATCTATGTCCAATTCTTAGGACATGTTTCAGATGGTAGATTTTCCCAATATTTCTTAGTTAAGCTTGAGACTGTGACTTCATGCGCTGCTGTGATTTGTTTCGTTGTTTTAAGAAAAATCCCCTTTTGCCTCTAGTCGCAAGACATCAGATTGCCATTTAGACATGTGTGAGCAGGGAATCTGGATCACAGGCTTTCTGAGAAAACTGGAAAGCTTCAGGAAGGGACAAGATTCAAGAGCTAAGCCTAGGATTACAAAAGTGATTGGCTGTGGTCTTCTGTGAGCCAGGATGGCCTAGTATCCGGTGGGCAGAGGCCAAGGGATTGACCAAAAATTGTACCAGAATGAAGAGAGTAGTACAAAGAAGTTTTGGGAGGAAACCATCCTTGTATTCAGCAATACGGAATATAGTGTTCAGGAAAAATGTCCCCTGGGTTTCTGAAGATGAATTTGAGTAGCTGAAATAAGGCACTTTGGAAAGAGTTATCTTTTTCATTCCAACATCAATTTGGTGCACACTGGGACAGGTTTTAAGAAGGCAGCTATACAATAGCTCCCAGGAGTTTAGCTAGGTTTTTGTAGACAACCAGCTGCTAACAATTTTGTTTAATATGCAGTCTTAGTAAATTAAAGGAATCTGACAAATCAAGCCCCAGCACGATTCTTATTTGTTTGCTGTGGTGGAGCATGTTGAACCCCAGCAGAAATTAATCCATTGCAATTTTTCTCTTCGGGACTGGCATTTTATTTGCACGCTTTCTTGTGCCAGGTGTTTTTTGCTCCTGACTTGGTCACCTAAACAATTCCTTAGTTTAATATTTCCCTGCCTAAAAACCAAATGTGTCACAATAATAACACTCTTAGGATCATGTGAATGTCCAGTTCTATGTGTTTCTATTTAAATTCCTGAAAGGCAAAAGAATAAAAAAATAAAATAAAATAAAATAAATAAAATAACATAACATAATAAAATAAATAAGTCGTCTCCTTCTGTATCTTAGCCTGTCTGTGTAGTAGTTGGTTAGCCTCAAACTTGCATGGTGTACATTTTGTTTCCGGTGGAGACAGAGATCCTTGTCCGTTGGAAATAAGGAGGCAAATGGAGGAGAAACATGCAACTCTGCACACTTAGCTACATCCTCATGGGAGGGACATTCAGAAAAGGGAAGGGTGCTCGCTGGGTGCCCAACAGATAAAAGAGATACTGAGTGACTGGGGATGTCACACTTTATTTATGTGAGTTTCAAGTTTTTATTTAAATTCCTGTTATTGGGATCCCTGGGTGGCTCAGCGGTTTGGCGCCTGCCTTCGGCCCAGTATGTGATCCTGGAGTCCTGGGATCGAGTCCCACATCAGGCTCCCTGCATGGAGCCTGCTTCTTCCTCTGCTTGTGTCTCTGCCTCTCTGTGTGTATCTCATGAATAAATAAATAAAATAGTAAAAAAAAAAATAAAATCCTATTATTTCACATAGAGTGTAGTATTAGTTTCAGGAGTAGAATTTGTGATTCATCGTTACATATAACACCCAGGGAGCATCATTTATATTTATTTCACTTTCCTCTCCTCTACCCACCATGCTCTCCTATTGCTTGTGGTAGTAGTTATAAAAAGTGCCCACTAAAGGATAGATAATTGTTTGAGTGTTAGTTGTGAAATAACTGGAATTTCACCATTGAGATTGCATTGAAATAACTGGATTTCACCATTCACACCTGTCAGTGTGTGTGTATAGCCAATAAACTAAATGAAATTGTAATACACCAAACTATAGTTTTCTGGTGATGAAGTAGCCATATTCGCAGAGGAACGAAGGTTCCAGTCTTGCTGGCGACACCATGAAGTAAGCCAAGTGTGTCACAGGTGCCTCGGGCATCTCCTGCTTCCTTCTCACTTCATGGGTGCAGTGTTTTCATGTTTTGTGTTAAATCACCCTTCTGTGTAGCCTCTCTGCAGACTAAGCCTACCCTCACTCCCCCAAATAATCCCTCCTCATGCTTCAGACTTGGGGTTAGGAATGAATACAGGAACACTTTTCTCTCTCTCTCTCTCTCTCTCTCTCTCTCTCTCTGTCTCTGGATTAAACAGAAAACACATGACAGCTTTTGCTAAAGTGATTCATTATTAGGTGTGTGAGTGTGTGTGTGTTACTGTGCCATTGAACACAGGTGTGTGGAAGGTGCCTGAACATGCCACAGGACACACTCATTGTGTTCCTGCGTTGTCATCTCTTCAGTCTGATTAATTTATGGTCCCATAGAAAATCTCCCGTGTGAATCTCATGAGCTTTGCTGAGCTCATTGTGCAGAAAATCAGTCTGTATAAACATTCTCTCAGCTTCACACTTTCACCTTAATAGGCTTAATATTTGTCTGTCACGTGCCCCTTGGCCTTCTAAAAAAATCTTGTGAATGGTTAATTGTTGGGCAGACCATTTGTGAAATATTAATATGGAAACCTTAAAACATGAGAAGAAAATTAGAATCATACGTGTAATTTAGGTGGATTCGTAGTGAGTAAAAGAAAGTGCCTGTCTACAAAATTTTGGATCTTGTAGAGGATCTTGTAGAAAATCAGAATCTTTCATGACATGAGGATATCCAAAGTTGGGCCAAGAGAAAGTTTGGGGGAAATGATTTAACCCAGAGTGTAACTTCATGCCAGGGTAGCTGACATTTGTAAATCATAGTGTACAGGACCTAGTGAAGCCTAAAACTGAAGCGGCAACAACAATTTTAAAACAAACCTTCTGAATTAAACTTTTAGTAAGAATGAGTCAAATGCTGTGGGGAAAATGAAGATTTTATTGTGACAAGCAATTCAGATGCAAGTAGATGTCATGAAAAGTTTAAAACTATGAAATAAAGAGAAAGGGAAACATGGTTCATCAGAGAGACAAGTGAAATATAAAGATCAAAAATAAAACACAGCATGCAATTGAAATTTGTGCTACCTTCACTCTGGCTTTTTATCAGATCATTGTATACTGCTAATATTTACTCTAAATATATTTCCCAAATAAGAAAAATAATTGTGTTTACATTATAAGTATCAATTCAGTTATGTTTGCAAAAGTAAACACTAGAGAGTGTAATAATGGGCCTCAGAATAATAGAATAAAATCCCAATATTCCTTGGGTTTTTAATAAAACAGAGCTTATCTTTATGGTTTTGTACTAAGAAAGAATATTGGAAAAACATATGTAAAAGAAGGTGACGAAAAACTTCAGTGGGGAAAAAAAAGCAAATAATTTTGAAATGATGTAAAGGAGAGCAACTTATTTTAGCAAGTCAAGGGGATCTGTAAATACCAGGTAAACACTCTAGTTCATGGACATCCCAAATCATTAATCACATGAAGATGCATCATATAGTTGGATGTGAATAATTCTGAAGGTGTTGGTCACATAAAACTATGAATTTCATGATCCAAAAGATTTTAAAGCTCTTAGGTGAGGTCCCCCTCTCCCTATAAAATATGTCCAGAACAAATGAACAGAAAGCAAAAGCACAATAGTGGCACCGTTACTAGTGTCCATCATAGTTGCCTGCCAAAGAGGTCTTATTTACAGGTGACCCTTCCAGTGGTAGCTCTTTCCTCTTTCATGCATTTTGAAAGCCTCTGTAATTTTCTAGGTGGGGATGATTTGTTGGTCACTACTGACAGAACTACAAAAGAATGCTTTTAAATGCCCATTTCAAACACAAGACTTGGAAAAATGCTGTGAAAATCACTTAACCTTTTTTTTCCCCTCTTTGGCTGGAACACCTCTTCTGTCCTTCTGTGGAGTTGTTAAAAGTAGAACAACTGTAGTTTGTCTTGACACATAATGACTTAGGTTTGTTTTGGAAAGGCCCTTTGTTAATAAATCTGTTTTCCATTTGGGTGTGAGTACTAATGTCCATGGCAAAGTCTTGCTTTGTTCCTTCATTCATTGACATACAATGTCAATGCTATGCTTCCTTTGATTAAAATAATAAAATACATGATTAAATATTTTATAGGACCCATCACATTACGAGCAATGCCTATAGGGTCAGAGGGCATTCTTCAAATGAGAACATGTGTTGTTCAGCAAATTACCCCTGCAAAGAGGCGTATGCACAAGCTTCTCGAAAGTCTCACAGCTGCGGTGCCCAGATGTTGGCTGACATGTACCACTGGGGTCAGCGTGGGAAAAGGAGTCATGATGCTTTGTGGACAACTCTATATTAAGCTTTACATCAGTAGCAGAACACAATCCAAATTGATGATGGATGGGGTGGCTTGAAAGCTGTTGAGTATCACTGTGTCACCATTCAAAAGAATTACTCTTTGCACAATGACAATCCCATTAACCTTTGGGCTAAATCCCCTTCATTAAAATCATCTCAGACTTTCTGCCAACCTTACTTTAAATGTAGTCATAGGTATCAAAAGGCTATGAGACAGCTTGGGAAACTGGGCATCGAAGCATTTTCTGACAGAAATTATACAAGGTGTGGGCATTCCACATGCCAAAGGCTGAGAAATGCATAATTTTCATCTTGATCTCCAACCTTTCAGCCTAGGTTAGGATTTGTAGAACACCCTCAAAACTAAAGAATTTGGGGGAGAAATCAATACCCCAAATCAATCCATTTTGGAGCTCCCCTCCCAATCTTTCATCTGTCTCCATGCAAGATTACTTCCCAGAAGGATCAGAAGTCATACAGTATGTTCAAAACTGGGCTGCAGGTCATGAGTTCTGCTGTTGACGTAGAGAGCACTTACAGCCCAAGGCTAATGCAGTCTGTCCAACATGAGCTGGGAAGGTGATCAGAGAGTTTCCACCAATATTCAGGAGGAATTTCTCAATGGTTATTTGTAGGAGGAAGACAAGGCGAGGCCCACCAGAGTTCTGGTAGAGCTCCTGATAAGGTTATATCATGTAACTCAGGTGGTAAGAAAGAACATGAGTTACAAAGACCATTCAAGGGAGCCAGGACACAGCTTTCTCTAATTCAGAAGGATATGTTATTTCCCACAAGACAGGTAGACGTGAAGATGCTTTTAAACAGATCCCTGAAAACAAAACAAAACAAAACAAAACAAAACAAAACAAAACAGATCCCTGGGGATGCCTGGGTGGATCAGTATTGAGCATCTGCCTTTGGCTCAGGGCGGAATCCCAGAGTCCTTGCATGGAGCCTGCTTCTCCCTCTGCCTGTGTCTCTGCCTCTTTCTGTGTATCTCTAACGAATAAATAAATAAAATCTTAAAACACACACACACACACACACACACACACACACACAAATAAACAAACCAAAACTAGATCCCTATAGTGTTGCTCCATATTACTGTAGGCACTCAGACCAAAAGGGGGGAATCTGGAAAACTCTCAAAAGTGGGCATTGCTTCCATACTATTTCTGATCTCCCTTAAGTCCTATGAGGCGGGTCCTTTCTGTTCATTTGCTCTTTCAAGGTTGAGATACTGCGAAACGCTGGGAGGACAGAACTGCTCTCCTTGAGGAGGGTGTATCCCTGGGACATAGACTCGCGTGCAGACATTTACGGGGAGGCTGGCCTGCCCTGTAAGGAGCCCTATAAGGGAGCCCAGCTCCCTGTGAGGAGCGTGTGTTTGCTGTGCAACAGGAGCACCGCAGGAGGGGTCCTCAGCTCAGAGAAGGCATTGCAAAGCCTTTAAGCAGGTGGTGGAGGCTGTCAGTATTTGACCCGGGGGTGGTTCCCTTGGGTGGTAACCGGAGAGCACCATCCAGGCGGAGGGAACTGCATATGCAGAGGTACAGAGAACAAAATTATCTGAGAAAAGAGCTAATCTGCCCGGCTGATGGCAGTGCAGGGGCAGGAGAGATGGCCTAAGAGGGTAGCAGACGCCAAGGGGCAGCGGGATCACAGCAGGCCTCCCCTGTGGTGGTTATCAAGAGTGCTCATATATCACCCAAGCCGGGACTCTTTCGAGAGTCGAGGAGGGGTGCTACTCACCATCGCTCTGACGAGAGGGTAAAGCGGGAACGTCCAGGCTGAGCTGACCCCCGTGGGTGGGGGAGCCTGGCTGCGGACGCCGGGAGCACTGCGGAGGGTCAGAGGCGATGTGCGCATGGGGCAGGTGACGGGCCACTAGCAGCGTGAAGACCCGACTGGATTTCTAGAACCAGCAGGCAGAAGGGACCTCTGCGGTCCGGTGAACCTGGGAGCCCACGGTGGGGGGCGGCTGATGGAGCCCGGGGGGCCCCACACCCGGGGGACCCCAGAGCTGCACGGCCCTTAGTCCACGGAAGCACGGGCAGTGCTCGCCAGGGGCTGCTCTGCTGCACGGATCGTCCTCGCTTGCATCTTAGGGGGACGCTTGCCATCTTGGGGAGCCCAAGGAAAATACTGGCCGATTTTCAATATAAATGGTTTTGTGTGTGTATCAATTGACATGACCAGCATTATGGTTTTAGGCCCTGAGCCTTTTCTAAAAGATTCTCTTATTTATATATATTTTTAAGCATTCTTGGTACAAAGTCTTCTTAAGCTTGCTCTTATTCCAAAAAGCACCCTTTTGATGTAAGGAGTTCCCAGGTTCATTCATTCTTATATTAAGCAATTACCTGTTGAGTGCCTGTCATGCTTCTGGCATTATCCAAAGTCTTGGGCACCCGGTGATGTAGAAGACAGGATCCTTACCCTTCAAGAGAATGCAGTTTATTAGTGGTGAGATGGGAGAGGTTAAGGAAGGAAATCAGCTATTTATCTGTAGCTTTCATTCTCAAAGGTGGTCTCAGTACCAAAAGCATCTGTACCACCCGGGAACTTGTTAAAAATGCAAATTATTGAACCCATCTCAAAACTATTGAACCAGAAACTCTGAGCTGGGGCCCAGCCGTCTTTGTTTTAACAAGCCCTATGTTTGACTGTGATGCACGCTGACGTTTGAGAACCTCTGAGCCACAATATAATAAGATGTACGTGCTGGGGGGCCGAAGAGGATGTGTGGGCTAACTGTCTGGTGGCATAAGGAAAAGCTTCTCAAACGAGTTATTTCGAAGTGGAGAGTTGAAGGGTTGGTAGGAGTTGGCTGGGCAAAGGGAAGGTGGGAGTGGACAGAGATTCAGTCCAAGGACAGGATGGAGTGAGTCAGCCTAGAGGTGAAAAATAGCCGAGCTTATATTCAGAATTCAGGAGGAGTTCGGGGAGTCTGGTACAGCAAATGGGGGAAGGTGGGGACTTGTTTACGTCTCCTATCAAAGGGCAGGCAAAGCCTCCCGCTGCATCTGCAGGCAGTAGCATCAGGGAAACCACAGCTGCTGTCTGAGGTGACAGGTAGGGCTTTCACATCGGAACATTCTAGGGATTCAGGCTAAAGCCAGTGGGGGAGAGAAGCACAGTTGGGAGCATGAAGTTAGGGAGCCTCTGGGATCCAGCGATGCAGCCTGGCAAGGAGCAGTGAAGACAACCCAGAAAACACGTGTAAACTCAAATTAGGACTCCTCTTCCAGAGAATGGAGTCTCTTTGTCTGCGGGGGCTGCCATGACAAAATGCCACAAACTGGGTGGCTGCGACCACAGAAATAATTTTCTCATAGTTCTAGAGGCTAGAAGTCTGAGCCCAAGGTGTCAGTGGGGTTGGGTTTTTCTTAGAAGCTTCTCTTCTCCTTGGTTTGCAGGTGGTCACCTTCTTGCTGTGTCTTCATGTGATCTTTCCACCTCTACATCCTGGGGTCCCCTTGGGAATACTAACTTCCTCTTCTCCTAGGGACGCCAGTGATGTCGGCTTAAGGCCCACATGCATGGTCTGATTGTAACTTCCTCACCTCACGAAAGCCTAATCTCTAAAGACAGTTACATTCTTAAGGTACTAGAGGTTCATCGTGCAAATTTTTGGAGAACATAGTTCAGCCTGTAACAGATGGCAATAACTCCAGGTTCAGAGGAAATGGACTCCTTGGTACTTAAGATGTGAACCCAGAGGGGCAGTAACATGCCAAGAGACTTCAGGAGCTTCGTACCAGAGCTATGGGTCTTTGTGAGAAAATAACCTGGTTGGTCACAACAACATGCTACTCCCCTAACGAGGGCTTCTCAAAGTCCCCTAGGCTGAAAAGAGACTGGTTTCATATTCAGGGCATCATGAACTCTCAGGTGTGAGGAAAATAAGAGGTGATATTAGGACAAAATAAGTGCACAGGGGATAGAAACTAGTTGCCATCAAAGGAAACTACATAGTAAAACCATGCCAGATTTGGAAATCAGAAAAGCTGAATTTGAATGTGAGATTTGTTGCTTTTCTCTTGGGTGATCTTAGTGGGAGAATTCAAGTAACTACTCAGTGTTCATTTTCTCTGTATAATAAAGGAGCCTTACTAGTACCTCCTTCACAGGAGTAAAGGAGAAGATGTGTCTCATAAAACATGATGGTCTTACTTACGTAAGCATGATTGTCATCACCATCATACGTGACTTCTTTATCAAGGGTTTGCCATAAAACAGGTATTACATTAATGCTTTTAAATGTAAGATCTCACTTAACTGTAATCTTTCAATACTGTCATCAAAGGTATCTGAAATAAATGCTCAAAGGAATCCACAAAAAAAGCAGATACGTTTATCAAAAACAGTCCTTTCTAAGAAATGGTTTTCCCATATTAGTTAGTAGGGGGCTTCCCAAGTTCGATACAAGGGATCAGAATGTAGCCACAGGAACATATAACTATATGGAAGGAAAACAAAACTCCATGCACATAGAATTGTCATATTTCAAATCATTCAGTGACATGGAGATTAGATGTCTTGGAGATTAGAAAAGAGATGGTAGGTCAGAGAGGAAGAAGGCGTTATAATCACCTCCTGGAATTATTCCATTTTCCCTCACTAATCTACCTGGGTGGTGGGGCTGGGAGCCTCAGGATATCAGAGCTGGTAAGGCGGTTCTGCAAGGTTCCCCTAGTTTTCTGTGCTTACTAAGCGATATTCCCATGGTTTGTGTGTTCTGAGGTGGGCGCATTGACAGGAAGACAGAGAGCAAATCAGCCACGGATGCTGTCTTACATCATTGAAAATCACAAACCAGTTTATCCTATCAGCACCCTCAATTTGTTTTAACCCAAATCTTCAAGGACACTTTGATATAGATTATTCAAAATATGAGGGATTCAATAATAATTGCAATATGGGCCTACAACATGAGACCAAAAGGAAACCTAAAAAAGTTGGTTCTTAGCACGCAGAGGGCTTTCTATTTGCCTGCAGGCGAGGGGCAAGGATGGCTTCACAGAACAGAAGACATCTGAGCTGGCTTAGGGAGCTCAACAGGAAGCATTTATGTAAAGAAAATAAGAAACAACAGTTGAAAAACAAGATCCTGATGTTCAAACCATGGAGTTTTGAAACCACCGGGGAAGAGCTAGGTCTCTGTACAAGCTAATCACCTTCTGTCTCCAAATCTCCCTACATTTTACTCGGTGCCCCAGGACCCTGACACTACGGATGCACTGCCTCATCCTTGCCTCCCTGTCTTGTGTGGGAAGAGTCCATGAGAGGCAGGAGACGTCAATGGCACATTGGAAGCTGGGCAGAAATTGAGGCGAGGGTTCAGTCCTCTGACTTTCTCCCTGCCAGGTCACTGCACACTGGCCCTGTCCCTCTAGTAAAGGCCACTACTCGAATGGAGCAATCCCAGACCCCTAGGTGCTGGTACTGGTTCTCTCCCCTTTCTCTTCAGAGCCACGATTTCTGGGTTTCCTCTCCACTCTCCATATTTGAATAGATAATCCCTTTGTACAACTTCCCTCAGTTACCCTACTTAAGTACAACCTTTTTCTGAGAGAATCACGGTTGATACATTTACATAACAATACAACTGAGGAAAAAAGCAAAAGTTCATTCTGCCCAGAGACACCAAAGGCAGATTTAATTGGTTTGATTTTTTTTTTCTCCTCTATTCTTTCATCTCTCCATACCCATTGAAATGAGTGGCTATTTGATGTTACCAAGGATACACAGAATGATTCAGAAGTGCCATTTGAAGAATCAGCAACCATGGGTAGTGGAAATTATTTCATGTCAAATTTTTCCATTACTATAGAATAGATTTCATCTTCATAACTCTGTAAAAGTCCTCAGAGATTGTCTAGTATTAGGTACGAGACAGGCCAGTGTTCCTAAAACTAGCTCACGAACAAAATCATCCACACAGCTTTCTAAATATATATGTGACTATATATATATTACCAAGCTCACCAAGTTCTCCTGCATCAGAAGCTCTGGGGGCAGCATCTAGACTTTCATTTTGTTTATTTATTAATTGACTATTATTACTCTGACGGTTTCTGGGCTCTAATTCTCATTTAAGGGGTGGGAAATGGGAGGACTAGAGAGGTTCCGTAACTTGCTCAAACTCAGCTAAAATGACAGAGGCATGATGAGAATGAGATCTACTGCTCTTGACTCTCAAACACTGAAAATGAGGGGAGTCAGAAAGAGGAGAACTCCACAGAAGCTTTGGAGAGAGTAATGAATGCTCTGATTTGAAAAAGTATAACATTGAGCATGAATTAAGGAAAACAAGGCTGTTTCCCAATCTCCAGAATTTCACACTCACCACACAGCCTCCTGTACCTCACATAGCTTTTTAGACTTTTATCAAGTGTTGACCTTTCAGAAGAGGTATTTCTTACGGTGAATGTGGTAACCAGCAACCCCCTGATTCTATTTACATATGAGGATTGCAATTCCACAGGAAGGACTCAGTGTTCTGATAAGTGATGGAAACAGTCATTTCATAAATCAGAAGATAACCTCGAGCCATGGCTTTGAAGTCTCACTGATGTTTTCCAACTCATTTCCTAAGGAGAGAAAAACCTGCCAACAGCCTCCAAGAAGATAAACATAGGGTATTTAGCTGGTAGAAATCCAGAGTCTGAAGACAATGAATTGATCAAATATTTTCTACCAGAAAATAATACAAGATCTCTTCTCCTACAAACCGTTCCAATGATAAGGAATTAATATATTCTTTCTTCACTAGTGAAGGAAGAATAGAATTGAAGAAAAGTGACCTGCCTATTTCAATGTGGATGAACTTCTTTGACCCCTGAAATCTCACAGCAGATCCTCGTTGACATCCTTAACTACCTAAAACCAGAGAAGGGAGATTTCCCGAGAGCAAAATATGATTTGGGGTTAACCTATTTATCTTCTCCTAGGTGACTTTTCTCTTTCTCAGTTTAGGTTATTTGAGCATGATTGAGAATGTTGAAGAAGCGTGCCTGGGATTTTCCAACTCAGAGGGAGGAACGATCACTCTACCTTTGGTGAGTGTTCTCAGATCTGCGTTATCCTTCATCATTCTTGATTAACCTCAAGGTGACCCACTGGGGCTAAAGTTCTTCACCCCCACACTCTCTTCTGAATTCTGAGTCACAGATTTCTTTGATATGATGTTCGGGTTCACTACGAACCTCAAAACTTATCTGTACAGATAAGTACACCTAATAAGAACACTAGTCACAGTTGAAAGATGCTCTGATTAAAAAAAAAAAAGGAGACAACTACAATCCTACAAGTATTTGAGGTTGGTATCTTGCAGGAAGCAGTTCTGCATGTTTAGTTATAGGGTAGTTAAAATACCCTATGTGTGGTGTTAAAAACAGTGTAAAAACTGAGCATTGCATAATTTAGTATGTTAAGACCTTAATTTCTCTTTCTAAATTCTAATGTTTTTTAAAAAAAGATTTCATTTATTTATTCATGAGAGACACAGAGAGAGGCAGAGACACAGGCAGAGGGAGAAGCAGGCTCCCTGCGGGGAGCCCAATGAGGGGCTCGATCCCAGGACCCCGGGATTATGCTCTGAGTCAAAGGCAGATGCTCAACCACGGAGCCCCCCAGGCATCCCTAATTCTCTCATTCTTGATAGTTTTGAATTTCCATGACTCTTTGGAATGATCTCAGATTTTCTTAAAGACTTTGAATGGCATTCTAAGGAATATTCAGTGTTAGTCTTACAATCAAAAGAGGATATTTAAGTTCTGAAATCTCATATACTATGTCAGTGGTGGTTGACAAAGAGTTCAAACCATCAATGCTCTACAAAACAGAAAACCTATATGCATCAGGATGAGGTTTCTCTGTCATTTTTACTTGGCAGTTTTGGTCAAACATTGCCTTATTGGCCACTTTAAGTCACCAATGCTCTCCCCAGACTTGGGAAACATGAGGCTTAAAGTTTAGGGATTGAGGGGAGGGAACAAAGAAAGTATTTTTCCTTAAACCATAATAACACTGAGAAATTTAATGGTCTATTTTATATGGCAGATTCCCATTCTATGTCATTATTGATCTGGGACCAGTGCAGTAGGAATGGATTAAACATTTAAAGATCCCATTCAAAGTCTTTTACAATTTATTTTCAAATGACAAAGTCTTACGCAAATTTTTTTAGAGGGGAAGGGCAGAGGCAGAGAGAGGGAATCTCAAGCAGGCTCCACAGCACAGAGCCCAATGCGGGACATGACCCCAAGACCCTGAGATCATAACCTGAGCTGAAATCAAGAGTAGGATGCTTAACTAACTGAGCCACCCACGTACCCCTCAAATGATAAAAAGATCTTAAAGTTGCTTTTGAACTTGAGGTTTGAAATGTTTTCCTTTTTGCATTACACCTGAATCCTAATTTTTGTTCTTTGAATTTGTTTCAAAAATAAAATTAATCATTAATTTAAAAAAGTAATCATTAATAATCTCCTTCCTCCAGTGTCTTAGATTGGGTGTTCTGGGAACAGAACAGTGGAGCTATTTGATTGGGCCAGAACCTCCAAGAGAAGGAAATGAAGGAAGCAGGCCCGGCAGGAGGAGGAGCTGGGTGAGGATGAAGTGCCCCCTGGAGAAACGTCCCCAGGGTCGTAGAAAGGTGGAGTGGGGTGGACATAATCTCTCAGGCTATGCAGTTTTGACTTAAAGGGGAAAAATCTTTGGACAAGGGAGTAGCTGTGAGCAACTGTGATCTCAGAAAGATGATTTGGGGTTAACCTATCAGGGTGTGGCCACACCACCACCCTCTACCTAATCAACAGAACTCAGACTTACTGACTTCTGGAACAAACTTACTGCTTTATCAGTTTGATAGGGTATATCTGTGACAAAGCTATTTTTCTTCTCTTTAAGTTTTTATTGATCACATTGAAAGAGCCCACCTTCGCCTCACAGAGAGCTAGATAAGATTCCTCATCCTCTATGTCATGCCAAAACAAAACAAAACAAAACAAAACAAAACAAAAAACCCCAGCAATTTGGCTTTTCCAGGCCTCATTTTTTTTTTTCTTTAACACATAAGAAAAATTATGGAAATTTTCAAGATTCTAAGAAGTAGCACTTTGGTCTTCTTACGTGTGAAGAGATACTAACATTTCAGGAATTATTGGTTTGGGAAATGACTGAGACAGTCCCCATTTTATTTGTATGGTGGGCATGCAGAGCCCCTGGGGTGGGAATAACTGGCAGAGATAGAGCGTTTGCTCTGTGCAAGACTCACTCTTGGTCCTTTGCCTTCGAGATCACTTTTAACCTTGTCAGCCTATCTGCTAAGTGAGACTGGGATGTCCTGTTCCTCTAGGAAGGAAATGAGGCTCAGAAACGTTGAGCGACTTGCCTGAAGTTGTTCAGCTGTTGGAAGAGCCAGGGTTTGAACACAAGGCTCAAATACTCCCGCCAGAATCAGGTGCCTTTCTCTACCTCAGTAATCGGATCAGTCTTCCTGATTTAGATAAACTGCCTATAACGAGAACATTTTCTCAGCAAATGACTGTGTACTTTAGCTTATGGTCTCACAGAAAGATCTAGAAGAGTATGATGGTGAAGGCTCTCTCAGATGTTCAGGGCATACTTTGGGTTAATGATGTCTTATTGGCCTAAATCCTGCTCCTGCTCCAGAAGCTCAATTCCTCTGGTGTTTTAAAGACTGTGCAACAGGGCCTTGAAAAAAATCGTACTTTCAGATACTGAAAGAAGAGAAGAAAGTTGTTTTTGTGACTCTCCTCCTCCTTCGTCAAATTCTCTTCTTCGGTCCACTTTACAGGACTATTCCGCAGCTGGTTGATGATCTCTTCACCTTTTTTTCTGAGTTCTCAGTGTCAGAGGCCAAAGCCGGGACCTCACTGCTCTCAGTGCATTCGCCCAGTGTGATTTCTTACTTTGGGCACAACAGCCCACGGAGGTTATGTTTTAAATGCAAACATCGTGTATCGCTGTCATTTACTTCATGACTCATTAAGAATACCAGGTCTGTTATTTTCCATATTTCATTTCCAGGTCTCCTTTTGCTGCTTTTTCTGCTTTGTACGCATTTCTAAATTGCTGCATTTTACTTTTCTTGCATTCCCAGGACTCTTTAATTACTCTTGCCAGGGTTATGCTGAGGAAAAGGGCTGGGGTTATGATGGGGGTAGCAGAGAGGGTTTGGTTGTCCCTTGATAGGCTCTATGGGCAGCATGTGGCGGCCCTGACTGTTGATGCAGACTTAGCTGGTATTTCCTTTGTTTTTTTATTTTTTTTAAATTTTTTTTTAAATTTATTTATGATAGTCACACACAGAGAGAGAGAGAGGCAGAGACACAGGCAGAGGGAGAAGCGGGCTCCATGCACCGGGAGCCCGACGTGGGATTCGATCCCGGGTCTCCAGGATCGCGCCCTGGGCCAAAGGCAGGCGCCAAACCGCTGCGCCATCCAGGGATCCCCTGGTATTTCCTTTGAATGTGGGATACGTAATACCTCTTCCCCCCCAAGTTTGGGTCCTAGCCATCAATACCGGGGCAACAAGGAGCATCCCTTAAAACTTTGTCATAAATACATCACTTTATTTAACTACCCCCAAATCCATTTTTTTTTCATTTGGGGAAAAGGAACCTCAGAAAGTGTAAGCAGTTTATCTAACGGCACGCAGAGAGTTCTGAAATATCTTTAGTTAAATATTTACTCAGCCACTTTCTGCCAGCTATTGGAGTCACATAGGAAATAACAATAAAAAGGATGATTTTAGGAGCAATGTAGAGAAAATAACCTGCTACATACTAGGCACCAGGCAGTTTGAGATACTTAGCGTTGTGTTTCCCATCAAACAGACCTGACTCCTGCCCTTATGGAAAACACAGGTACATAATAGACTTAAAAGATGACTTATCCACGCAAATAATTACAGCTGTAGTAAATGGGATTGAGAAAATTGGGGGGCGCTATGTGGTTTGTCCTGTGGGCTAAATTGGGTCCCTCCCAAATTCACATGCTGAAGTCCTAACCCTCAGTACCCGGAATGTGAATGTATATGGAGATAAGGTATTTAAAGCGGAAGTTAAGTTAAAATAAGGTCATTAGGATGGGTCCCAACTGAACATGACAGTGACGTTCTTATGAGAAGAGGAAATTTGGACACAGACACGCACATAGAAAAGATGATGTGAAGATCCACGGAGATGATGGACTCCAAGTCAGGGAGAGAAGGACAGAGGAAGAAACCGACCCCGCTGACACCTGCTTTTGAACTTGTAGCCTCCAGAACTGTCAGAAAATACGTCTCTTTTGTTCAAGCCAGAGGGCCCCTGGTACTTTGTTTTGGCTGCCTTAGGAAAGTAATACAGTGTGTAACACAGAATCCATACCTGGTGAGGGGCAGCTAAAATAAAACATTTTTGAGGATGGCTTCTAAATACCCCAAGAAGAAATGAGGTGTTAACCAAGTGTCCGAGGGATTAAAGAGAGTGGGGGTAGGATAAGTGAAATTCCTGGTAGAAGGTATGGATGGGCAAAGCCCATAAAACAGAAGAAATAATCTGAATCATGGATAAACTGGGAAAAGAGTCAAGAAAGTTGAGCCACGATGAGGGAGAGGTGGGCCAGCCTTTAAACAATTATTTGGGTTGGTGTAGGTGGAAGGTGGTGCTATAGCAGAAATTCATGTTCCCAGCCCAGCCTTTTGTCAGCTCTAGGAGCCCAAACGTCCCCATTTATGTGTGTATCTTATACAATTCTTTGTTCCCTGGTATAGAAAGAAAGAAAGGAAAGAAAGGAAAGGAAAGGAAAGAAAAGAAAAGAAAGAAAGAAAGAAAGAAAGAAAGAAAGAAAGAAAGAAAAGAAAGAAGGAGATGGAGGGAGGAAAAGAAAGGAGGGAGGGAGGAAAGGGGGAGAATGGGAGGGAGGAGGAAGGAAGGAAAGAAGGAAGGAAGGAAGGAAGGAAGGAAGGAAGGAAAGGGGAGGGGAGGGAGGAGAAAATTTGATTTATTTGACAGATAATACTGTATAGTTGGAAATTTTTGAATTAACTAAGCACATAACTTGGCTTGTAAAGAGTTGTGGTGCCTTAATTCTACTTTTACAAGAAAATTTTACATCAGAACCAGAAGCTAGGCCTTGTTCTTGCAGTGTGCATCTATCGACACCTAGCGGCCGGATGCTGCATTGTCCTGGCTGAGTCTTGAAAAATAAGTGGGTCCCACAAAACAGAGATTTCAAGCCATTCTAAAAAGGGATGTTTCCACTTATTTATTCTACAGTTATTTATTGAATCCATCTTAGGTATCTAGCACTGCTTTCGTGAGGGACTCAACTAAACTGAGCTCTCCATCCTGATCTAAACCGTATATGATATACGGATTAAATCATGTCACTAGCCACTGTTTATTGAGCACTTACTGCGTACTAAGCACCGGGCCAGGCAGTTTTTGCACATCATCTCTTTTGAATTTGACAACCAAGTTCAGAGTTGTTATCCTTTTCCTGAAGCGGGCAAAGTGAGCCATAGAAAGGTAAGCTGATTTCCCTACATTCACACCCAGGTGAAGAACTGCAGTTATGTCCTCATCTACCTAGTTGTTGTGTTCGTGTTGATCCCGCTCTACCATACAGCGTCTTAAACAATTCATCCATAACTTTACTTATTTAAACCATATAAACTTGTATGAGCATATATATAAGTGTATATATATATATATTTGTATTTATATATATTTCTGTATGTGTGTATGTTACTTATATGTGTGTCACCCATTATATGCATGTCAGGGACAGTGTTAAATAAGAATGCAAATATTTGTCCACAAAGCATTTACTGAATACCTACTACTTGCCATGCATTATGTTGAGTACTGACAGTATAATAGTTGGCAAAAAAACAAAAACAAAAACAAAAACAAGCAAACAAAAATCCCACAATCCCTGTCCCCAGCGTGTTTAGAGTCACATACAGTAGAGGGACCTTAACCAGATAGACCACCATACTAACAATATGGTGTGCATAATGGCAATCTGGGGTGTACTTTCTTAGGAAAGACAATTCAAATATCCAGATACATAGCATCTTCACTGTTCTTAAGATCTCAAAACGGGTTTCTCCAAGGATGTGCTGCTTCAGCTGAGATCTGAAGGAAGGATATAACTTAAGCACACGTGTATTGAGAGGAAAGAGTAGAAAGGGCAAGCCAACAAGTGAGAGCATTCCAGGCAGAGGGGACAGCGTGTGCAAATGCCCTGTGGCAGGAGAGAGCAGTGCACAGCCAGGGAAAAGAGGTAAGAGGTATGGGTCAAATATGACTGGGAAGTAGAGAAGTCGGTAGATTGAGGGGGAGACCATTGTGCAGACTTACCTACAATGCAATGGTGCAATGTACACTCAGCAGTGTCATGGCACAAGAACTCTGTCTGCGTCTAGCTACTGCAGAGGGAATCCTCCCAAATGCTGGGGCAAAGAAATGTTAGCATAGACCCAGGGCAACCTGTGTGCATGGTCGTTCCCGGGGCTGAGGCTGGGCAGTTGGCCATCTGCTGATTTGATTCTCCTACAACCTCGGGAATACAAATATATCTTCTGGGGGTGGCTCTATTCCCCGGCACTTCTCATTCGTGTCCATGTGGCTCCCTCATGTCCACTCCCAGAGCGTTTTTGTTGTTGTTCTTGTTGTTTTCTAATCAAGTACTCCCTCAAGGCTATGAGGAAGAAAATCCAGATGTCTTTTCTCATGTTAGAAAGACACCATCTTTTGTTCTCTAGTTTCCACCTGGTCCCACTTCTCTCCAGGTACGTTGGGCAAAACTCACATGGAGGAGAGAGAGATGTGAAAGTGAATTATTAGTAAAGAGGCAAACAAATGTCATAAAGTTTCTCAAAATCTTATCCCTCCACCATGTCTCCTGGAAAAACCACTCCACTGCAAAATGATATATAGTTCTCTAGGTGATCAACTTTCCTAGAAAGTGGAAAAGGGTCCTAGATCTCTTTGTCTAGGACAGTATCTTCCCCTTTCAAAACAATATTAAGATCACGTGAGTGATGTTTTGCATGGGTTCTCCAAGAGTCGGGTGGATGAACCTAAATTACTCTCTTTGCAGACAGCTACCCGTTTCCCCAGGCCTATTCCGATGATAGAGAACCCTCTCCCAAACTTGGTTTCCCTAATTCCTTTGATCTTAGTTACCCTTGCCTGGTCTTGCAAATCAGAGGTTCAATAGGGGGGGGGTGCTTAAGATCTGGCCCACAGGCACATGGCACCTCTGTCCAGATCATACCCTCATATTCCCATTTGACTCCCATTTTACTTGGTGCATTAGAGTCAGAGACTCCCCCGTTCTCCCCAGAAAGCTGTCAGTATCCTTGTTCAGCTCTCTTCGTGAGAATGGTCTTCCTTCTAAATCTTCCCAGACAGGAAAACTTGTCCCCAATCCAATGGAGTTTCTTAACCTGGTCAACTCTACCTTCCTCCTGTGCCTTGACTCTCCCATTACATCTTAGGTCACTGGTGTGATTCCTGCCAGGAGCTCTTTTCTTCTCATCCAGAAATCCTCGGTGTAGAGCACTACTCTGTCTTCTCCTTGCAGGACCCAACATTTTCCCTTGATGCCATAGCAATTCCTGGTCTGCATTGTACTAAGCTATGTCAGAGCCTAGAAAGTGCAACTCCCATAGCACAGTCTTAAAACAAACTGAACATTGAAAAAAGATGCCCGTGTATTACGCCTCTATCACTCACCATGAAGCAGAGATCATGAGCAGACCAGGATCTTCCTGGGTGATAAAAATAAGAAGAAAATCCAGTGGCATCATTTCTGGTGTTGTTATGGGAGAGCCAGGTGCCAAGGGGGAAGTATCCACGTGTCTAGTAGAAGTTGATTTTAACTATTGACTTATTCCATCATTGAGAGTTGCAATGGGCAGCCCAGGTGGCTCAGCAGTTTAGCGCCGCCTTCAGCCCATAGTGTGATCCTGGAGACCCGGGATCGAGTCCCATGTCAGGCTCCCTGCATGAAGCCTGCTTCTCGCTCTGCCTGTGTCTGTGCCTCTGCCTGTGCCTGTGTCTCTCATGAATAAATAAATAAAATCTTAAAAAAAAAAGTTTCTAACCCTCTGGTGCCAAGGATTAGAGATGTGTGCACAGGTAACTCCAGGGTTTGTTGCAGCTAAGAGATACCAGGCCAGGTAAAGACTAATTTTCCTTTCTATTTTTCCTTCTTCCCATATTGGAATATATATGAGATGCCTGGGTGTCCAATAGCTATTTTAGGCCAGGAGGTGACCTTGAGGATAGAAGTCACTTACAGAAGATGGTAATTGAGAAAGATAGGGAAAGACGTCATGGAGATAATTAAGCAGAAAGGACTTTATAGCTCTGGATTTATTTTACATGAGGAAGGTTTAAATTTCTTTCTTGGTAGATAGCTATTATTTCTAGCCTCTGTTTCAAGCTACTAACACAACTTAGATATGGTGAAGGCAGAAGGTGATCTCATGCAGTGTGGGTGATATTTACCTACGTGGGTAGGGACAGGAGGCATCTCAACCTTTTGCTTGCAGAACTACGTAGAGCCACTTTTCATTCTCAGAAACATATACTGACCCTTAGGAATCCTAGATTTCTTGACCTCCCCTCACCCTGAATTTCTGTATTACATTCTAGAATTACAGGCTGCTACTATAACTACTTATCATTGCCACTTAGAATCTAATTAAGCATTGACATGTATGCATATGAATTATTATCCTGTAATAATTCAAAAGGTATCCCACATACTTTCCTGTGAAGGCAAGTTTTAGGCCAGAAATATTAACCTGAGAGGAGGATATTATGTCTGACATTTAGAAAAATCCCAGCTAGTGAAAGCTAATGGCATGCCCATGTTCTTCTTCTGGGCTGAAAATAAGCATCTGAAGAAAATAGTGGGATTAATTTAGAGGCTACAAAGAAGGTGATAGAGAAGTTGAAATGAGGGCCAGATGCATTTGACTCCCCCCTCCTCCACTTCCTTGAACTGAATGCCCCAGCTTTGCTTGGGTAATTGAGTAATCAATGAAATCTCCTCCAGGAGCCACAAAATTAAAAAAAAAAAAAAACTTAAAAAGCAAAAAAAAAACATTTTGTTCCCTCTGATTTATGGGTCCAATCACATTGGTGATCAGAGATATTTTTTCAGATGGAGTCATTTCTCCTTGTGGGGACACATGCCCAGCATTTCCCTCAATGGCAGAAGTGGTGATCACCAGGGGACAAGTCTTCAATTCCAAGACAGCCGGCACCTTGAGGTGTTGTTACTTGTGACCTTCCAGAGTTCTGCTGGGAGTAATTATGTCACTGAATAAAGACTGACACTACAAAGTAATTTATATTCTCTAATAATCTTTTCTGTTAATTAATGAACACTGACAGTGGTCAAAGAAATAATTAGAAGACTCTTTTTAAGACTGAGAGAGTCCCACAGGGCATATATGTAAACAGTTTGCTTTTGAGCTGTTTATATCCCTCCTTGGTCAGACATAGTTGGTAATACTCACTTCTCCAAATTAGCCTTGATAACCATTTGCTCTCAAAGACACTGTCCAAGGCCCCCTGGCTTCAGGGTCTGGTGTACTGGTTGGTCTATGTCAATGAAGTTCTTCAGTGTAAGAAGTTCTCAATATATGTGTATGTTGTCATCTTTCTTATGAAGCAGCACAATGATAGATGCCTGAACTCTACTGGATGGAGAATTTTCCTATTCCCTTAGTCTAAGGAAATTCTTTCCTTTCTATTTGGTTACCTTGTTGTTTGACTAAAAATCTTAAGTTTTTCTATCTCTTTGACATGGAGAAGCATAGGAAAACATCCTGGAAGCCTCTGTAATTTGAGGCTTTCATGATATGTGGAAATGTCTTTTTGACAGAGTTATCCTTACTGTCATGTTTTGAAGGATTAATGAACACTTCCTATCCTGAGATAGCCCAGAAGGGAACCATTTGGAATGAATGATACGTGGATAGATGGCCTTCAATCAGCCTGTCTAAAAAGCAATTCTCTGAGTGTCAGAGGATGGTGAAGAAGACTAGAAGGGATTTGAAAAGAGAAAAGTATGACTTCTGGGCTATTAATATTTTTTTTCCAAATATTTGATATGATGAAAGAGATTGGAGGTGGGGAGATTCAATCATCATTGACACAAAGAACTAAACGACAGAGGGGTGTCTGGGTGACTCAATCAGTTAAGCATCTGACTCTTGATCTCAGCTCAGGTCTTGATCTCAGGACTCCAGGTTTGGGCCTCACATCGGGTTCCATGCTGGGTGTGGAGTCAACCTAAAAAACAAAACAAAACAAAATTGAAAGATAGATGCGTAATATAGAAATCAATGGAGGGGTGGCCCCAGTGGCTCAGCAGTTTAGCGCCACCTTCAGCCCAGGGCATGGTCCTGGAGACCCGGGATCGAGTCCCATGTCGGGCTCCCTGCATGGAGCCTGCTTCTCCCTCTGCCTGTGTCTCTGCCTCTCTCTCTCTCTTTCTCTCTCTCTCTCTCTCTCTCTCTATGTCTCTCATGCATAAATAAATAAAATCTTAAAAAAAAGAGAGAAATCAATGGAATGATTAGTCTAGATGAGCTTTCGTGAAGCTGTTCAATACTCTCATTTCCCATGGACTCTTTGGCTTATATCCTATCCCACAACTTAAAATGATCTTAGTTTTTATAACTGCAAGCAGAATATCAAATTTTGTTATAAGTTATGCAATTTTAGTTCCAAACCAGATTAATTTGTCATGTATTTGCAACACTAGCTGTGAGTTCTGAAGATATATGTACCAGAACTGGAATATTTTCATAACTGTAGGATAATATTATTCTTTTTGATAGTTTTTTTTTGTGTTTTAGCTTTCCACATCTAGAATTTTCATCTTTGGTTATTCCTATCCATTTCTTTGGCATATCACTAGTATTTCTCACCACACTTCAAGTTTATTTTTTCCTACAATGAACCTTTTTCTATCTCAGCAACCCCTCTCCTCCACAACTTGGCAGAAATGAACTCTCGTTTCATGTGCAAGCTCTAAAGTTGGTACCAGTCTCCCCTCTAACATCTGTGATCACAGCACATTGTAGCTATAATATCTATCTTCATTGTCAGACTGTGATGTTTTCAAGGGTAAGGTGTTTGTGTTTTCGTAATTTTTTATCCTCCCTTCCTATGATAATCACTTGGCAGCTATTCTTTACATTCTCCTGGAAGTAGGCAATGAATAAGTGAGTTGTTTTCAATCGTCAATGAAGCTTTAAAGGAGATCTGTCTGTCTCCTTGTTAAAAATCAGAAAAGGAAACATATAACTTAGATTTCTTTTTTAATAATCTATTGTTTACAAAGTCCTTACACATACTCTACCATTCAAAAGCCACAAAAACCATATCATCCCCACTTTATTTTTATTAAAAAAAATTATTTTGGAGAGAGAGAGAGCAGGGGGAGGGGCAAAGGGAGAGGGAGACAAGCAGACTCCCTGTTGAGCAGGGAGCCCAATGTGGGGCTCCATCCCAGGACACTGAGATCATGACCTGAGCTGAAATCAAGAGTCAGATGCTTCATCGACTGAGCCACACAGGTGCCCCTCATATCATCCCCATTTTGTTTTATTTTATTTTTTTAAGATTTTATTTACTCATTGGAGACACATAGAGAGAAGCAGAGACACAGGTAGAGGGAGAAGCAGGCTCCTTGCAGGGAGCCTGATGCCAGACTCGATCCTAGGACCCTGGGATCAAGCCCTGAACCAAAAGCAGATGCCCACCCACTGAGCCACCCAGGTGTCCTCATCCCCATTTTAAAAGTAAGATCACACAGGTTCACAGGAGGTTATGTAACAACATGAAAAAAACCCTCAAATATGCAGCCATGGTCACATACCGGATAGCAAACACTACTGGGGGAAGTCGCAACTACATGGGACAGTAGTTTTGCAATTAACTCTTTGTGACATAAAGTTTGGGTCATCTCTTTCTTATTTTTTTTTCTGAATTCATTTTTCTTATATATAAATAAGGGCAGGGGACAAGGTGACTCTACCCTCATCGACAGTACCTTCTGGAAACCTACTCACCTTGCTCATTACAAAGCTGCATGTGGGCAGCACGTCATCCGACCACTAGATGGCGATGCAGCTTAACTCAGTGCCCCCGGCGGGAACCCCAGCCCCCCTGAGCAAGGCTGTGTGCATGGCAATTCCCCACAGTCAATTTTCAAAAGACAGACACATTCTATGATAGCTGGGACTTCGTCGTGTCCCTTTCCCAGTGTGACTTCCTTGAATTTCCCTTATGGAGAAAGTGTCTCAGGATGCCAGCCCTCTATGAGGCCAAGCAAGAGAACAGTCCACTTGAGGCCAGTGCTAAAAAAACACAGATGTAGAAGGGAACTCATTTAAATGACTACAACCAGAGCCTGATACCCCTGCCGGGCCAGCCTTACCGACTGTAAAAATGCAAAATTAAAGACTATGGATCCTCATCAGACTCTTCACATCATTACTGCAGATACCAGGTTTCCTCATTGTCAAATTCCCAGTAGGTGTGTAGAGAGTGAGTCGATGTACTAAACATCTACTAAGAGCACATGGAGTGACAGAGGTAGGGAAGAGGAGTCAGTCTTCTGTAGTTCGCCCTCAGATTCCTGTATTTAATACACACCTACCGAGCACTTTCTATATGCCAGGCTCTGTGCTAGGTGTTGGGATAATGCAATGCCTACTATTATTTATTGACAGCTAACTGCCAGGGACGGTGCCCAGCACTCTAATAGGTAACTTGCTAAATCCTTAAGACAACACTACGTACTAAGGGTTATCATTTCCCCTTTACAGCCACTGAAAGGGAAGTGCAGAGAAATTAGTGAAATTTGCTCCTGTATTTACCATAATGGAAAGGCAAGGAGCACACTTATGGTCGAGGGGAGGGACATGCCAACAAATAAAACAGATACTATTTCAGATCATAATGAGAAGTGCAGCCAAACACTTCTAGATCACTTAGTCTTTGCCTTGATTCTTGAAATTCACTTCCGCTGTTTCAGAGTAGGGAAAAGATAGATTTCTGATTTGTCTGACAAATCCGAGCCCTTGTCTCTACCACGCACGTCCCTGTCCCTCATGGTTGTGTGGTTGTGATCTGGCTCTCTTGGTGATCCTAAATAATTTACAGGAAATTACATTATCTCAGTTGCAACCATTGCTACTGCGCTTGTATCCCACTATTTCATTGGCAAGACTTCTCCAGCCTATGCAGAAGCTAGAGAAAAGGCAGAGACAAGCTCTCAGGGTGATGTCCTAAGATCCCCTCGTCCAGATTTTGGATCTGTGCTAAAATAGTCATTGTTAAAAGTGTATATTCCTTCTACCAAGTTGTATAGATTACTTAGAGTCTGGCCTCAATTTGAGTACTTTCTTTCACTGGGATACATACGTTCCTGTGTTCCTAAACTAGAGAAAACATTTCTGGAAACAAAGAAGGAAGGATACAAGGAGAGGTCTTTTCGCTCCTGGCTTCTAATCTAAAATTGACCAAGAGTCCATCACATGAAACAATAAAGAACTGAAAGCACAGCACACTTTTTTTTTCTATCACAAGCTAAAAAACATGGAGAGGAAATCCAATCAAACAGCCTTCCCCCAACAAAGGGTGGCACTTTGTATATACAAACTGGTAACAGAAACGTCACGGAGAGTTAGGCCTTTGTCACCAACGCTAATTCTTTCAAAATGCCTCGCAGTAAAGAACACTAACTGACAGACAGAGGTTGGGCACAGCACAGAGCCAGTGTCTAGGAGACAAGGTATCCTCAAAGATTGTAAATTTGCAATCATAGTTTCGCTGGTTGACTGGAAGCCTACTGTGGAAGAGGCTGCCCATGTTTCTTCTTCCTTTATTCCCCTTAATAACAAAAGCCCTGAATTTTAAGTGAAGCATGGTGACTGAATTCTCCAACCCCTGATGGACTGGGAATACAAGTAATGAGCCCAGCTCCCCCAGTCCCCTCTCGGAAGCAAGGCTGAGGACAAGTGCTGATAGCAGCTGCCCCCAACCCTCCACAACTCATCCCATATACCTCTGCCTTATAACACCTACTACATTTAAAAATTATTTTCATTACAACAACTAGCCAATACAAAAATTTGTGGCTGGCTGTTAATCATTATTGCAACAAAAAACAGGTGGCAACTGCTTAGCAGTCAGGCACTGAATGGCCAACGAACAGGTACTGCAGCCTGGAGTCCTGGTGACCCTGAATGTGCTGTGGCACAACTTTTGGTCAAAGTACTGCCTGTGATAGCTTGGGGCAGACCAGAGCATGTAGCTAACTCTTGGGGGACAGTTGAGGGAAAAGGGAAGTGACTTGTCCAAATTGACATGCTCAGGGGCACCTGGGTGGCTCAGTTGGTTAAATGTCAGACTCTCTCTCCCCTTCTCTCTCTCTCTCTCTTTCTCTCTCTTTTAAAACAGACAAATAAACAAAAGTTCATATGACTGGACTAGACCTAAAGTCTGGCTCATCGTTCATTTAATTTTAATACAAAAAGTGCCCCTGATGCCCCATGACAAATGTCTCTAACATATGCTCTCCTAATGGGTGTTTAGCTCCACTTCTGCCAAAATAAAGTGTATTTCCACAGGATATGCAAATATTAAAACATTGTCTATTAGATGAATATTTTCTGCTTTCATGTGCATCATAAATATAAAGATATATTTCTTTGGGAATGTAATAGATAAAATTAAACTTAATAACTTCTCATTCTTAGCATTCTGTTACTTATTCACTAATAATGATTTAAAAGAGAGCTGGAGGAATGCCTGGGTGGCTCAGCAGTTGAGCATCTGCCTTTGGTTCAGGGTGTGATCCCAGGGTCCAGGGATCGAGTTCTGCGTCAGGTTCCCTGCATGGAGCCTGCTTCTCCCTCTGCCTCTGTCTCTGCCTCTCTCTCTCTCTCTCTCTCTCTCTCTGTCTCTCATGAAAATAATTTTAAAAAAATAGAGCTGGAAAATGATCATGGTAAGTGTTTTTGCTCTCTCCCACCCTCCACCAAGGTCACTCCTTCCCTCTCCCCCTTGCCCCTGCCATCAGTCAACAGACACAGTGCTGTTCCACACTAGGCCTCCACTTGTTCTCAAAATCTTCTTCAACCCATCCTCTGGACAGTTCTCCTTATTAACAGAGTCATCACAGATGAGAAAGGAGATTAAGCCTATTTGGCTTAGGGTGGGACCAGGAGTATTCAGATTTAGTAGGTACACTTTTAAGATGCAAGTTAAAATTTTACAGCATACAAGAAGGCAGATGTAAAAGCAATGATTTAACAATCTTTGCAAAGTCAGCCATGGACTCTTGCCTCTTCCTCCTGACAAGGACGGGTCTATGTTCGACTTCTCATGAGTGCCACCTACTTGAGGTCCAAAGGTCTAATATTTCAGGGCAGTTTTCTAGGACCAGAAAACACCTTCATTTTAGCAACCAACAGCAATATCCATACTCTGATCTGGAAAGCCATGAGATTTGAGAGCAAATGTTCAAGAATAATACCAGATAAATTTTGCAATTGTTCTCAAAAAGCATTAGGGGCGGCAAAGTACTTCGTTCCACTACCATTACTCCCTCTTACACCTATTTCCAGAAGAGCTGGAAAACTCATC
Source organism: Vulpes vulpes (assembly GCF_048418805.1). NCBI lineage: Eukaryota > Metazoa > Chordata > Mammalia > Carnivora > Canidae > Vulpes > Vulpes vulpes. Next base: position 69,664,523 of record NC_132789.1, on the reverse strand, counting down.
TTTGAGAAGCGAGGAGCCATTATCATTCTTTGCATTTCACCTTGGCATTTTGGCATTCATCTTGGAATTTCTTCCCACCCTCTTGTTGTTCCAGGTTTTCACTGTGATTATGGGCTGTTAATGCCATTATTTTATTATTTCAAAGGAAAGAATGTTCTATTGCTTTTTGGAGGAATATTCAGCAACCCTTTGACAATTAGTGTTTTTAAGCGTATGCCAGTTTCTATTTTTCCTTTTCCTCTTAAATTGCAAGACTCTAAGTCAGTATTCCAAAATCACTTTTTGTTTGTTTTAAGATTACTTTGACAGCAGCTTTGTCAAAATTATTTACAAAACCAATCAGGAATGGATTTTTTTCCCTCTAAATCAATCAAAATATCTGTCCTCCTGAGATCAAATTTATACCAGGAAATATGTGAAAACTAACACAAGCTAGAATCACAGTTTGAAGAAATCTTTTAAAAAAACTATTGAAATTTTACATTCTGGATGGATTTCGATGCTGAATAGAGTATTTCAAACACAATCCTAGCTGCCTTGTACTGTAATACTATAGCTTGAGAAACAGGGAACAAAAACATTAAATTTGATTCAGTTTGGTTTTGTGCTTTTGATTAATTTGAGAATTACAAATTGTTGCCTATATTTTATGCCACTTAATATGAAAAAGAAACTGTAAGATACATATACAGATTGCAACCTTTATGAAACTGATGGCCCAGGCCCCGAAGTAGCCAGCTACCTAGATGAGGAACACTAAGAGGCAAGAGCCTCTAGCCAAGTTCTCTAAGACTGAGTGCCACCAAGATTTTTATGAGAGCAGCAGCAGTTCATCCTGATGATGTGGAATTGGAGGCAAAAGCCCTGTAGGGGCAACTCATTTGTTTTTGTTTATGCAACAAACAAGAATGCTAACTCTGTAGATATGGTACGCTTTTTAAACCAGTCTTCAACTAGTAAATCAATGGCTCGTTTTGGTATAAATGTGAAGAGGACCAAAAAAGGATTTAGAGTATCTAGATCCATAGCTATTTTGTAATCTTAAGGCATCAGTTGAATGAACCCCCCCCCCATTAGTCATATGCAAAATGCAGAAGTTGGGTTATTTCTATGGTGTGAGAGTAGCTTAGTAAAGATAGATAGCAGAGGGCACTGAATTCAGGCAGACATAGGTTACAATTTCAGCTCTGCTGCCTTTTCTGTCTTTCTTTTTTTTAATTTTTTTATTATTATTATTATTTATTTATGATAGTCACAGAGAGAGAGAGAGAGGCAGAGACATAGGCGGAGGGAGAAACAGGCTCCATGCGCCGGAGCCCGATGTGGGATTCGATCCCGGGTCTCCAGGATCGCGCCCTGGGCCAAAGGCAGGCGCCGAACCGCTGCGCCACCCAGGGATCCCCCTGTCTTTCTTTTTTGATAAATAAATAGAAAGTAGGAATACCTACCTATCAGAATTGTGAAAGTTAGATGGTGAGTAGAGATGAAGCTACTAGCACACAGGGAATCATGGCAACTTTATTACTGCAGGTTGAATATTGTACATCCCTGCAAATGGCCTCTCCCAACCCTATTCTTTTACCATAATCATATGCCTAATCCTCTACTCCAACTGGACCTCCTTCAGTCTATGCAGGGCTAGACGACACCTATGAATCCATGAGCTGGAGAAAAGGAGAAATAAAAAAAATTGAGCAATAAATTGTAGGATAGCACAGAATATGATCTATGTTTTTTTTTCCATATCATTATTTTTAATGTCCAATGTTTATAATATGAGGGCCAGAGCTTTCTCCCCAATCTCCCCAACTCAAGTTTATAAATTTTCTTTTTTTCTTTTTTTTTTTTTTTTTTTAAGTTTATAAATTTTCGTTTGGCTTGTGAGGCCAATAGGGATACTTCTTGTTGTCTAATTTTGTTTCTGGGAAGACATCATTCAGGTCCTCAATGGTCATCTGATCAAATGGAATTATGTTCTTTATCTTCTCCAGCTCTTTTTCATATTCTTCAGTCCTGGCCTTTGAGAGAGACAAAAACTTAGCACAGCTTTTCACATCTTCTTTTTTCTCAGCATCCACCTGGACAGCATCCACTCTGGCACAGGAACCTTCAGGGCATTAAACTTTTTCTCAAAGTCGTCTACCAAGCCAGCCTTTGCCACATTGGCCTTGTTGTAAGCCCAGTCGATAGCAGGTGGTTTCTAAGGAAGAGTAGCCAACCTGGAGGTAAGCGTCTCATTCCAAGGTTTCAAGGAGTTGGCAATGGCCTTCTGGTTTCGGGATATGATCTCCCCAAAAGCTACCCAGTAAATGGTTTTTAGAGCAAGTTTTTGCCCGACCATCCTTCACCGACCCCGGTGGACCACAGTCCACAGCCTGATCTATGTTTGAAAAAAACATTTCCTAGTATCTTTTCTCAGCCATGTCCATGGCAATAATTCCATCCATCCATTCATTCATGAATTGAATAAGCATTGATTAAACTTTGACTATGTGCCAGATCCTTGTCCATGTTCTCAGACCTACCTCTTTCCTGAGCCAGTGTAGGCTAAAAATCCATTTATGAGCTAAAGTGGGGAATGTTTTGGTGCCAATTATTATGTGATTACAATTTTCTCATTTCCCAACACCAAGGAAGCTTTTCTTTATTTACCTCCAGACTATTACATAGCATATGGTTTGTTTTTTAGATATTTTCTTCACACTTTCTTAATTAGATAAATTTTGTCTTCAAACTCCCTATTTAGAACATATTCCAAGACTGTGTCCTGGTTACTTGCATTTTTAAAATTCAAAAGAAATCTATTCAAGTTTCTGTGATTTTTTTTTTTCTGCTAGTCAGATCTTATCCCCATTTCTATTTATTTTGAAATGTGCTGACACATCATGGGAATTCCAAAGCTCCCAATATTGGGGAAATTGCCACTTGAAAAAAAGATCTATTCAGCACTCTCCTAGGTCACTTATAAAATATTGTGTTTAAGATAGTCTAGCAGCGATGAGACATAGATCTAACCCTCAATGTATCAGTGATGCGTTGTGAAAAAGGAGATGAGACAACTCTGGCCCTCAGTTTCCATGTCTTGAAAACTGGGAAATAGTATCTTATTTTTCGATGAGAGTACTGTGCAAAATAAAGTTAGATATATGATAGAACCTTGATAATTATAAAGTGCCTTATAATAAATATTAACAATTTGCATCTCACCTGAACTAAACTATACCATTAAAGCTGATCTGTATGTGAGTACTGGAGAGAATGATGAGTTGGAATAGATTAGGGTTCCTAGTGAACCCAAATAAAACAAGACAAAAACTCACGTCAGAGAAGTGCAAGATCAAGGATACTAGCAAGTGGGCCTGATCCAGGGTCCCTCTATTTGCCCTCACAGAAGGGATCCTGTGCTACAAGACCAGATTCAGCAGCCCTACTAGGGTCAGGAATCTACTAGAACCTTAGAACCATAGGATTCCTGCTTTTTATATACTTTTTCTTGGAGGGATGGAGAAGAGGAGGCTGTGCACACTAGTACTCACTGGACAGTCTTCTTTCCATGAAAGGAAAAATTCTTCTGTGCCACCCCAATGCCTGCATTTACAAACAATTTCTTTCTGTGCTTTTGGGCCTTCTCAAAGCTTATCAGCTGGCCAACTTCATCTGACCACCATGTCCCCAAAGGCCTTCAGGAAAAAAGAAGATTCAGGCTTTGCCTTCAGCCTCTGAGAGGTGACAGAGGTTAGATACTGAGTGTAATCAGTGGGGAAGACAAAGAATGCTGGCAACTGCCCAGTGAACATGACACATGGCAGAGACAAAAAGACACAAACCCAGGTCTGACTCTGGGATAAAGCAGGTTATGATAGAGTTCTCATTTGTTCATTCATTCAACTCTTAGGACAGACATGGTGAGTCCTAGCTTAGAGGCTGGCATGAGCACTATATGTAAATTTTATTTGAGGTGCACAGAGTAGGTTGTTAACAAATTTGCATCTTTCCTTTTGCTCCAATCTGCAAAGTTGACGATTTCAGAAACAGTAATGTGGGGAATAATTTTGATCTAAGAAACATAGTGGACCTAAGGCCTGCCTGAGCTCTCTACTGCTTCTTGCCCAGCCAACTTCAGGTCTCTGCAGACTATGATCCAAACTCCAAGGAATCAAGATGGAAGGTAAAATATTTAATATGCCGTATTTTTCAGACATTGTTTTTCCAAAAAATTTCCATTGATATTTATATCTTATAAATATATCTCAAATATATTCATGATTTGTCATTAATTAGAAGGTGAAGTATGCTTTTTGCTTAATTTTTAAATAGTTTTATATCTAGAAGTTTCAATTTGCATTAGATCTTTTAGTTAATATTATATCTTTCTCAGATGTTTCTTTTTTGTTTTCCTGAGTAAACCATGTAGGTAGGAATATATTCACAGTAATAAGAAATTTTCAGAGTGACATTTTTTTCTTTTTCCTTTTTAACATTTCTGTTTCACATTTTTATACTGGTTTCTCTGCTGGTCTTAGGTCAGCACTGAGCATGATTTATAGTTGCAAGCATTTCCTTTGTAGAAGACTGAAATTTTTTCTATGCCTGGAAAATGTGTGTGTGTTCTTTAAGACAGTGCAAAAGAGAGGCACTTTTAATGCGCGGATTCTCTGATGGAACTCTGCAAGTCAGAATCATTACACGTTTTACCAGGATTATCTTGCAGTTTATACCTCATGGGCGGGGGGGGATGTTTCCACTTCTGGGAAATGCATAGTGTTCATCAGGATTCCGTGGGACTTGGGGGGAGGGAGGTGAAAACAGTCCTCCAAAAACCAGTTAGGATCTGTCATGACTTACTTCTCCTCAGTGTATTCTTATTTCCCAAAATCTTCTAGGCCACTGATGATTAAATGCTTTATTACTGAATCGAGGGTTTTTAAAAACATGTTTACCAGTTAATAATAAAACACGGTTCAGGTTTTAAACAAAATTTAGCCCTCAAGGCCGTCTATAACTCAGTACTGCGACAATCTGAAAATTTTATAAGAACCTAATAAGATGTGGGAGGTTGGTGCACTTTTGAGAAATGCCCAGAAATGGAACTTAACTCCCACCCCCAACAAATAACCACACAGATGAAAAGGAGAGGTGACACATATATTTAATATAAACCTAGTGAAACAATAGGAAAAAAATTGGGGGGCCCTGAGGGGCACCAACTCTTGATCTCAAGTCAGGTCTTGTTCCCGGAGTTATGAGTTGAAGCCCTGTGTCTGGCTCTGCACAGGGTGTGAAGCCTCCTTAAAACAAACAAACAAACAAACAAACAAACAAACTGTAGAAACTGCAGACAAGACAAGAGAATACCACCATCCCAACAACAAAAGCATAATAGAAAACTTGCTGCAGTGCTGTGTCCCTCAATATTAAGATTACAACTTTGACTGCAGCATAAACAAATAATCTGTGTTTAAGTCACTGTTAAAACAGAAAAAAAAATGAAAAAAGAAAAATATTGTCTGTCTGTACTCATCCCTGCAAGGCACACTTAAAGTTCACTCTAATTCTGTGAAATATATTTTTGAGGAAAATTCAACCTTTTGCAGCTTTTGCCAACTAAACATCAGAAATCTTTCAAGAATCTACAAATGTTTCCAACTCCAGTATTTATTGGGCTTTTTGTAATATAGATGGATACTGCAGAAATTGGCATTGAGTTATATTTAGTGATAGAAATATTCTATAAAATGGAAAGAATGTATTATTTTTTTTTGATCCGTGAATTCCCCTGAAGACCTGAATTATCTGCAATAAAAAAGCAGATAAAAAATGCTTGGGCATGCAGACTCCAAAATAACTATTTTTCATAAAGAAATATATATCCTTGCAACTTGGTGGATGAGAAGACAACACAATTCCAGGTATGATTTATTTCTTATGTTCAGAGAGCTGAGCTCTAACTGGATTACATTTATTTAAAGATCATTGAAATGTCTCTATTTTTAATTTTGTGGCTTAACCCACATGATTCAGGATCCTAAACTATATCTTGCAAGTGAAGCTAACATTCACCTTTTCCAATGTAGGACGGTTAAGTGTCCAGTTGACATGAAGGCCACGTATTGGTGGTATCACTAATATGATTATTTAGAGCCATTAGGTTCTATAAATATTCTATGAATATTTTAAAAACCAGTAGACTGGAGTCTCCTAAGATTTTGTGTGCACTGTCTACGTCCCTCTAATAATTTTGTCCAAACCTTCTTCATATAGTGAATTTGTAAATACTCTGTAGAGACTTTGTCCATTTCTAGAGAAGATATAACTCCTTTACCCTCTGGGTCAGGAATCCAGTGTCTTATATGAGTTTGCTGCCAAAAGGGACTTTGAATCAGCTATTTGTTATTACGAGTGTCTTAAATGGAAGGCTCCTTAGAACAAGATGTTTTCCATAAAGGAAACCCAGCCATATAATGAATCCTATCTGATTCTTTATATCATTGGCTTTATCTCTGACTGGAGATTTGCCTTCCTACCCCTAACTTTTTCTTGATCTCCCCTTCTCCTTAAACTCATGACCAGGGAAGAAGTATCAAGTGCCTTGTAGTAGAAAAAGAGAAAGGAATTGATCTGAATTAAATTGCAAGCATACTTTTACAACGGGAGATGTAAAATTGCCTTAGGTTGAGGCCTACACACACAACCAGTGAACTGTTTGATGTGTCACAAAGACAAAGCAAAGGAAATTGAGTTCAGCATTTTGGTAAAAACCTCTTTCCAAAATAGTATTTATAAATTGTTGCAGTACCTTTGTGGATGCTGATTGCTTTGCATAAATAAAATTCTCCCTTGCTTAGTTAATATAAATAATTTTTGTATTTTATTTCCTCTTTTCTCTGAAAAACACCAAGAACAAAATATTGCAAGCACTCTTATAAATAGAAAAAGCTAACAGTGTATTGCAGAGGACAACTTCATAGGCAGAAATTCCTAGCAGTGTTTTTTACCACTTAGGTTTTACAGTAAATTAACAGAAATGATTATATACAATTTTTGTTTCAAGTGTTCTCGTAATGACAAGTATTGTTAACAATTCTAATCTGGCTCCCAGGAAAACTTTACAAATATACAGCTTTTTATCTATATTTCTTATGTTCAAATTCATGTCTTTCCTTTTATCCTTCTTATATTCTTGAGTGGATGATGAGAAATTGAAATATAAGCCCCCTTGAAATTTTGTGGATTGATTCTGAACAGCTCAGAGCTGCACCTGTGATTGCCCAAAGATTAGAGACAGGTTGAAATTCATGAAGTATATGTGAAAAGCCACTGATGATGGGTACTTGAAAAAAATCAGAATTTTAAAAAGAATTTATATTACAAAGAGGTTATTGAGTTTAAGAAGAAGGTATTGAGTTTAAGAAGAAGTGAGTTTAAGAAGAAGTTTAAGAAGAAGTCTAATTCTTGGCATGCTCTAGCTCATTACTGCTTCTTGAACATGCCCAAACATGCCACTGCTTTGGATTTTAGGCATTTGCTCTTCTCCATACCCGGACATTCTTTCCCCAGATATTAACATGGCTCATGGGGCACCTGGGGGGCTCAGCCACTTAAGCATCTGCCATGCTCATGAGCTCGAGGATTGAGTCCCACCTTGGGCTGCTTGCTCAGCAGGGTGCCTGCTTCTCCCTCTCCCCCTTGCTTGTGCTCTCTCTCTCCCTCAAATAAATAAAATCTTTTAAAAAAATTATGGCTCACTCTGTCACTTTATTTTTTTTGTCACTTTATTTAGATGTCTGTTCAGATGTTATCTTATTAAAGAAAAATTTTCTACCCTCTTATTTGAAAAGCACATCCCTATCAACCTCTAATTTCCTTCTTTACTTAATTTTTCTTCCCAGCATTGATCACCACTTAATATACATTTTGTTCTCTGCTAGATCCTCAATGCCTTCAACAGTTCTTGGAACTCTGGGATGGGGCTCAATTTATTCATATTGAATAGAGAAATAATTTAAACTGTTATTACATATTATCTAGTAAATTTAGTGTATTACGAATGTTATAATGATACCTGCTAAGTATGTTGTTAGAATAAACAGAGTAAGATGGTTTTGAAGGATATTTGATCCAGGCTTTAAAAAGTCCCCACACATTTTTTTGAAGATTTCTTTCTCCGAATAAACAATGGCTTACTGCTAATTGTAGAGTTTATTCTTATTGTACAATCCAAAACAAAAAAAAATATTGATGTACAGGATTTTGATAAACTTTTCTATTTTAATAGTGCATCTCACGAGGTGATTGTGATGTGTCTTGATCTCATTACAATTCCACTTCATTTCATAACATATTATTGTTTGGGGCCCTACTGTACTTCATGTTTAGTGGGCTACTCCAAATACTATGTAGCTCAAGGACCCTTCTGTTTGATGCAAGTTTTGACAGAGTAACCTTGAATTGGTTTTCTGATCTTCCCAATACATTTAGTTGTAGGTGACACCAGTTGCCATCCGTTGGGAACTCCTCAATAGCTATGGCTTCCCTGGAGTTAGCCACAGAGAATGAAGGCTAGAAGTCTTAATGAAGACAGTGACTAATCTAGGGTGTAAATTCTAGAAGCTTTATTGAGCTGTTGATGTGTATTCACATCAAGGGAAATTGTTTAAGTTCCAAAGCATAATTTGTGGTAGAAAGTTTTCATAAAATTTTGGATGAATTAACCTTTCCTCACTTTTCAGCATTTTTCATAAGCCCTGTTAATTCATACCTCTCCCAACACTATAACAACACAAAACAATAAAAACAAAAGAAAAACATAGTCCATAAAAGAACAGATTAATCTGTTGTCATTCACTAATTTTTTTAAAATTAAAATTTAATTTAAAAATTCAAAAAAATTTAAAATAGAAAATTTTCATTAAAATTAAAAATTAAATTTTGGGCGTCTGGGTGGCTGAGTCAGTTTAGTGTCTGACTCTTGATTTTGGCTCAGGTCGTGATCTCAGGGTTGTGAGATTGAGCAGTAGGCTTCTGTTCAGTAATGAGTCGGCTTACATTTCTCTCTCTCCCTCTGTCCCTCCCGCCACTCTTCTTCTCTCTCTCCCTCCTTCTCTCTCTCTTAAATAAATAAATAAATAAATAAATAAATAAATAAATAAATCTTTAAAAAATCTCCTCTTTATAAGACGCTGTTGAGGGAATGAAAAGGCAAGTCACAGTCAGGAAGCAAACATTTGCAAAGCACATGTATGCATATGATATGTATGCTTCAAGATATACGGTAAAGAATACGCATTTAGAATATCCAAAGCAGTCCTCCCTTATCCTCAGTTTTACTTCTACAGTTTTAGTTAACCATGGTCAACTGTGGTCCAGAAAGGGATGATCCCCTCTTGTGACCTATTGTCAGAAGTCAGTAGTAGCCTAACCCCAAGTCCCTGTGCCTACATTGTTCCCCTCACTTCATCCCATCACCTAGGGGTTTTATCCTCTCCCATCATCACAGGAATGCTTAGTACAGTAAAATAAGATACTTTGAGAGAGAGAAAGAGACCATATTCACATAACTTGTATTATGGTATATTGCCACAATTATCTGATCGTATTATTAGTTATTGTTAACTAAAAATCACTAAAATATCTACTAAAAAGATAAATCACTAAAATATCTACTGATGACAACATGTCAAAAGATGCTCCCTATCGCTAGTTATCCTGAAAATACAAATTAATGAGATACCACAATGAGCTAACAACATATCCCTATTAGAACGGCTTAAAAAAAAAAAAAAAGACCTACTCCATGAAGTGTTGGCAAAGTTCTTAGGGGAGTTAGAACTGTTATACATTCCTGTTAGGAATGCAAGATGACACAACCACTTTGGAAAATAGTTTGACAGTTTCTTAAATAGTTAAACATAAACTCAGCTCTTCTGATCTTAGCTATTTACTCAAGAGAAATGAAAGCTTATGTCTTTAGAACAACTTTTACATTGTTAATATCAGCCCTATTTTTATTATTTATTTATTTTTAAAGATTTTATTTATTTATTCATTAGAGACACACAGAGAGAGAGCAGAGACATAGGCAAAGGGAGAAGCAAGCTCCCTGCAGGGAGCCTGATGTGGGACTTGATCCCAGACCCCAGGATCACACTCCCTGAGCCAAAGGTAGATGCTCACTTGTTGAGCCACCCAGGCGTCCTAGCCCTATTTTTAATAACTACAAATAACCCAAATGTTCATCAACAGATAAATTAATAAACAAACTGCTACGTATTATAAAATAGAGTACCAGCCTATAGTGAAAAGGAATTTATGCTGCAACATGCAGGATCTAAATGTCAGTAGAATAACTATGCTAAATAAAAGAAGCTATATAAAATAGGATTCAATATGGTTCTATGTATTCTAGCAAATGAAAATTAACATATAGTAGTAGAAAGCAGATAAATGGTTGCTTTATATGGGAGGAAGGGAGCGTGAGAGGGGAGTTACAAAGGGGCAGGAGAAAACTTGGGAATGAGAGGTTTGTTCAATATCTCCATTGTGATGAAGACATCGTGGGTGTATATATGTTAAAACATCAAACCCTACCCAATAAATATGCACAATTACTTTATGTCAGTTATGTCTCAGCACTTCTGCTAAATAAAACCACAAAATATAAAACCCCACTATAGCTGTCATCCCTATACCTCAGTCTTGTGCTCCAGGCCACTGCATAGGTGTCCCTGGGTGTATGAATTGGTTGGCATTGGGTGAGGGACTCACCATGGCACATCTTAGCTATGGGTAAAGTGTGGAGATGTGATACTCCTTTGACGTCATCCTGAAAGCTCTATTGAAGGATTTGCCTTAGGGTGAAGGCTCACAGGCAATGCTCAGACTTGGCCTGTTTAGTTACCATCTAACATAAATGAAAAAGTAGATGTCACCAAAAATAGAGATTAAGTTTGAGTGGCAGATTTGAGACATTTCTTGCCACATGTGGCCCCTCAGGCTTGTTTATATGTCCAATTTAATGACAACTCCTCTAATGTCCTCTAGCACTTCCAATTATTCTAGTAATTTCAAATTTCACAACTCACATTCCAAGAAGTTAGATGCTGCTGAGACCTTGGATTTTAGTTTGAAATATGACACTCGACTCCACCAGCCATCTTGTTTTTACCACAACTCTCCCACAGCTGTTTAAGGCTATTAATATTAATGTTCTAGGAGATTTACAATTGCTCACTAGGAGTTAAAGAATGCGAGTGAACCACAAACCTTCCTTTTAGCACAGGCCAGCAAAGATATGCCCGTGTTTCGTTACGGAGTAATGTCAGATTTCATCTTTCTCGGTCTCACATAATTTAGTTTTCCTGTCTTGCAAGGGTTGCTCAAGTTGAATAATTATATACTTACAATCCCTGCGTGTTTAGTGGACAGGATTTACGAAGGTGTTCAGACAATTTCAAAAGGGGAGAACAAGAGTTAGATAAGTCACAAGGTAGGAATTGTACATTATTCCCTTCATGGGCATTTATTGAGCACATCCTAGGTCCCGGCGCCATATCAGAACTGGATGAACAATCGTGAGCAAAAACCAACCTGTTTCTTGTCCTCATAGAGTCTCTAGTGCAGAATATGCTTTGGATTAGATGTGCAGTTCATCATAAACTCCAGCTCTGGTTGTTTTTTCCTGTTTCCCAACCAAATTATCCTCATTCAATAAATTGATGCTTCTATTACTGAGGTTATAGAATACTTGGAAATGAGAGGGTTTTGCTCTAAGATCTTCTGAGAGGATAAGCCCTTCTCATCCCATGTCTCCTCTACCTTTGCCTCCTCCTCCTCTCATGCTTCCTTCTTTTCCTATTTGCCCTCCTTCTCTTTCTTTTATCATTTTCAATTTTTAATTTTGAAATAATTTCAGATGTCCAAAATGTGCAAAATTAGTTCAAAGAGTTCTGCTATATCCTAACCTAGAATCCCCAGCTTTTAATACATCTTTGTTTGCTTTACCATTCTCTCTCTCTCTCGTTCTTTTCCCCCCTCTCTCCATGAGTATGGCTATGGATATAAATGTAAACATAAATATAAATATACTTGTAGTTACATACTCTATTTCTAAAATATTTGAGAGTAATTTGCAGACATAATACCCTTTACATCTAAGTACATCAGTATACATCTTCTGTTACTTAACCACATTACAATGAATAAAATAAACTAACATTAATAGCACTAGTACAGAATCTAGAAGCCATATATTCAAATTCATTCATTTGTGCCTCAAACGTTCTTACCTAATCCAGGATCACACGTTGCAGATAGTTGTCATGTCCCTTACCTTACTTACTATAACAGATCCTCAGTTTTTGTCTTTTAATGACTTAGATTTTTTTTTTTTAAGGTTACAGGCCAGTTATCTTGTTAAATGTTTCTCAGTTTGGGTTTGTCTGATGCTTCCGTATTAGTAGGTTCAAGTTATGCACTTTAGGCAGGAATATCCCAGGAGCAATGTGTCTTTCTCAGTATATCATGATGTGCTATATTAATGGGACAGTGATTTCAGCTTTGTCCACTTGGTAAAGGTGTTATCCACCAATTTTCTCCAAAGTAAAGCCATTTCCCCTTTGCACTGTGTTGCAAGCTTAATACTGTGTTGAAAGCTGCTTTGAGATTATATAATTATCCTGCTTTTCACTATACTTTTATTTACAAATCCATTGATAATTCTTACCTGACACCGATATTACTAGGGTGGTGTCCAAACAGTGATTTTCTATTTCTATCATTCCTTTTATCTTTATTAGTCAAAATTCCACTGTGAGGAACAGCTTTCCTTTTTGCCCTGATAAACTCCTTTTCTGAACCCTCTCTGTCTGTCCATCCATCTATCCATCCCTATATTTATTTTTTCATCCACGCATTACATAATTCTATGTAATACTAAAGACCTCCATGATATAGACCTATTTCATTCTTCTCATTTAATTGAATTTGTACAGAAGGCTCCTAGTGTTGGTCCTACTCACAATATTACTTTCTAAGGATAATAATGAGGTGTTAAAAAATTACTACTTTCTACAGGATTATAGCAGAAAACAGGATAAAAGTCCATTCTTTAAAATCTATTGGAAACTCATCCATGAGGGAAAGATTCTTGCTTTCCAAAGTGATCTTGCATCATCCAATGAATCCAAATATATTCATGAACATGTGTTTGGACTGTCTGTACTCCTCTCCTACTCTTCTTGTCAAAAGATAATCTCCAACTGGATTGTAGGCTGAGATTGTAACGCCCACCTATACTAAATCTGATGTTTCTATCAGGTTGACTGTCTGACTCAAGTTCTACACTTGAGGTTTATTTGAAAGACAAAACTTCTGTTCTCACGATAACCCTCACATCTGTCCATGGTCTGGCTTGACTTGAACTTCCCAAATTTGGGATTTTAGTCCTATTGTTCTACTCTGTTGCCAAGGGCATATAGGGAACTCAAAAGATTACAAATGAAATCAGTTAAGTCCATTTAACCTAAGGGCACAGCAACACATTACAGAAACAGAAATGCTAATAAACTTTCTTTCAAAAATATAGAAGCCTAGGTTTTTACACTTTTCTTATATATGTCAATTGTGGATAAAATAATACAATCAGAGATGCCACTAATCTGGTGCCTAATATGTGTCCCTGGTGCTTCACATTTCACTATCTCAAAGTCTCATAAAACCCTAGGTTCATGTTGATATCCCAATTTTTTACATCTACAGCAGAGGATTTAGAGAGGTTGCATAACTGGACTGAACTCAAAGTTAACAGGTAGAAGGGCTATAGATTTCAAATCCAAGTTTGACTTAAGAAAAAGTCATATTTTCCCCCTGCATTACTTTGACAACATACCTGTTGCCAGGAGCAAATATACGGAAGAATGAACATGTACGAAGAAAAGCTTATTTGATTCCTTGGCAGAAAAATTCAAATTCTCTCATCTTTAGAGTACAACAGAGCACTCAAGTTCAAAGTGTTTATTTATCTGACTTGGTTTTTCTTGTTCTGCTCCATCTAATTCTTTCTTTCTTTGTGATATCATTGTACTTCAAAATCCAAGAACATGCTCAAAATATACATTATTTAAAAACCTTAAAATCTGAGAGATAATGATGATGATAGTACTTTATCCCCAAGACAATTTACAACTAGATCAAGCTTTGAGTTTCTATTCCTGTAAACTGAACTGACTCAATTGAATTTTCTGTTTCAAACAGCAGGTGGTGGTGGTGGGTTATTCTATCAAGTTTAAGTACTTCTAGATATTGCTGTGTTGTAGAAAGCAATACGTAACACATATTTTGGTTTCAGAACGATTCACATCATCTTGTTAAGATTTATTTTGTAAAATAATACGCATGATGAGGTCTTATATTATTTAAAAATATTGTATGTATGTAAATCTTTTAGAACAAAGAAGACAATTGTATGTATGCAAAACACATATCATTTAAATCATTTAATCAGTTTAGTACTTCACACAATTATTTAAATGGTTGTAATATATATTTTAGGTAATAAATGTGATTTAGTATTGGGGCTTAAATATTTATATCAAGTATATTTTAAATTTGTAATTTACTATAGAAATAGTAGTACTACACGCTAAAGACTAAAGAAATTGTTGTCATTTAGTAAAAGAATTGGTGGGAAATTGATTTATTTTCACTCCTTCAATTAATTTCTCATTGAGTAATGATTACCTTTAATCTCTTCTGACTAATCCTTTAAAATACTATATATTTTCTATTACTCATCAGTCTGCATTCCTATTCCACTATTTTCGAGATCTCTGAATAATTTAAGTCTCAACTACGTTTCAGTTCTCAACTGGCTAAAAATGTAAGGGGGGGCAGTATTTTCCAGAATCTTTGATTTGGGACTAGATTTGGTTGAATAGTGGTAAAGGACAAGAAAAAAGGAGCTTATTGTACTCTTTGATAGCTATTTCCTTATTAGTGATGATATTTTATTATTTGAGCCAGTCACTTCCAGGTCCCAGGGTACATGAAGTAGAGGTAATGCTTATAAACTTGACTGATCAGAGACAATAATAGGCAGCAGATGGTATCTCTAAAGATTTCCATTACTGTTTATGGCAGATGGACTGGAGGAGTGGAAAAGTAGGTGGCTAGAAACTGTGGGAATGAGGTAGAACCAGGCGGCTGGTAAGGACCTAGGGGTCGTGTGGGAGGAAGAGAGGTTAAAATTGAGGCAGGAGATAAAGAGAAATATGGTGTATTAGCAAAAGGACTAAAAGTGCTGTAGATCAGAGTCTACAAAGTGGAGATGTAGGAACCACTTACATTTGTTTTAGGGCCAATGTGTATGATTTCATCATTTTTATTGTGGCCACTGTGAAATTGGAGCTGAAGTATAGTGGCAAGGGCATTACCAAGCAGTCGTGAATGATTAGCTGTTCTACGGCAGGGTTGAAATGAGTGCAATCAATACCTCCAAATGCCTGCTCAAGGGCTACTTGGAAAAAGAATGTTTAACCAAACTGAGCCTTCTACCCTTCCCTCATCCCTTTCAGTTTTCATCATTTCCAAATAGAAAACTAACAAATTCTATTATATACGGCATATATACTCTGTATATCTGATCATATATATTCATATATTATATATTCATATATATCACATGCATGATGTATAAATGCAATATATATTATATATGTATGTATATCCATATTCTTAAGATTGCAACCCCTACTGAAACAGATGTTCTGTAGGGTAGGAACTTGGGAATCACATTGTAAAATATTTTTCCATATAACTATCATGTACAGTACAGTTGTGAACCACTGGTTCAGATATCTTAATATAATGAAACAAAACTAAAAAAGGAACAGTACAGGTATAGTAGAAACAAACCAGGTTTGTGTGGCTTGAAATCATAAATATTTGGAACCCTCTTTAAGGAATAAAATTTAAAAATTACAACACAAGATTACATGCAATATCTTCATCTGAGGCATAAACATTGAGGACATCTTTACTTCTTATCAGCCTGGACATGTTTCTGGGCCCTTCTGAGTTGAGAATAATGGCCTCATGTGGTCATCAAGCTGAAATGAGCTCACAGACCCTCATGGACAGTGAAATACCTGCAGCTATGGAGGGGATCATCCTCTTCATCTCTGATTGCCCAGTTCATAGTGAGGAGTGTGAAGTAAACACAGGAAATTGTTCAATAACTGAGATACTCAGTAAGACAAATATGCACACCTGCATCCTCTGTTCTCTCATTTTTCCAGAGAAATCCAACACTCTTACATGCTCAAGCCTTAGTGAGCATTTGTTGAATAAATGACTGATTTAATGACAAATACATAAATGGATGAGTGAATGAATGAATGAATGAATGAAAGGAAACATTTATGGTTCATGCCCTGCTATCATAAGATATGGTTGGGCTGAACTTTAGAAGTGAGTTGTTCTTTTGAGGATTTTAAACTGATTAAAGGCATCCTGGGGTAATTGTGGTTAATTGACACAAAAAAGATTGCAGTTTATCAGAGTGGAGTTTATCTGTAAGGGCCTCTTGGAGGAAGGGCCTTTTTGCAAAGCTTTAGAAGGAGCTTGTTTACAAAAAAACAAGAAAGTCATTCCAAAGGCCATTTCTTCATTTCCATTTCAACATTACGGTAATATTAGTGCTCATTCACCTTGTGCAACTGGGTGGTTTCAGTGAAAAGTATTTAGGCTTTCAAAATAGGCAAAATAAATATTTACTAAGTGTCCCCTGTGGAAAAAACACAGGAAATTATAAGACATCTAAAAGATACGTCTTTGTAACCACACTAATTGTCACCACAACCCACAGAGTCAGACTTCAGGAGCTTCATGACTTCCCAGGAGCACAAGGTCTTAGATATTAACAGATAGTGGAAATAAAATTCAGACCCTACACTCCAATTTAATATCCACGATCTCTTACTCTATCATTTTAAGTAACAAAATATTGTTTTTTGCTTTTTGTGAAAGTATAAGTAGACAAAGAACTTTTCTGTATTTTAATAATTCCTCTGTTGAGAATAAAGTGACTTTTAATTATTTGCATTAATTTTATAATATTTTCTACTGAGATCAAAAAGGGCTATATATAGGCCTTTGGCACAATGGCACCACACTGTGTCTAAATCCCACCCTTCTCACACACAATGTGGTGAGATATGAAGACCCCAAATTACACACACACATACACACACACACAAAGTATGATGTGTATGCACATATATCTAATGCTTACATATGTGTATGGACATATATGCAATACATATGTATGTATGTACATATATCTAATACTTTTTATATTTTGAAAACAGAAGAAGGAGTTTCAAAAAGAAACTTTAAACATGCTATTTAGATATTTGCTTTCTCTGATGAGGAAACATATGTAGGCTAAAGTATATAAAATAACTATACAACAGACCAGTTTGTAAACTGTGATATGACCAGGAACCTTCTGGAATATAAGTGCAATGTGAAATTTATGCTTCTGGGTTTTTTTTTTCCTATATCCACTATGAATTTTAATTACACACATATCAGAAAAGGGGTGCAGGGTGGCTCAGTCAGTTAAGCATCTGCCTTGGCTCAGGTCATGATCTCAGAGGGTCCCAGGGTCAAGGCCCCTGGGCTCCCTGCTCAGCGGGGGGTCTACTTCTCCTCCTCCCTCTGCCCCTTTCCCTATTTGTGCTTTCTTTATCTCTATCTCTATCTCTATCTCTATCTCTATCTCTATCTCTATCTCTGTCTCTGTCTCTGTCTCTCTCTTTTGCATGCGCACTCTCTCTCTTTCAAATAAATAAATAAAATATTTTAAAAAATAAACACAGTATCAGAAGGAATAAGGCTTTGATAAGGCTCTTACAGTTTAGAGAAAATAAACTTGTCCAATAATCACAAGTAGCTTTTTCTGATTTTTTTCTCCTTTTATCAGTCTTGCAGTTCTGAAGGAGTCTGCCTGAGACTTGTTTATATAAATAAATATGCCTTGTTGCTTTGTGTGTGTCTAAAGGGAGACCTTTGAGCCCATTCCTTTTAGTTGACCTCTAAAACCAAGTTAAAAAAATAAAATAAAAAAATAAAAATAAATAAAAAATAAAACCAAGTTTAAGCCATCCTGATCTTTCTCTATAAATACTTCAATCTTTTATTTTTCACAGGCATTTCTCACAATGCCTCTGCTTTATACCAACAATGTGACAGAACCTGAAGACACATGATTTAGGACATGTGTTTCTGGTTTGTGACTGTTTGAGGTGCAAATTAAACGCAAGAGGGCAATCCCAAACAGAGCGTGTGTGGCCAAATTAAAGAGGTTTATGCATCCATAAAGGAAGACCAGATATAGGAATTCTAATTAGGAAAATAATATGATATTGTCTCTGGGCTCCCAAAAGCTCATTCAAAATGCTAAACTTCCTTGGAAGTTCTTCACATTTACTTTTCATTTGAAGTTCCAAATTATTTTTGCAAAATCTGTCCTGCGGGATACTATTAAACTATATGCCCTCACTTTGTTTTCAGGGTTCAAGGACTGTGCATGTGTGCTATTGATTTAATTCCCAAATTCTGGCATATGTCCCGAAAGAAAAAAAAGGTATAAAACTCGACACCCCAAAGTGCCCATTAGTCAGCTCCGAGCATGCCAAGTTGTCGAGCGATATTACAGTCATGATCTTTAAAGCATTTGTAAAAAAGCTGGATAAATTTGCGTAAAAAGCTGGATTTTATGGCCTGCTCTATGCCAAAGAGATTGTCCAGCAGAAAGCACCGTGGTAAGCTTAATTATTACTCCACATATGGTACGTGGCATTATAAGCTATTTTGAGTTTTGGGGGGAAAGGAGAGCCAAGTGACAACCACAGCTGGGCGTGCTGAGCAATTTTAACTCCAAATCTGACATCCCCATGTTGGCAGAGCATAAGACACAAAATGCTGCTTCAGCGAACTATCTCTCACATATTTAACTTGAGGGCAAATAATTTTGTTAAAATTTATGGGGTGGGGTGGGGATGGGAGATACAGAAAGTCAGGATAGTGCATCTATACTCAGTAAAGATTGTTCTTCAGAATATCATGGCTTATCATGAGTGAGGCAGTTTTCATTTCACACTTTAAGATCATAGCCTTTATTTGGGGGGAAAGATGCAGAATCTGAGTTAGAATGCAACTTAAGTTAAACATAAACAAAATTTTATTTTATTTTATTTTATTTTTTTTTTTTTATAAATATTTTTTTTTTAAATTTTTATTTATTTATGATAGTCAGAGAGAGAGAGAGAGAGAGAGGCAGAGACATAGGCAGAGGGAGAAGCAGGCTCCATGTACCGGGAGCCTGATGTGGGATTCGATCCCGGGTCTCCAGGATCGCACCCTGGGCCAAAGGCAGGCGCCAAGCCGCTGCGCCACCCAGGGATCCCCTAAACAAAATTTTAATTCGTGAATGTGTAGGTGGGTGTTCAAACAAAATAAATTGGGGAAAACGAACTCAGAGACCCATGGAAGCAATCAGCCATTTCTCAGGGATGCCTCTATGCCTCTAATTACCTTGGAAATTACCTTGGAAAGGTTCTTCGGAGAGAGAATTAGACATTAAATAAAGAGGGTTGTTTTATACTCACGACTTCAGTGTGTCAGTCCAGTGAGAACTATCTCTAAGTCGGAATTGTGGATGTCTCAATGTGGCTTCAGATAAATTCCGACATCCTTCTACCTCCATCCCTGAAGCATTTTAAAGGTCAGCCTTGTCTACTCTTCAGTTGCAACATCTTTTGCTCAGGAATCCTTATGACAGTGGAAGGCATGCCCGTAATGCCTGGGACACGTGAAGGGTATTCACACATATTCAGTGATAATTATGCTTACATCCTCTACCGTGTTTTGTTGGACTTGACAAGTCCGAGAAACTTAGCAGGTTCCTGGCACCATTTCCCCCCTTGGTTTGGGGTAAAACAAGTAGGAATTTTCTTCTCTAGCAAAATAACTGCCTCTCCAGTTTTCCATTCTGAATACTAAAAGAAAGAGCACCACGTAAAGTTAAGGACTGAGTTCACTAGGGCAGGATAACTGGGAGCAAATAATGACTATTGCCAGTAGGTCTCCATGCATGATCAAGGCTAAAAGAAAACAATTTGTATTTCAGGTAGATGTTTATTCTTTTGTGGTTATTTCATATTGTTTTAAAGCAGAGTCAGCTATACTTTACTTACTTTATTTAAATATACTATTTAAAAAACGAGGAACACCAAATCCAGGTTTTAATTCAGCCTTTACTTATATTTTTAAGTTGAACGATTTACGTACCTCTGTGGGATACAACTTCTAAGCATTATGATAAGATTAAAATGATCAACCACTTCATTTTTTTCTTTTGAGAATGAACTAGAATTAATGCTCTTTAAGGGTGGCCTCTTTGTTGCTATCACTGTTTTGTCCAAAAGGTGGCACTTGTGTAATCTTTTTCTGTCTCAGGGTGCAGAGAACCAGGGGAGCCAGAGGGACCAGAGTGAATTTTCAGAATTGTTTTTCTTTGACAAACTCCAAGGAGCCACGTCAAAAATCTGCATGTCTGCAACTGCAGTTCCTTTATGCCCAAAAAAACCTTCACAGAAGAATTAGCCTGATTCTGTGAAAGGAAAACATGCTTCCTGTCATGGTTTGGTTTAAACTCTAGAATTATTTATCCCAAGTTTATTTTATAATGTTCTTCTTTCCTTCTGATGTTTGACTGAAGTTCTGGTTCTTTCTTTTAGATAACCTTGATCCATTTGAAGTTGTCTTTCTGAATTAGAGCGCGTAAGCAGCACCCAAGTATGTCTGAACTCTTATCTAAACAGACCTTTCTAACAGCATAAATCAAAAAGGATAAACCATTCAAACAGGAGAAATCTTTTGAACTATGGACAGACAAGAAGAGGGAGAGGCACAGAGGGAAAGAGAAACGTGCTGGAGAGATTCTGATGATAAGACAGGAATTCACAGATGAGACTTAAAATCAAACATGCAAATCCTTCCCAGCGGTGCATATAAATTTGCTTCCAATCCCTGCAGCTGAAAAGGATTTTAGACCCAATCAAATGAAGTCCAACGCTTCATTTTACAGATGAGAAAACTGAGTTCCAGAAAGGGACAGGAGTGCGTTCCACGGTGCAGACTCAATTCTGTTTCTGCTTCTGGGGATGGAATACGATGACCCGTTAAAGAGCAGTATTAATCCACAAGTTGTAGGAAACAACATCTCGGGTAGTTTTGGAAATTGGAGTCCCCATAACGATGATTCTTTTTGCCAGGCATGTACTATTTTGAGCCACAGTGCTGTCCTAGAAGCGCTCCTCTGCTCCACACAGGAATATGGTCATTCATTCACTATGTAAGTCACAATTCTGTAGGGTAGCCATTAGCCCCATGTGACTGTAACTGCATCTTAACATTAAAAAAAAAAAAATCTAGTTCCTCAATTATGCTAGCCACATTTCAAGTACTTGACAGCTACGTGTGTCTAGGGGCTGCCTCTCTTGGACAGGGTGCCCGTAGAACTTTCCACCATGGCTGAAAGTTCTCTGAGGCTGCACTGTTATGGATTACTCACTGTAGAGAGTATGGACAGAGTACAACGCAAGGTCAGGTACATACTGTGATGTAGGGTGTAGTGTCTATCCACAGTTTCAGAATCTATGTGGCTTCCTAAGCAACTTTACAGCCAACTCTGGGAAACTAGCTGGTTTATGTCTTTTCATGTCCTCTCCCACCCACCTTTCTCCTCCTACTTATGCCTTCTTGAATTTTCTTTTCTTTTCTTTTTGTTAAGTGTTTAATAAATCTTGTAAGTGTCTTACTTATTCCTTCTTGTGTGCATCATTTAATTCCATTTCACAATGTCCAGTGAATACCTACCATGAGACAGACATTGCAGTTATGACTAAAAAGGAAGCATTGGATGCTTAGTGATGATGAATGGGCTGGGAGGAAAACAGGGGTTCACAGCCCAATCAAGATGGAGAATGAGCTTCTCAGGCCATTCAAGTTAGGAAAAAGAAGAATTATTAGCATAACTATGTAGATTAAGAGATGGAAGTTTATTCTGGAAGGTTTAGTGACTTGCCCAAAATAATACAGATTAGGAAAAAAAAAAAAAAAACCAACCCTCAGACTGCATCCATGTCTTTTTACAACAAGTCTGGTGTCTTTTCCTAATCCATTAACGACCCAGAGTACAGAGATTGGTTTATGCCAGCTTGTAATTTCTTCTAATATCTGACAATGAATCATCACATAAGTTGTATCTTGCATATATCGGCATTCTTTTTTTTAAGCCCGATTTTCTGAATTTCTTTGACTAAGGACAGAATTATACTTGCATGGGCTTTTCTTTGAACTCTTAGCTAAGTGCTTGTAAAATGTCCTTGTGTTGAATTGGTCAGTGCTTGAAGTTCTCTTGATACTCTGAACTCTTAGGAGTTTACAGAGTTTAAATGTAAATTAAATAAGTGTTCTTTCTATAAAATAAAAGGATAGATATAATTTTTATCAGTTGGCAGATGAATAAAATCACACCATTTGGTACTTCCCATGACAGTCCATAGAACAGTGTGATTCATTCAGGCACACCTAAATCCAGATGTTGCTCAAACTCTAGGTCTTATAGAGATTTTCTCTTTCAGCAGCACTTGCATGGAAACTTGACACCACCACTTCATCAGTCAAGTGACTTTAACTGAGCCAATTACTGTCTCTGTGCCACATTATTTGCAAGTGCTTCACCCACACCACATGCTACTCAGTATGAAGACTAGTAGGATAGAGACTTTCCCCCACATATACATTATCAGTCACATGTTATTTTTATGTTTTGGTGATATCCTGTGTCACTTGCAATTATTTTAATCACGAATTGTATTATAGTGGGAGGGTGCTGTATTTCTTTATAAAATGAACCGAGCTAGAGATTGTCCTTATCTTCATCAATAGAAACCTTCAATAATCCTGTCATGTTTTCTTATCCTACCTATTAAATTTACCATACAGGATTTAATTGGCTAAAACTTGCTTTTAATCTTTCATAGAGCCCTATCCTGATTCCATCATCTTTTTCACTTTGCCATGCTCTCCTGCCAAAACAGACAGAAAAAAAACAAAACTAACTAGCAAATGTCCTCTCTAGGATGATTTTTTCACTTTTCAGCACCTCACACCCCTTTCTCTCCAAGCCATCAGCTCAAAGACTCTTCCCTTTCTTATCTACAATTGATTTGTTCCTCTCTCTCTCTCTTTTTTTTTAAGATTTTATTTATTTATTCATGAGAGACACAGAGAGAGGCAGAGACACAGGCAGAGGGAGAAGTAGGCTCCATGTAGGGAGCCTGACGTGGGACCTGATCTCAGGACTCTGGGATCACGACCTGAGCCAAAGGCAGACGCTCAACTGCTGAGCCACCCAGGGGTCCCTATTCCTCTCTTTCAAGGTTTTCCCCTAGTATCTTAGAATTCAAAGATTCTCATAGCCAACAATATTATTTATATATTTTAAATACACTTTTCTTGCATAACAAAAGTACATTCACACATTGAATCATATATACTGCCCACTGTAATGAAATAAATTAACTTTTTCATAGCAGAACACTCCTTAACACCATGGATTTGGGTAAATGACTCCAATTCTGGACTCTAATATTCTCATCTGAATAATTAGGTAAAAATATAATAAGAATTAAATATAAGTGATAATAAAATATAGCAAAAAGAAAAATACAAGAAAAAGAATTATATTTATAATAAAAAGAAATAAAAATATTGCTGGTATTTTGTTTCTCTGAGTCTCTTTTCGTTTAAAAGAATCTAGTAAGAGTAACATAGTACCTAGTAGTTTTATTCCCTAGGAGCTGTGTGACAGACAATAACTCAAAATATTCTTTTCTAGAATGTGTTATCACTAGTGAAAGTAATTTGAAAAGGAAATTTTGGCCAAAGATAAAATTTGTCGTTCTTTCGAGGATTTTTAATGACTCTCTGCTAGTAAAACTAGAGGTGTATATTTTCCAAAATACATAATCCCAATACTTGCTACAAAAATAAGAAAGAAAAACTTTATATTTTCAGGTGAAGAGTAGATTTGTGTTATTAAAATGTATCCCGGTTAATATGATGTAGCATTTGAAAAATCCACAAAATTCTTGAATAATCCACACCTGGAAATTGTCTGTATACTTAAAATGACATTTGTACCAATTTCCACTGGAATCATTTGTATTTGTTCTGTGGCTTGGGAACCTCTCCATTGAGCAAAGGAGCACAGAGCTGACTTTCTCCTGGTCATTCCTGCAATACACACACCTCTCTCTCATAGCTACAGCTCATTAACTGGATGACTGGGCTTTTTCTCACCCCTAAGTAGGTATCTTGATCACATTGAGCTACATGCCACTTACTAGTACAAGGACATTTTGTATACAACATGCACATTCTAAGTCAAAATCATTACCTGAAAAATATTTTAGAAATCAAAATAGACCATCACTTTCTAGATTCTTCTTTAAATAAAGGTTAATGTGTGCTCTAAATACTGGCTAACACAATCTTGCTGAGGCATCAGCTCATTTCTTGACTATTCCATGAAAACCTGGGCTCACATTACTCTGCGAATACTTAAAACTCATGTTGGCCATTATCATGGTGCTTCTAGTATGGCTCTAGCCTCCATAGAGAAAATGACAGATCTTGAAACACATAACCTATCTACTCTATGTCCTTGACATGAGCAAAGCACCAACCGGACTGTCATATGTCTCCCCAACACGTAAATTTAACAAAATTAAATCACACAAAAATTACTTTGGATAAATTACTCTTGGGCAACAACAACAAAAACTCATAAATGGAGAAAAGGAAGAGTTCACATAAACAATTGGCTTTTATTAATTTGACTACATAACTTTATACTAGGTATATAATAACTACTTATTGATTTACCATGAAAGCATCTTTCTGATTCTATCTTTGCCAAAATGCGATTTGTAATAATGGGCATTTTGTGATACAACTAGTCATATAAAAGAACTGTCCAAAAACAAACAAACAAACAAACAAAAGAACTAATAATTAAACTCATTTGAAAATGACAAAATAGTATATGGTGGCTCATTGTGTGAAAGCAGATGGTTTTCATTATTTTATAAAATGACTTTAATTGGGAAGATGGTGGTTTTTTGCATCTACAGGTTAAGGTCTGCTCATTGCAAATCTGACACCAAAAAAGTAGCAAACTCTGTTCTGATATTATTTTAAATAGCAAAGATTTTTATGCCGTCCAGTCTTGAGTTTAAGAGTGTGGAGTCACTATTTTCTGAGGTTCTCTCAGTAGCACTCATTGGAAATTCAAGGGATACTGGAAACTATAATTTTGCTATAGCTTGAACTTGCCCAGATTAAAGGGGGGATGGACCTCTGAACAAGCTCTTCCCTGGCTAAAGTTCAGTCTTACTCTATGCCAAATATTTTTCTTTTCTTTTCTTTTCTTTTCTTTTCTTTTCTTTTCTTTTCTTTCTTTTCTTTTCTTTTCTTTTTTCTTTCTTTTCTTTTCTTTTTCTTTTTCTTTTCTTTTTTCCTTTTCTTTTCCTTTCCTTTTTTTGTCTCTAAAATGGAAAAAAACCTTTTTTATAAGAAAAATTATTTTCATTGAAAAGGATTTTCATTCATCTTGTTATGATTATGAAAAATTTCGTTAATCTCACATTTTTTAGGCACTTTGAACTCTAAGCCTTTTTATAAAAATTTGCTTTCATTTTTTATTGAAAAAAATCCTCTAAATTACTGAGAATGACTGATGATTGAAGAATTTCCCACCACAGCCATAGATCTATTTAATGTCAACAAGCAAGCGATGGATGAATGGATAAAATGACTGGCAAATTCGTTTATTTACAGACATTAAAAAAAGAGATTTTTTTTTAATCTGGATGAATTTTTACATCCTTAACATAAAATGAAGTCATGGAGACATGCCCATCTGTTTATTTTTTAAAATCTGTGGTGTCAACAGTTTAGAAGTTCCAGTAAAAAAACAGGAATGAAGGCATTCTTGTGGGATGTAGTCAAATCAGGGAATTCAATCCAAATCTTGGAAACGGACAAAAATTTTGGCCTATTTTCCAGAAAAGTTTGGATCAAGCTTTTCAGTTTTATAATTTACAATATATGTAAAAAATTTTAAATTACAAACATCCTTTTAGCTGGTTTACACATATGTATATGTATATAGATATAGATATGTATACAGAGAGAGAGAGAGTGAGAGAGAGAAGCAAAGTACTAAGGAGATTCCATATTGTTAAAAGTTGTGAAACCTGGATGATATGAAAGGCAATTTAGAAGCTGAGGGTATTGGCTGTAGACTGGCCACCAGCATGAGAGGAGGTAGTGAAATGGGGCAGAACCCCCCGTATCTGGGTATCATTTACTGGGACTTGGCTAAGAACATAACACTGGAGAACAGCAAGGTCTGCTCGGTTGTTCTCTTCTTGTTCCCTTAGCCTATGTTCCACACTTCTCTGCCCATCTAGGTCTTAGAAGGCTAATTTTTGAAAACTGTCTCACTGTGGCTCTGTTGCCAGCAGGCTTGTGCTTAGAATCAGCCAGAGGTCCCAGGAGCCTAAGAAATGAAGGTAAGAGGAGAACAAGTGGCACATGGCTCCCTCCCTTTATCTGCATCAGTCTCTCATAATAAGCACATTGGTTTTTCCCCACCAGGAAACCACTTTTTTGCAGTTCTAATCCCCAGTGGATGCCGATAACACCTTTTCATCCTCTTGTCCCTTTGGTCCTATGGGTAGAAACAGCTTCCCACTGTCGGCAGTCCCTGGGTGTCCCACTGTCCCTTGTCTGTTCCGTCTGTTCCTTTCACATGTGCCCACACATGATCAGGACCCATATCAACAAAAATAACTGGAGTCCTTAAAAAGCAGATATAGGCATAACGTGAGAAGGAAGGGTGGGCTTTGTTCCATGGCCTTGTGGGTTGTGGAAATGGAATTAATTATTAAGTCACTCAGACAAAGTATTCATTATGAAAATTAAAAAGTAATTCATGTCCATTACGGAGTGATTTTTTAAAAATACATAACAGGGAAAAAATTAAATATTTAAATAAGGAAGTAGTAATTCATCTTACTGAGTGACCGCAGCATGTTCTCTGCATCCCCATGAAGTAGGCACTGTCATAGCCCCTATTTTAAAATACAGGAATCAAACTACTGAAAGGTGAAACGACCCGTACAAGGTTATGGAATACCTGAGGAAGAAGCTGACTGAGGCAGACTGGCTCGGAAGCCTTTGTTCTTCATCAGTAAACACTAGTACCTCTAGAACTGGAATGAGGAAATGAAAGGAAATGGCATTTATTGAGTACCTACTGTGTTCCCAAAAGTGCACAAGATGCTTTCATGTGCGCTGTCCCAGAGCTGCCCTTTCGGCTCCATGTGACACCGTCCGATGTTCCCTGTTTGAAAGACACTTTCTTTTCTAAATTTCCAGGACATCCCACGTTACTCAAGTGTTCCTCTTCTTTTCTGGTTTTTCTCTCCTTTTCCTTTGCTTGCTCTTTCTGGTCCATTGAACCTTTGCATGTACTAACATTTTGAGTTTTCTTCTTGCTTTTATTCTTCCTACTTGAGCTCCTCTAACAAAGCAGCTTTACAATGCCAATGGTGTGCAGGTGACTGATGTATTTATTTCTAATTTGTCTCCCCTCCTCAATTTCATACATGTCTTTTCAACCACCTCCAGGACATCTCCCTTTGGGTGTCTGGTAGGCATCACAGACCTAACACAGTCCACTGAGAATTCATCACTTCAAGCCACTTCTCTTTTTGTCATCGCCTTTTCCTGAAATGGCACCATTATCTGTCCCAACTAATCAAGTTAAATGAAGAGGAATTATCCTAGAATACTCATGTTTTCCTTCCCCTGACATCTAATGATCAATACCCTCCGTGGGCTCCCTGTGCAGCGATGCAAGCCACTCCCTGCTCACAACAATCATCTTTCGTCTCAGTCATTTTGATAATTTCCTAACTGATCTTGCTCTCTTTCAAGGTTCTTTACTGGAGGCTGCAAAAATGATGATTTTAGGCATATCATGCCACTTTACTGCTTAAAACCCTTTATTGTCTTCCGATGCAATCTGATTTCTCTTTGCAGAGGATCAAAACCTTACTCAAGCTGGTCTCTTGTGAATGAATGAATCTTATTAGCTACTCTACCTCCCTGAAAAGATGATGCATTCATTTTCTTATCCCTATGAATTATACACACACCCATTTTGTTTTGTCTTTCAAGGAATATAAACATCTCGGTCAGGTTGAGATATTACCATAAACTCTGTGTCTATAGTTGGAAGACAAAGACAGGAGTTTTGTCCAAAACATAGTGATGATTTCTCCTTGGCTTGTCTCCAAACAGTTACCAAAGAGCTCTTTAAGTTAAAGTGAAAGGAAAGGAGACATTTTTGTATCAACGTGTAAAAGGAATTCATTGAAGAAATACACTTTTTTTTGTCATCTTCTTAATTTGACGTTGTTATGCATAATTTCTAATTATTCAGGAAATTTATAATTTAAAAAATCCATACCAAAGACATGGAATCATTTACACATGTGGTTATGATCAATACTCTCCATATAAAAACATAATTTCCTCTAAAGTGGTTTTGATTCACGCTGGGAAGAAAGAACACAAAGATTTGTGTTAATACTAAACACAGTGATTGACACACAACATGATACACAAATTCTACTAGAGCAGACATCCGAGTAATACGCCTCTATGGGGATTCCATCTTGTTCACGGTGAGAGAGAAATGCATTGTTTGAACAATGACTCTGAAATTGCCAGAGACTTAGTTTACTACACAACTTGCTGCTTTAACGATGGTGAGTATATTAATATATTGTTCCAAGTTAATTTTTTGTAGAACTATTTTCCTTTTTATGTCCAAAGAAATCACAAAGGGAATATCTGATCCTGTTTATGCCAGATAAGTCATGAATCAAGCATTATTTTCTTTCTTGCCTGGTAAAACTATTGCCAAAAGAAATTACTACCAGTAAGAAGTCAGGAAATTTGGTACTTTAAACAATTCAAATTGAAAACGTTATTCAATCTTACTTAGGTTTTATTCCAACATGCCAAGCTAATCCCTTCATCTACATTCACTCAGGTACGCTTTCAATAATAAGTATTTTTACCTGTTTATTTTTAAAAATAAGGATCCAGATGCTATGGTGGAGATGTGCAAATATGCAGGCCATGACCATAATTTTATGGGAATGATTTTCTTATATGACTTATGAAGTGATCCTTATGAAAATTCTCAGGAAGTGTTTCAAATATGTCTTGAGCAATAGAAACATCATTGTATGATATCCCCACCCCCTGACGACTATTATGAAAGACACCAACTATTTCTACGTGGGTATTCTGCTAAAATTATTATTTTTTAAAATTATATCCAATACTTGATCATTTTTCCCTATGCCCTAACCTGACAGCTGTTTTCCTCTGCCTTACTTTTCAGCACTTTTCAAATGATTTTTTAATGAGATACATCACAATCAGAAATGATTCATTTGGTTATTTGCTTTTGGACAATTTTCTCTCCTTTCTCTGATAAACTCTGAAGTAGATTGGGAACATTGAGTAATGGCAGAATTGGATAGGGACGAAGACCAATTAGATGTTTAAAGATTATAGTGCTGCCTATCACATAGGATTAATCTTCTTCCCTGGGAGTATATGCAGCTGGAAATACCCTCAAAATGAAGTTATCTCCTTTTTGTCCCCATAATTCCTGGGTAAACGTTACTCAAGTCTTGCCAATGTAAGGAATGAGACAAAAGCTACTGTTAAGCATGACTTTCGTAACTCAAATTCCTTTATCAGATGTTCCAACTGTCATCTACCAGGATATGAAGGAAAAGAGAAAAGAGAAAGGCCTTAGTATTTTGTGGGCAGTAATTTAAAAAAAATAAAAAATAAAAACACAGGTCTTAGGGAAATGCTGAGATCCAGCACTGAGAAGGACAGCAGAGCCAAGGCTGAGTGTTTCTGTTTTTGTTGTTGTGATTGTTTTGTTTGTTCGTTTGTTTATTTATTTATTTATTTATTTATTTATTTATGATAAAGAGAGCACAAGTGAGAGATAAGTAGAGCAGGAGTGGGGAGAGATGGACAGAGGGAGAGGAAGAGGAGAAGGAGACTCCCCACAGAGTGTGGAGCCTCTCACAAGGCTCAGCCCAGGATCCTGAGATCAAGACCTGAGCCAAGGCAGACATTGAACCAACTGAGCCACCCACGGGCCCCAACAGTGTTGCTGTTTTGAGTTGAGGAGAGTTGATCCTCTGACAGAGATTCTTTCCTTGACCAAACTTTAGTCAGGCTCCTTTAAGCCCCTTTCTCAACAAGGCCTCATCTTTGGACCTTGGCCTCATACCTGTATTGTCCAGATTTAGCAAGAATCCTATTGAGTCAGTTGAGTGAGAGTCCCCGCTCTGGGATCTGATCTCTCTTGATATCTAGTCAAGTCCTCATCCCCTTCCATCCCTGAGGTGACAGCTGATTCTCCTGGCCTGCCTTCGGCAAGAATCTTCTCTCTCCTTGATGTCTTCTGTTAGAATTTTTCATCCACCAATCCCCCTAATCTATAGGTCGACTATAAATCCCCACTGTTCTTGCTGTGCTTGGAATTGAGCCCAGTTCTATATTGAGGTCTCTTTTCTGCTATTGCAGTAGTTCCTGGCGGGGGGGGGGGGGGGGGGCGTATTTTTATCACTTTCAGCTTCTATATGTGGCTCTGTATTTTCTGAAAGTCTCAACTATCTTTCAGAAGAAGGTCGGATACTCTATTACTATTAATGAGTGAGAGTGAGAGGGTGGGAGGAGAACCAGAAGAGAGAGGAAGGTCTGTTGCTGTTCACCAGGCAAAGGGTCAAATATACTACAATTTGTGCCGGAAATGAGTGGGATCTTCCCAACTTCCTCTGCATGAATGGAGCCCTTAGTTTTACATTTGCAAACTTTTTTCCTTCGCTTTGCTCTCAGTATCATGCTTTCCAACCAGTTGGTCACTGGTCATCACTCTTTGCCCTGCCACTTTATTTTACCATGTTTTTGCACTTATGTTGCTCTTTCCAACTTTTAAAAATATTTTCTACCCTTGTGATGCAATCCCTTTCCATCAGTCTCTAACACGGTTAGTTAGAATTTGTTAAAATTTCGATGGATGTCATCCTTTTCCTTTTTAATAGTGAGTCATAAAAATAATAAACTTTGGATTTTAATTTGTTGGGGCCCCCATGGAATGTGATTTTTGTTTTCCTTGTGCCTTTTCTCTTCCTACATTTCCCTTTGGCTTCAGGATCTATTCCTTCTCAGCTCTCACATTGACTTTTCTGGTTACTTTCATTCAAAACCCAGCAGGAGTCATCTCATTTTCTGTAGCCCCTGTCCCTCACTGCTTTTCTAGATAACTTCTCCCACTTTCTTTTCCTTCCCAGAGGTTTCAGATGGACTTCCTTCTTCTGTCCGCAATCCTCAGCAATGGTTACATTCCCCAAAGAGATGACCTATAACATCCATAAAGACTTTCCTTTGCCTTTTTGTTTGCCACCACCTGAAAAATATCTTAATTTTCCTTTTCTCTTCAAAAGTCTCTTCCTCCCATGTCCTTTTCTCTTAATGGCTTTGGGTCATCCCTACATCATGCAGATGTTAACACTCAAGTTCTTCTAAGTCACTGAAGCTGAACCAGCTGCATCTGTCTCCATTCATTTTGATTTATTACTGAGAAGTTTGCTCAGATTTATTCTTCTCTACACACATTTTATGCACCACAGTCTTTGCCTGACTTCTTCTACTTCCTCTTTTTTTTTTTTTTTAAGCAATTTCCTCTGTATTCTACATACTCAAGATTTTTCTCAACACAGATACCTGAAATTTTTTCCAATTTGTTCTTGGGTACCTTTTACCCTTTTTTTGGGGGGGGGGGGCTACTTTGCTGTATTACTATCCCAAAGTCATAGCCCTTCTCCAAATTTGAAATTATTATTATTTTTTTAAGATTTTATTTATTATTCATGAGAAACACAGAAAGAGAGGCAGAGACATAGGTAGAAGGAGAAGTAGGTTCCCCACAAGGAAGCCGATGTGAGACTTGATCTCAGGACCCCAGGATCACGCCCTGAGCTGAAGGCAGATGCTCAACCACCAAGTCACCCAGGCATCCCTCCAAATTCAAATTAATGTCTTGTAATATCTAGTATGTTAGAACGACTCTTAACTGTATACCACAGTGCCACTTCTCTTCTTTATCTCTCTAATCACTGTGGAAACCAATAACCTTGTACTTTGCTACTCAAAGTGTGGTACCTTGACCAGCACTATCACTTGAGAGCTGGTTAGAAATGTAAATGCCCAAAACTAACTGAATTATAATCTACATTTTAACAAATTTCTAGGTAAAATGTATTTACAGTCAAGTAGGAGAAGCATAGTGTGCTATAATATTCATAAACTTGAGGGTACATGAGAATCACTTGAGTGAACTGAAGTGTATTGTGATTTGAACCCAAATAATATTGCCTCAAAGCACCCAGGTTTCTCTTGGAGTTCACAAATAGCTATTGTAGTTACTGCACAGTTTTTCCTTATTCAAATTCACCAGTATCCTTCCTAGGATGCATCGTGGTCACATAGATAAACTTTCCATGCCCAAGGTCAAGGTAAGATAATTATTTTATTTCTCACTTTACTAACAGACAACTGAGGAAAGAAATTACCTGATATTATTAAGGTTACCTGACTAATCACAAGTAGATTGAAATTATGTACTCAAAATCTAAAATTTGTACCATTACCATGTTGTTTGTTGAATAAATATACAATGCTATAAATGTCATTTTGTTCCATTTCTCTAAATATATATATATATATTTTTTTAAATTAAGACATTTAAGTTCCAAGTTATTGTTAAAGATATATTTGGAAATATATCTATAACATTCTACCTACTATACCTGAGGAGAGAATAATCAAAAGAAATTGAAGTATTAGAAATTATATGCAAGAAAGGGTCCAGTATGTCTTTAGAAATGCACAGAGGTTGGTGATGAAATTTCACAAGACAAAATATATTATGCTTACATATCTTTTGGAAAAAGTTACTACAATGGTTCAGTGGTACATGCCATCTTCTTTAAACCTTTATTGTCTCCTCATTCATCTAACACTCTTCCTCCTAATTCACCCATTAGCTTGTTCTTTTTCACTTTGCATCAGTGCAAGTGTTAATCATTTCTCCTCTTCATCCATTGTAAATCTCTCTGGTATTGATTTTGGAGGGGCCTGGCTTGGGGCAAGAAATGGAAGCACACTGAGGGAGGGACACTAAAAGTTCTTTGAACATTCACAAAAAATTCAGAACTACTTATATTCATAGTGAAAGTGGAATGATAGTCTAAGTTAAGAGTCTCAACTATTAGTCCCTAAATAATTAAAAACATTTTATAATATAGCCAATGCAAAATAAATCAATTAGCTAGTAGTTTTGGCATGTAATGAGGAGATGAACATTATAGCTGAAACAAAACTATGCTAATGAGACATAATTTAAACTTCAGTTAAAATACCTCATTATAGTTTTTTCTTTTCTCTGTTGCTCTTAAAACCTTAATTATTGAGGCGATATGACTTACAATGTGGAAATATGTTTTATTTTTAATATGTTTATTTATTTATATGAGAGAGAGCGGGCACAAGCAGAGGGAGGGGCAAAGGCAGAGGGAGAGGGAGAAGCAGACTCCCCACTGAGCAAGAGCCCAACGTGGGGCTCGATCCCAGGACCCTGAGATCATGACCTGAGCTAAAGGCAGACATGAAAGAACCACCCAAATGCCCCAACAATGTGGAAATAAATGTTATGCATGAAATTTAAAGCATAGAGGCAGCATGAAGAATGAATGTAAAGTTTGGGAGCTTATACAGGACTCAGTTTGGATTTTGTATCTGCCACGTGTCTTGTGAACTTGGATGAGTGGTAGAGTGATGCTGATAACCAACTTAGGCTTTCTAAGTATCAGATTCCTTACCTGAAATGTACATGTATGATATTCAAATCTTTCTTTCTCTCTTCATATGTATGTATCGATATATTCTATCATCGTACCTATAGAAGTTTTTTTTTTTTTTTTAAGATTTTATTTACTTATTCATGAGAGACACAGGGAGGCAGGGAGGGAGAGGCAGAGACCTAGGCAGAGGGAGAATCAGGCTCCATGCAGGGAGCCCAATGCAGGACTCCAGGATCACGCCCTAGGCTGAAGGCAGGCGCTAAACTGCTGAGTCCTTCAGGGATCCCCATGTTTTTTTTCTTTAGCAGGCTGTATACCATGATGATAATAGATAAATCATAGCTACAGTATAGGAGAAAAAAATATGACAAATGGAGCAGCAGAATTTGCACTCTGAACACAAATACACTGACATAAGAGGTTTCTCTAAGAACTTCTGGAGTAAAATCAATGTCTGGTGGAAAAACAAAATTCAGCCTTGATTTAGTTGTAGTGAAAGAAGTCAAAGTTTTGAGTCATGTTGCTGTCTGGAAACCAAATTTTCAGCTTTTAAGTGTAGAATGTTTGGTAATACTATTTAGTTCACAACTGAAATGAGGGAAAGAGATGTCATTTTCCACTAATCTTAACAGAGGTTTATGGGAGGATGTTCTGAATAAAATAACAGAGGCATCTCTCTGATTCATTTCCCAATCTTAGTCAAGTTTTAACAAGAGTCTTTATGGGATATTGAGACTCCTGATTCCTGTGGAAGAACTGTGTTTATTTTGTTATTCCTAAAGTCCTCAAATAAGTACACACTGGGCTCCTTCTCCATGTCAGAAATGGAATCCAACCTTTGGGTATAAGGTTATTATCGCTGGCCTTGAAGAACTCATAATCAAAGGAAGGTGTCAAGTATGTATTCAGATGGTTAAAATACAATCTGATATGTGCTATGATAGAGCTCCAAACGGTAAAATGGAGACAAAAATGAAGAACAGCTATTTGCCCAAAGGAGTTAAGAAGGCTTCAGATCTTGTGCAGCTTGAGTAGAGTCTAAAGGGATGAGTTGGAATCCACCACACCGAACAGGGTCAGAAGTGCCTTCCCAGAAAGGAAATGGTACATCCAAGTGCGAGAAGGTATGGCTAAGCATGTCATCTTCGGTGGTGGGCGATGCTGGTGGAATATCGGTGTCAAGGTCAGAAAGATGAGCTGAAATTAATTTGGAGATACATTTAACATATTAAGACCTTCAGCCCATTTCTCATAAGTATTGGGGAAACATCAAAGTCCTTTTTGGAGGAAATTGAGAAAGGATCCCTATGGCTCAGTGGTTTAGCCCCAAAGGCAGGCTCAGTGGTTTAGCCCCTGGAGTCCCAGGATCAAGTCCCACATCGGGGTCCCTGCATGGAGCCCGCTTCTCCCTCTGCCTCTCTCTCTCTCGCTCTCTCTCTCTCTCTCTCTGTGTCTCTCATGAATAAATAAAATCTTTAAAAAAAAGAAATTGAGAAGCTTGGGTTTTTGTTTCTCAAAAAATAACTTTGACAGAAGTGGGATGGAAGATGAGGAAGACTAGAGGTATAAAGCTCAAAGGGAAGGGCACTGTATTCCTCAGAAGAGACATGAAAGTAACCAAAGTAAACTAGTGGTCATTGGGAAGGGCAAGGAGAGCAGGGGTTGGACAGGACTCTTCAACATTGAATGTTGGAGAGCTATGAGGCAAATTTCTAGCTTAATCTATCTCTATAGCACCGGGAGGGCCATAAAAAGAGTTTGTGCTGGCCATTAGGACATTTGGGCCATTGGGACTTTGAAAGCCTGGACTTCAGGATAACAGTAATGCTTTTGGAGTGAGAAAAAATGAAGAATCTTAGAATTTGTGCTCTACGTGAATTCCCAGAGGAAAGAAACTGATGCAGTGAGAAGAGGATTTGGGCTGTCAAGGGGAGCCCAGGGTACGAAAATCTTATGGTGACAGAGTGCACCGAAGAGGAATGTGTATCTGGAGCTTCAAAACAGGCTGCTTTTCACTTTGAGGTTGAGCCACTTTTTCACAGAGCATCTAATGCTTCCAGGACCCAAAGCAATATTCAGCATTTATCTTGGGTTAAATCGAGAGTCTTTGTGATTCAATAAATGGATCGTCTCTTAGAGAATCCAGCCAGCAAATGGTACTATGGAAACTGGAATGCATCAAGAGAAAAGTGTGCCTTTGGGTGCTGGCAAAGCATAAAGAACCTAGATGAAATCTTTAAGTAAACAGAAGGGGAGCAATGAACTACAGCATAGTAATAGATAAAAGCATTGTAAGTGGAAGGGATTTACCAGAATCTTCTTTTAAACTTGGCCGCAGAGTCATCTTAACACGCTGTAAATAGTTGTAGCATGTAAATAACCATCATAATAAAAGAAAAGTTGGCATAGCTAGACCAGTTTCAAGAGAAGTTAATGAAAGTGGACAAGAAACAACTGGCATTGACGCTTGAAAAGACTGAAACTCAAAGTGTGAGGTTTTTATGAAAAAGAAAGAAAAGTGTCATGTATTTGATCTGTGAAGGAAACTGTCTTCTATATAAGTCCCATTAAATTTAAAAATACATATACAAATACATGCTCATTGTAACAGATGAAACAATAAAAGAGGAATAAAAACAAGTTAAAAATCTCTTTGGCTGACCCCTAGCCTTGTCCACTCCCATGCTTCTGAGAGCAATAGATTAAGAATGTTAAGCCATTATATAGATAAATGGGTTTTTGTGGCGATGTTTTTATAGAACCAAGATATGACCATAGTTTCCTTCAACTTTCTTTTTAATTTTAAATATTGCAGTGGATTATGGGCAGTCTTTCAGATGTAGTAAACAGATTTATTCTATTATTGATGGGGATTCAGATTGTTCAGAATGTTGTCATTGTAAGCAATGATACAAACAAAGTATTGTACACAGTTTTATATATGGCACCGTCTTTTTGGGAGAGCCAAACAAAGGGTTTATGAGATTTTAATTATAACAGATACTGCCAGACTATTTTCAAGAAAAGTTCAGTTAACCCTCTCCTACCAGTAATGTGGCAAAGAAAGTTTCTACTTTCCCCCATTAGACTTTTGTATTGTGGGTATTTTGTAAAATTTTGCAAAAAATATGGTTGCTGTTTTAACTGGCATTTTCAGGAGTTTTCTTTTGAAGTGTAGTTGACACCTTTGAAATTGTTTCGGCATTGGCATTGTCTCTCCTACAAGTTGCCAGCCCATCTCTTTTGCCACTTATTATTGACTCTTGCCTTTTTGGTTGTCTTTTGTTGATTTGTAGGGTGGCTTTATTTATTCTAGAACTTATATCATCTCCTTCTTTATTCAGGTTTTGTTTAATAGATGATTTCATATGGACAACTTACCTGTGTTACTAATTTTGTTTCTGGGTATTTGTTGTTTTGTGACAATTAGGATATTTCCTTTTTAATTAAGAAGTAGAGTATAGGGATCCCTGGGTGGCGCAGCGGTTTGGCGCCTGCCTTTGGCCCAGGGCGTGATCCTGGAGACCCAGGATCGAGTCCCACGT
This sequence comes from Vulpes vulpes, assembly GCF_048418805.1. Lineage (NCBI taxonomy): Eukaryota > Metazoa > Chordata > Mammalia > Carnivora > Canidae > Vulpes > Vulpes vulpes. Next base: position 69,626,815 of record NC_132789.1, on the reverse strand, counting down.
CGGGCTCCCGGTGCATGGAGCCTGCTTCTCACTCTGCCTATGTCTGTGCCTCTCTCTCTCTCTCTCTCTCTCTCTGTGACTATCATAAATAAATAAAAATTAAAAAAAAAGAAGTAGAGTATATCCCCAGAAAAGGGCAAGAAAATAGAAATGTACACTTCAATGAATTAATTCCAAGCACACGTCTCACTTTCAGATCAGTAAATGTCACCAGCACTCAGATGTGCCCTGGCATGCTACCTCCACACTGCTACCCCTTTCTTAACTTTGAACACTATATATTTATGCTTTCTATGTGTTTTACCTTTTTTTTATTGAACAATGCACAAAAAGGAGAATATGATGTCTATCCTTTTATGTCTGTTTAGGGACAAAATTATGTATTTCAGATTCATATCATATATATCTGGTTACTCTGTTTTCACTGTTCTATTTATTCAATTGTTAATGGGCATAAAGATGACTTCTAGTTTAAGATTATTACATATATAGTTACTGTGATTTTGGTTTGCATTTATCTAATAATTAGTTATTGAGCATTTTTTATGTGCTTCTTGGTCATTCATACATGTTCTTTGAAGAAATGATTATGCAAGTCTTTTGCCTTTTTTGTATCAGTTTTCTTTTCTAGTTTTAGGAGTTTAGGAGTTCTCTGTATATTCTGGCTTTTAATCTCTTATCAGATATAAGATTTGAAAATATTTTCTCCCATTTTTTAAAAGACTTTATTTATTTATTTATTCATGAGAGACACAGAGAGAAAAAGGCAGAGACATAGGAAGAGGGAGAAGCAGGCTCCACGCAGAGAGCCCAATGTGGGACTTGATCCTGAGACTCGAGGATCACTCCCTAGGCCAAAGGCAGACACTCAACCGCTGAGCCACCCAGGCGACCCTATTTTCTCCCATTTCATGTGTTGTCTTTTTTACTTTGTTGATAGCATTCTTTGATGTGCAAAAGTTTGTAAATTTCCTGAAGTTTAACTTGTCTATTTTTGCTTTTATTGCCTTGCCTTTGGTGTCATATCAAAAATAATTGCCAAATCCAGTGTCATGAAGCTTTTGCCCTATGTAGTCTTCTAAGAGTTTTATTGTCTGGGTTCCTACATTTAGGAATTTGATTCATGCCAATTTAATTTTTCATATGGTATTAGGTAATGGTCCAACTTCATTCTTTTGCATATAGATATCCAGTATTCCCAGCACTGGTTTTAGTACTGGATGTCCTAAACAGAGAAACTAGGCAAGAAAAAAGAAATAAAATATCTAAATTGGAAAGGGAGAAGCAAAATTATTTCTGTTTATAGATGATATATATTATATATAAGAAAATTTAAAGGCTCCACACACACACATACACATACGCACACAAAACAAAAAATCTCTTTGAGCTAATAAAACATTAGCAAAATAGCAGGATACAAAGTCAAAACACACAAAATAATTGCATTTCATACTCTAACAATGAACAATACGAAAAAGAAATAATTTCATTTATGATAATAGTAAAATGAAAATCTTAGAAATTAACTCAAAGAGGTGAAAGACTTAGATAATGAACACTAGAAAACATTACTGAGAGGATTTATTACACAAATAAATGGAAATATAGCTCATGTTCATAAATTGGAAGATGTAAATCGTTAAGATGTCAATACTTACCAAAGTGTTCTACAAGTTCAGTGCAATCTCAATAAAAATTCCAATGACTTTTTTTTTGCAAAAAGAGAAAAATTAATACAAAACTTATATAAAATCTCAAGGAACCCAAGTAATCAAAACAATCTTGAAAAATAACAAAGTTGGAAGATTTGTACTTTTGAATTTCAAAACTTATTACAAAGATATAGTAATCAAAACAGCATGATTCTGGTATAAAGACATACAGACCAACACAATAGAATAGAGAGCCCAGAAATAAGCCTTTGAATAGATGTTTAAATTATTTCAAAAAGATGTCGAGGATCATTCAGTGGGGATAGTACAGTCTTCTGCTTGGATCACTCCTCCCTACCCAAAGTCCAAATCATTTTTTTTAAAGGTATTTCCTACTAAATCATGTCTCACCTTAGATCTTATTTCCTTCTGAAAGTGAAGATCATCATTATAGCAATAAATAAATAAATAAATAAACTAACACTGCTCTTAGCTGTCAGTGTCAGTACTTTAGCAGTGAATAGTATTAGGGTGCCTGGGTGGCTCAGTTGGTTAGGCATCCAACTCTTGATTTCTGCTCAGGTCATGATCTCAGAGTACCTCAGAGTACTTGGATCAAGCCCCACATTGGACTCTGTGCTCAGCCAGGAGTCATCTTGAGATTTCCTCTTCCTCTACCTCTGCTCCTCCTTCATATCTCATGCTTGCTCTCTCTCTCTCTCTCTCTCTCTCTCTCAAATAAATAAATAAATCCTTTAAGAAATGAATAGTATTATTGTTGCGGTGATTATTTTTGTTTTTATATAAGATTCAGAGAGATGAAGGAAATATGTTTTGTTTTCTCCTAGAATTTATTACTGATTTGTGATTTTACAGTTGAATTTTAGTAGCAACAGTGGGAGAAAAAAATGATAAAATATATTACCTGAACCAAATTCCTACTACTTTTAAGCCACATTCAACTCATTACTAAGAGTATACAGGAGTATTTCTGTTTAGTTGAATTAATAAATTTAATGTTCATTTGTTTAATGGAAATTAAGTTATTACACCGGAGATTTGTTGTTTGTTGGGAGTTTGCAATGATTAGCAAGACCCACAGTGATGCACATGTCCTGGTACTCATGAAGAAAGACTTCGGTGTGTTCCTTTGAGATCACCCAGATGCAGGAGGGAGTGTGTTACACATAGAGCAATGGCTTCATTACAGAGTGAGTATCTTCATCCCAAAATCCAGGCTTTTCTTCACTTGAGGAGAAGACTTCAAAGCAAAATATGGTTTTATTGGCTTTGACAAGAGATATACTTAGGAACAATGGCATGTGCTTGGTTTTCTTCTGAAACAATTTTATTTTCTTTAAGAGGGCAAAACCTTGAAAAACAACCCCAAAACTAATAGAATTGTAGTTATTTTATAAATGGTATAAATTGGCAAAAAAAATGCTAAAGTCTTTCTCTTATATATCTGACACCTTTAAAATAGCACTTCACTTAAAATATGAGATCAATATTTACATGAAGGACAAAGACATACCCAATTAATTCTGAGCAAAAGATACCTTAGATAGGAACTCATAAGTCCAGGTTGGGAGTACTTCTACAATTATCATAACTTTAAATCAGTGCCAAAATACTGAATTGATTTGATCATAAGTACTTAATATGCCTTATATTTCAAGGGATAGGAAATCAATAATGTATTCATCAAATATATACGGCATGTCTACTATGGGGCACCTATATGTTGTATACAAATAATACATATGCTGTATACTTCAGTGTCTGAAGAACTAGCAGTGAACAAAAGAGATAAACATTTTGGCCTTTCTGCAATTCCAGTCCAATAGGGGTGAAAAAATTAATAAAATTATTTAAAAAGTAAAATACACAAATAAATCATATAATATGTCAGAGTTTTGAGTGGTATGAAAAAAGGTAACTGAGGAGGATGAGGGGGGACAGGATGTGAGAGGAGTGGGGGAGAGTTGTCTGAGAAAGAATGTGAGGGCAGCTTCTGATAAGGTGGACAAGACCTGAAGGTGGTGAGAACATTGCTATGAGACATCTGGAGGAAGAGAATTTCCAAGAGCAGAGAAGAACAAGTGCAAATACCCAGAGATGAGATAGTGTCTAATATATTTGTTGAATGGTAAGGAGGCTAGTGTTGCCAGAACAGGGTCAGCACTCTAGGAGATATGGTGAGAGAGGTAGAAGGGAGCTAGATTTTTGTAGGGCCTGTAACTAGCATTTATTCTAATGAAACTGTATGTCATTTGTGGGTTTTGAAAGAACTATGACACGATCCATATTAATTAAAACCAGTGACAAAGGATGTTTTTGTATTTTCCCCCAACATATTTAGTCACGTCAATCCAGGTGGAAAAGTATATTTAACCAGGGTTATAAGTATTGGCAGCCAGGTAAGATGAAGGGAGAGAGGGCAAAGGAATTGAAAAGGTGTGCCAAGTAATGATTATCATGCAGAGAATGGAATCTAAACTGAATGAGGAAGAAAGTTTGAACACAGCAGGAGCAGGGCAACATTCATAGGACCAATAATTGAAGGATCACTAGAGGTGGGATATTAAAGAAGTGGAGGTCACAACTGGGTTAACTGAAATTAAGATAGAGCATCATTTATTGGTATGACAAACTCTAACATATGACCATAAGAGTAGTTGACAGAGACAGGACAAAGGACAAAGTCAACGGAGGAGAGGATATTGGAGAACAGAGGGGCCAAAAAATTGGAAAGGTTGTTTATATGGCTATTGAAATCCTCATTAGTGATCACACAAATGCTACTGGGAAGAATGACTGAGCCAGGAAACTCTTTAAGGAACAAATGGGGTGACCTGGGGCTCGCTAAAGAGGACCACAAAATAGTTGGTGCAGTTCAGTAACTCCACATTCCAAGGAGGATGCTTTTATGGAGAGAGGGAGGGAGAGGCACCTGGACCAAGAAGCTTCTGGAAGAGCAGAGAGGACACCTGGTTGGAGAGATTGGGAGAAATCTGGTTTGAGGAAAGAACCAGCCTCAGGTTATGAGGGACATGGGGGAAGAAACAGTCACCACTTGAGGGGGCTGCCAAGCAACCAATGACCTCAGGGCTGTGACATAATTCACATCAGCAGAAACAACCTGAAGGCAGAGGATTGCACCTAGGCGGGGGGGGGGGGGGGGGGGGGGGGGGGGGGGGGGGATGGGTTTTGTTTACAACTGACAGCAAATCTGTGAGAAAATACCCAAAGATCTGTCAACTTCAGAAAGGCTGTTTTGTGGTTTGGCCTCCAAGGTTTTATTTTCAAAATCATACGCAGCTAATCACGTATCATTTTTGCTCATGAATTGAGAGGTAAGGACACAAGTGATGCCAAGTTTTAATAACTATTCTGAACATAAAATACTGTAGAGCCCTGGCATTGTTCCAATTATAGAAATCATTATTGTGAATTTCCTTTTGAGCTTAATTTCATTTTTTTCAGAAGAGGGGCCATGAGCGGGCATTAAAGCCACAATTTATCAGACTGCCTTGAGGGAAAGATTTGAAAGATGTGGATGAAAAACAACTCCTTGGACAAAACGAGAAATGATAATAAGAGGACTTTGAAAAGTTGTTTCTTTCTTTCTTTTTTTTTTTTTTTCCGCCAATTTTCCCAAGTTCCAGGAAATTTTCTTAGGAGAAATGATGTTGCCTGAAAAACCACTTCATTCTTGGGATGGTAGAGACTTCTGGCCAGCATATGTGACTTTAGAAGGAAATAAATAATTTATATTTTAGAAAAACCCTTATTACCTAAAGGAGGCTCTTTAATAAAGTCATAGGGAAAGCAGGAAAAGGACAGATGTCTTGTTTTCCCAAACTCTTCAGGACTCAGTAAATAATAAGTAAATAATAAGTGGACTAAGTTAATAATACAGCATGATTTCAGGAGGGCTTGTGTTTTAGTTCTCATTTCTGTCCAGAATGAGAACAGTGCATGTGTGTGCCACTACGTTTGTATAATGCTCCCTTCTTAAAGGCAGAGAATGTTTCATGTTCATGTTTATAGCCCCTGTATTCTGGAAATGGGGTGGATATTGAAACACTGAATCAACTGGAGAAACATGAAGCTTCCTTATTTTCCAGATTTTGCATTTTTCAGTATATGAGGGAGTACCAGTACCATGAAAGTCTCAGTAGGCAAAAAGAAAAAAAAATAATAATATGTTAGGAAAAGGACATACAAGGTATTCAAGGAGAGTTAAGTAAAAATAAACAGAAAAGAATATAGACACGTTTGCCATTAGCATTTGTACCTCGTGGTCATTTCCTCGCCTACCTACTTTCCCTTGGTGGTAGCCATGTGACAAAAATTCACCTCTGGGGAGTAGGCAGTTAATAGTTTTGAATGTATGATGAAGTCATGGATGACTCGTCCACTAAGGAAATTTCAACCTTTAAATGTAATGCACGTAAAAACTAGTTTCCTGGTGGTCCAGTGCCAATATCACTGTCACACACACAACAGCCTGGCACCCAAGTAGTTAAACGCATGTGGCATTTTTACTGAAGACTCTCTTGAAATTACCAAAGAGAGGGAGATGGAGAATGTGTTCTTAACACCGGGGAAAACTTCTAATCTATGTCCTATCTCTTATTTGAAAGTATCTCCACCAAGAAGTAGCTCTCCTGAATATTTCTTCTTCGTAAACCACCCGGAATTCTACTTTGACTTTTGCTTATGTTCATCTCCCATTTTCCCTTCATTGCCTTTCTTCTTACTACCCCAACTGTTGCAACCTTGATTTACATAAAGATGTCCAGAAGTCTCTTGGCAGGGATGAATATTCTTGAGCTGAAGTGGAGAGGAAATTAGGCTGTGAAAGCTCCAGCTTTCATATCTTACTCTTGGCCAAATAAATTGTAGTGGGGGGCTGAATGGCAGTGGCTGGGAAGGAGATTTTTGTTTTCTTCTTGATCTTCAAGATTTTCGATGAAAACACTAGTAAGATGTATTTGCACCAAAGGATTTTGCTTGATCTTTGTTTTAGTTTAAATTAGAATAGAAATGAAAACCCTTTATGGTTCTCATTCCATATATGGATTAATTCCTTGTCCAGATTTCTTTTGCTCTTGCTACCTATGATCCTGGGATCTTAGGGATTTATTTTCTCACTGTCATCCCCATGGAAGAGAGGAGGGTACTCTAACACAGAGCTGTGTAGAAACTTGAGGGGAAAAGGGAGCTACTATGTTCCAGAAGGTCCTTAAAGTGAAACAGACCACAAATTCTCTAATTAGCAAAAGCAGACTCAAAGCAAGCAGGCAGCCTTCTGTTTACTTCAGGACTAGGAAAGAGACCAGCTGGCTTTCTTTCAAAGATAACAAATGCTATTTATTGCTGTGTGAAGGAACTTTGCCAGATTAAGTTCTTTCTTTCAAAAGAAAGAAAAAAAAATAAAGTTCATATTGGTGTTTTTTAAACCCTTGAAGAAACTGAGTTTATTATAAGAAGATGCTTTGGATGTCAAGTTAACTCTGCTGTGCTCCTTTCCTTTCTTAATTACAGACTGAAAATAACAGTACTTGGCCAACCCCACCTCCCAAATTAGTTGCATCCCAAAAGGTGATTTTTGTGAAAGCATTAGAAGAAATAAGCTAGAGGTTTCCACTTACTTTATACAGATGTAAAACACTGTTCTCTACTTACTATTATCATTACTGTTATTGGATCAGCTTTTATTAAAATAAAATTAATAAGAGAAGGCTCATTTGAGTACTGGGCCCTGTGGAGCATGTGGAGGAATTTCCAAAATAGTTGAATATTAAACCCTCATTTAGAATCACTTGGATGCAGCAACCGCTTTGAGGCTTTTAGGCTGGGGTGGACATTTATATGTATTGCAGTGTTGTTCTCTTTGGGATTTGCATGTGTGACAAAAGAGGCAAACTTCTATAAAAATGAACAACTAATGAGATGTACATAATACCAAAAAAAAAAAAAAAAAGAAAGAAAGAAAAGAATAATCAAAACCACTGGTTTCCTAACAGGCCATCTTAATGGCTTAAATAAAAGCAAAATGCAAGCTGAGAGGTCGCCAAAATAATAGACTATTTCTAGACTTAAAAACCACTTTTTCTATGAATTGGAGCACAAAGGAAACCATCTTAATGTAAGCAAAACACTTACGCGATGTACAAAAATTGTGTTTCAAAGAAGGAAATTCACTTGGTAAGCCACCAAGTGTTGGTGTCGGTAGACATCGCCAATGATAATTCTAGGCCAGGCCTTGTCTATTGGATGAGACCTCAGTAATGCTCCTATTTTCCCTAGGAGTAGAAGGTTCTCCTGGGATTTAGATTGGTAAAATTCGTATTGAGCTTTGGAAATGCTCTTAGGGACACAAATATCAGGTAGCTCTCCCAGCTCTTATGACAAAGGAAATTGCCAAAAATAACCCTACAGATTTCCAGTAGTCTGTGGCCAGTGGTAAATCTCACCCCACCTTTCGGGTGGTACTTCATTTTACAGATCAGGGGTCAGCATCCCCAGTACATAAATCAATTCTCCAAAAGCCACAGAGTGGCAGACCTTGGGAGGTAACCTTTCCATCTTGGTGTTTTTCCACTACCTCATGCCGCTTCTTCTCCAGGGGACTCGGAATAACTCTGGAAAATTAGGCAACAAACTTTTCCCAGACTCCCTTTTGGGTGGAGATGAGGAGATGGCAATGAAGGGATTTCCATGGTTGCCCCATATTCTTATGAATTTTTTGAAGAATTCCCAATAAGGACACATTAGATTTGTGATGTTAAAAATAAAAATGAGTTCTATTTGGTGCTTCTCTCTCTCTCTCTCTCTCTCTGTCTCTCTCGGTGATTTCTAAGATAGTTTAGAGAACATTTTGTAACACTCTGAAGTATTTCTTTCCATTTTTGTACATTGAAAGAAATGACAGAAGTTACTGTCCTGATGGTGTGGTCTTCTGAACAATCCTTTTCACTTCCTCTGTTCCTTTTAGATATCAAGAGTTCTGAATAGGATTTTCCTTCCATTTGGTTTTCCTTTCTATTTGATTCTTCTTGTGTTTGCTCCCCTCCTCCTCCCATCTTAGCATGTAATATTAACGAAGTATTTCCACATTTGATATGTCGGTACCCATGTACTGAAAACAAGCAAAATCATGGCAGGATAAAATAGGTTGGACCATTGAAAATACAAATGACAAAGTAAGTTCTTTAGTAACATATTTATAAATGTAGCTTTTCAGTAAATATAGAAGGCAGACTCCATTAGGCCAGTTCTAATACTTGCAAATGAAATACATATTTTGAAAATTAATAGTGTCATTTACTGACAAAAAATCACTAGTTTGTTATACCAAATTAACATCTCCTTCTTTAAAAAATTTTTTTAATTAATTTATTTTTATTATCACATGAGAGACACAGAGAAAGGCAGAGACATAGGCAGAGGGAGAAGCAGGCTCCCTGTGGGGAGCCCGATGCGGGACTCAATCCCAGGACCCCAGGATCACCACCCAAATGCTGGACTGCTGAGCCACTCAGGCTTCCCAACACCTCCTTCTTAAAGGGGTGTACAGATTATATAATTTGGGGCATTTTTTTATTTTTCACACAGTTTCTTCATCAAAGCCTTTAACCCTGTGTCAATTCAGGTGGGGATTGAAAGGAAAAGAAAGGAAAAGAAACTCAATGTATTACCAAGACCTGCCTTCTCCAAATGGGCCAACTTATCTCTCCTTCGTGCCCTGTGTCCACATTTGCTGTGATTTAGCATCTCCTCTGAATTAATTGTTGTCATAGAAACATGTGTTCTTAGTTGACCTTTTGTTTTTCAAGACGAAAGATAAACATGCCACCCACTTTGGAAGCCCTATCGGAGGCTATTCCCAGAGAACTGCACCTTCCCAGCTGCAGCGTCTAACGGGCTTCGGAGAGCAGCCATCTCCTAGCCTTGTTGGCAGCCACAGGCAGAGAATGGACACCAGCTGTACTAGGGCTGGAGCTTCATGAACCCTTTCCTATTAGGCCACATCCTGTCTGTCTTTTAGGAGCGAAGGAATGTTTCAGGTCAAATAAAGAACAGTCTTATGCAATATAACCCCTAGGATTAATCTTTTGAAAATAACAGCAGGCAGGCCAGGCCACCTGAGGTGAAGGGTAAGAAATAAAATACGTCCAACTGGCCATGCTGGCAATATACTGCATGTTATAGATTAGAATGCCTAAAGGGAAGAAAATTAGCTTAAGCTGATGTTTATAAGCCTGCATATTCTAAATGGAGTTTAGAGTTGGAAGGTACCTTGGATATTGGGGCTTAGAATCTGGACCCAAATCATAGTAGGGTTGCATCTAGCATTATCTTAAGTCTTTGCGTAGAGTTGTTAAGAGGTGTCACCTCTGGGGAGACGCTACTGGGTGACTTTGTGTAAAACATTAACTACACAACTATACGAGGGAGCCCTGCTCATTTATCTGTCTGTACACTTGGCATCTAATGAAGTTAATTACATGCAAACACCAAGAAAGAAAAGCTTCTCCTAGTTACTACCATATCACCCAATTTCTTTCCTCTATGTCAATTATTGAAGTCTAAGATTGTCTTTTTTTTCCTATTTTTATTCACCCTCCTAGAAGGTAGGACCTTGACTGTCCCTAAAACATTACTTGGCAACATGGTGAGAGCTTTATAGAAATGTATACATATCCATACTGATTTTTTTAGTGGCCATTCTCCTAATACCACCAAAAAAGAAATTTCTCCTATTCCAATCTACAACTGATGAGACTCCGGTACATTTTCTTTTTTAGTCTTATATTTTATTCTCCACTCAGAATTGAAGAGAAGCACAACTAAGACATAATGCAAGGGGAGGGGAAAAAAAGTAGATTGATACCTAGCTGTTTTTTTTGTAGTTCCTGGGTGGCAATCTAGGACCCTAGATTACCAGCCCTCAGAGAATCCTTTCCAAGAAAACACTTTGATTTGTTGCTTTAAAGGAGATTGAGAAATAACTTGCCTTGCCTGGTTTGGCATAGAAGACCGCATAAACATGCTTGAACTTACTGTCATGCTTCAGGGCATATATGTATAGATTAGTATACCCCATTCTGAAAACTTCTTTCTTCCAGAAAACAACACACACATCATCCAAACAGAACACACCCTTTCCTGAGTCTAATGAGCTCTTGGGTGGTCTGATACTGGAAATTTTCATTGATAGCTCAAGTGTATTCTTCACAATGTCTTGACACCCCTGCCCCCCCAAAAAAAATCCCTTCTTGTTAACACTGAAAAGTATAATTTCAGTTATACTTATTATAGATTATTTTTTAAAAAGTCATACTCACATATGTTTGCCTATGCTTGTACTTCCTCTATAACCAGTGACAGCAAACTTTCCAGTTTTGCCTTGTTTTTAAACAATAAACTAAGTAACTTTTTTTACCTTTATCTTCAAAGCAATCCTTACTTCACTCTAATTATTGTTATTATTAATTTATATCTAAAAAGTCTTTATTCCTTGAATTATAACAGATATTTTCTTTCTTTCCTTCTTAATTTTAATGAGTGCCCATAAAATCATTATATGTGTAACTTATTGGTTCATCCTTTCCCCCTTTCTATCACAATATAGATTAGGTGAGTCAAAGAGGTCTCGATATAGCCCATTCAAAAATCAAACATATGTTAGTGTGATTCCTTCATCATGATTCCTCTAAAATGATTTCTTGCTCTTGCTATGGAATTTTGCTTTTGTATAACACAGTGGATCAGAAACCTTAATTCTTTATATTCTTAGAAGTTCCAAGGGGAGGTGTCAAAGTGTGTGACCTGGTGAATAGGGAACCCAGAGAAAAAAGCTGTGAGATCTTCCATGCCTCCATCCACCAAAGAAAATCCACTTTATCTGTTTTAAATATTGGGCTTCTTAATATTATTTATATTGAAAAAAATTCCACTCTAAAAAAAAGCTGAAAATCATCATTTTACCCATGATTTGTGCAACTCTGGACAACAAGAGAAAAGAACCAGGCTGAGGTGGGCTTAGCACACCAGTGACTGCCGCAGGAACTTGAGTCTACAAGGCCAAGGGTCTACTGAATTATTTGCACTTCTATAGGGCTTAGAATGTGGCCCTTGGAACTCAGACCTATGGGAGAAGCTGGGGCCCTCTGATGTATGTGCCTAGGACCTCTTCTGTTTCTAAAAATAATTAGACCATCATCTTTAAAGTGGACCATGTTCCTCAGTACTTGATTATAGTTGAAACAGTAGCCAACATTTACATTGTTCATCTTCTCTTATTTGCTCTTGACGATATTGTCCTTTCAACATCGCACCCCCCAATAACAATCCCCACTTCCTTCTCTCCAGACATTGCCCTATCAAAATTCCTACTCATCCTTCCATAATGAACTACAAATAAATTTCCTTTATGAATTCCTCTGTGTTTCCACCATGAGAAATGACTGTTACTTTTGCATTGCGCAGCTCACAAGCTGGTGTGCTAAGCCCACCTCAGCCTGGTTCTTTTCTCTTGTTGTCCAGAGTTGCACAAATCATGGGTAAAATGATGATTTTCAGCTTTTTTTAGAGTGGAATTTTTTTCAATATAAATAATATTAAGTTTATATCATCCTAACTCAGGTTATAATTCTTTTAGGCTGCTTGCCCCTGACAGCAAGCCTGGGTCTTATATTTCATCTTCTACCCTTACTTCTTTACCTTACCAAGTGATATTGTTCCATGCACACAGTACATGCTCATAGCAGATTACCCTTTTGGATTTGTTAGGAAGATAGATAGCCAGTCAAGATGTTAAGTTTTCGATATCCTAAATCAACCTAGGATAATTTAAGTATTTAAGGAATCTATTAAAGAATATTTAGAGATGAATATCTTGTGTCTAGAGACCAACCTTTAAGGAATAATGTCTAAAGTAATGTCAGGGAATTGGTCTCATAAATACCTCCCTGAAATCACTCCTGAGTACGACAGAGCTGTTGTACCATGGAAACCATGGGTGCTAGAACTTGGATTGGCTGGGAAAATCCCAACTAATGCCTTCTCTGGAACTTGATGCAGCTTAAATTGCTGCCCTATTCTTGCCAAAATGTGTTTCCTATCAGTCCTGCTTCTTCCCATTAATGCCTATGAGTCAAAACTGGTGAGGAAACTGCATCTGGGAAAAATGAATTTTTGCTTTGGTGGGGGAGGGGAGCAACCTCCACCCCCACCAAGATTCATCAGGTAAGAAAGTGACCTAAAATAGGAAGAGGCTGGATGTAGAAAATGAATGCTATTATAGGTGTCATTTTTTGATTCCATATTTTGCAATTTGCAATCACTGAACTATCCAAATCCTCACTATTTCAACTCTAAGAGAAGTCCTTAATTCCCATCTGCCTTTATGTATGTTATTTGGTGACTCTCGGTGCTGTCAAAATTCTACCAAGATTCAGTTGGAATTCACTCCCAAATCCAATATTTTTGTTGGATAAAATAACAGCGCCCCATGCTTACCTCATTTTAGGTATGCTTCTTTATCCACATCTATAGATGTCTTTGGTTAGTTCCTGTTTTCAGCAGAATTGTTCACTGCCAATTGATTAAAACAATACCCAGTATCTATGCTATATGTATCACCTTGCCCTTGCAACAGACTTCCTTATTCTCTAGCTAATACTCTTAATCCATCTGTTAATTTTAATGAAACCACTCATATATCCTGATATCTTTTAATCAGGACTCAGCTGTGGCTTCATTCACTCTTGTACTACTAAAAATTATGAACAGAGTCCTTTATTCTTCATCTGCTATACGGCAAAAGTCCTAATCGTTGTGTGATAGTCCAACCTCCAAAATAAATCCATGTTCCCTCACCATCTGAAGCTTCCATAAAAGCTCCTTGGGATGCTTGTATAAAATATTCTCTGGGCCACAAAAATCTTTCATGCACTGGAATGTAATTTATTCAAACCAACATTTGTTATGACATATTATTAATCAGACTGTTCTAGGTGCTGGCAATAAAAACCAAAAGAAGACAAAGTCCCTACCTTCAATGAGGTCATAGGGTAACGAGGGAAAAAGATGGTGGGCAAAATTGCAGTATTACATGAGAAAGGCCAGAAAAGAAGTAGATTTAAAATACAATCATAATACAGTGGGGATGGGGATGGAATCTGTCAGGGGATAGGATCACTTTTTTTGAGTGGATGATGTGTGTCTGAGTTTTGAAAGATGCACAGGACTTTTCTAACGTTGAAACGATCAAGAAAAGGCCACTTTAGTCAGAAGGAATAGCATGCACAAGAATTCAAGCTCTTAAAGCAGCATTAAGTGCTGGGAGAATTTTAAGCAGTTTGCTTAATAAGCTGGATGTGGCTGGACAAGCACATAAGCACCAAAGCGTGCAGGTTCTTGTCGGTCTGCCAAAGATGTTGAGCAATAACTTAGCTTTAATCCTGCAAGTGATGGGATGCTGTAAGAGAATTCTGAACAAGAAAATGACATGACCAGGTTTATATTTTACTTTTATGAGAGATAACCCTTTTGGCAACATGTGGAGGAAGAGATGAGGAAGAGTGAAATTGGAAGTACGAACCATTGGACAGGAAACTATTGCAGTAGTGTATGCAAGAGATGACAAAACCCTCATGACTAAATGAAGGAAAGTAATGACAGATGAATGTTGATTTAATTCCCAAGTTTCTTGCTTGGGAGAATGTGTGCCCCTCATCAAGATAGGAAATAAGAGACAGAAGTTCAGCAATGAGTGGAGAAAACATAACTTCCGGTGAGATCTTTTAATGCAAGTATCTAGTGTAATAGGTTTGATGGGTCAGGTCCTTGAAGGAAAGTCTAGAATACAGATACAAAGATACCAGCATGTGGAGTATGAGAATTCAGGTTTCCTAGAGGAGAGATACAGACTAAGAGACCTGTAAGTTGAATAGCAAGTGGACAACTTCCAGCAAATGAGTGACATGTAAGAGGATAACCAAGAGAAAATGACAGGGAAACCAAGGGCCCAGAGCTCCTGCAAAGAAGGAATAGTTAAAAAATAAAAATGTAATGAGGCCGAGTCCTTTGGGTTTGGTATTCGGATCATTTATGACCTGCCAGTGCCGCCTCAGCAATATTGCATGAGTGGCAGAAGCAAGTGTAGATTTAGTATTTTTTCCCCAAAAAAGCTAGCTAAAAAGCAATACAATATATTGGAGAAATTTCTCAGAGACAGAGAGATTAAGCATATGCTTAAGCAGAAAGGAAGGAGTCGGTAGAAAATAATAGTCTGAAGGGAAAACAGATAAACCAGGTCTAGAGAGAAGATGAAGAGTACAGGTGGAGGCTTTTGCCTCAAAAAAAGATGTGGGAAACCTCCTCTTTGGAGACTTAAGAGAAGGAAAAACAATCCATGGAGGGAGGCACTATTGTAATTAGAATGGTAGAGTGTTGAATCATGTGGTCCCGATGATCTCACTTTTCCATACTAAGAAAAATTATCTGTTTGGAGAGGGCTGGATTGGATGGGACTCTGTAGAAGTGGCACAGATTTGGAATATCTAAGGGAGGGGTATAAAAGGAAGTTTATCAAAGAGGAGTAGAGCAAGAGTTCTTTCCATATTCATTATAATTTTTTCTTTATTTCTTGTCACTTTCCATCTTTGTATTATAGAAATATAATTAACTCACTAATCTTTTGTGTGTCATTTTCTCCCTTTTTAAGATTTTATTTGTTGATTTGAGAAAGAGAGCAAAAGAGAGAGCAGATAGCAGGGAGGAGAGGTAGAGGGAGAAGGAGAAGCAGGCTCCCCACTGAGCAGGAAGCCCTGTGGGGCTCGATCCCAGGACCCTGGGACCATGACCTGAGCTGAAGGCAGACCCTTAACCGACTGAGCCACCCAGGTGCCCCTCATGTATCATTTTCTTTCTTATTTTTATTCTTCCTTCTGTTTCCTCCTGCCTTTTCCACACTGCCCCAAATTCTTAGGATTCCCTGTTTTCCCTCTTCATAATTCCCACTTGCAGCTGACAATTGATATGCTAAAGCTCCAAGAGGGGCCAAAGGGGAACACTCAGGCTTGAGAACAGCCAGCTGACAGTTCTACACTTCCTGTTTTCGAAACTGCCTAAAAGCACAAAGTTGAACAAAAATCAAAATGGCTACACTGATGCTTCAGCAAAGGTGGACTTTATTTTTTATTTTTTTAATAAATTTATCTTTTATTGGTGTTCAATTTGCCAACATATAGCATAACACTCAGTGCTCATCCCATCAAGTGTCCCCCTCAGTGCCCGTCACCCAGTCACCCCCCCCCGCCACCGCCCAGGAGTCTCTCATGGTTTGTCTCCCTTTCTGATATTTCCCACTCATTTTTTCTCCAAAGGTGGACTTTAAAGTAAATGTTTCCTCTCTTCCACAAATCTCCCCTCCTCCCTTCTTACCCTTTCCTTTCAGGAACCTGGTACCACCCTGAAAATGACTAAGGAGGCTGGCAGCACATAATACAATTCCTGTCGAAACCAGCTAGATCCTTTATTTCCCTATAAAACACCTCAGCCCCTTCTGCAGAAAGCCTTGCAGATTTTGAAGGCCACAGCTTGCTGCAGTCCTCTTTGCATGGTAAAGCAATAAAGCTTTTGCTTGTCTTTGTCTCAAACTGTCTCCAAGTTATATTTTCGCTACGAAACATGGAGGTCGATTTTCAGCAATATTTTGTTCTTGCAGCATTTCCTTTTTCTACTACTGTGTCTGCCTGGCTTTTGCCTACATTGATCAAGTAGTTGTCTCTCTCTTTTTTTTTAAATTTCTTTTATCTGGAATTTTGAAATGCTGCTTTAAGACCTCATGCGGTGGTTCAATCTACACTTCTATTTCATTCTCCTTGCCTTACAGCCATGAGGTATTTTTTATGGGCTTAAAACAAAGATTTGAAGGACGTAGACATTAACTATCTGAGAGCTGTCTTCAGGCTGGCTTCCTTCATGGTAGGAAAATGGCATATAGAAGTTCCAACTCTCATCTTTGAATATCGTATCAAAAGCTTAAAGCCTAGAGAAAGACCTTTCCCAGACAGTTAAAATAGTTCTATTCTCCAATCTGATTGGACCAGTCCGAACAGATCACTTGGATCTAAAAACATCTTTAGCCTATTTGGATGAGGCCTGTGTTATTGCGAGTCTCCCTGAGGTGAAGGGGATAAGACTATACAAGTTGGTTTATTTTGGTTAGGCTCTATGTGGATATAAGGATGAGGTTAATTCCACCCTAATCCAGTGGATCTTACAAAAGAAATGGGATGGGATGGAATGGATACTAAGGAGTCAATAAATGCTTCCTACTCTAGGTTCCTCCCTTTGTCTCCAGAGAAGAATCCCCTTCTGCAGGGCCTGTGTCATGTGTTCCATGTGCACGTGACCTATGTAGCTGCATACAGTCACCGCTGTACTACACAGAGTACATAACACATGGTATATTATGTGTACAGTACATAGAGATAATTACAATTAACACCACATTTTAGTCTTCCTTTACAAGTCCAAATAGCATGAGAAAGGAGATATCACATCTCTTCCTATCTCTCTAGGATATATCCCTAGGATTGAACACAATGAATGTTAATGAAACACAAGTATCTTTCCAAGGGTACAAAGTGCTAGCACCTGCCTTGCCATGATAGAAAATTTTTTTGTTTTCTTTCCTCATCTTCTCACAGAGATGGAGTTTGACCTCCCACTAACATTCCAGAAGCTGTGTTTATGATCCTGCCTATGGTCTTGTGCAATTCACTTTCTTTAATGATAGATGGGAATGATAATTAATAGTAAGAATTATCCTACTTCCCTGACATGCACTGACTGGGCCCCTTTTGTTTTTGTTTGTTTGTTGTTGCTTGTTTAATTGCTTTTTAATGCTCTATTTCTTAAAGAATGAAATAGCAATGTTTTAAAAACTAATTGTGCATTTTAAATATTTACATTTACCAAATTAAAACTTTATCATGCATAAGCATAATAAAATTGGTTATATAACCTCATTTGAATTTATCAAATTTTTTAATTCAAGGCTTTCAAATATGAGAATGAGACAAAAAACATTCCTACTAGTTCCTACATGGTAGGTTTCAACTACAGTATGGTTTCAGGTAACAGGATTGTAGGGCTTTTACCTACAATTGTGTGGGCAGTGTGCTGCACACAATAGATCCTGCCAACCACATCACAGCCCCTGTGAATGGTGCTTCCTTTAGTTGTGCAGTGACATATGTGAGAGCCACAAGTCAATATCAACACTATTTTAATAAATTTATTTAAATGCCTTTGTCTCAGCATTTTTAAACGATTGAGAACCAGCATATTTTTAAAGAAAAAGAATGATAATTACATGGGAGCTTAGAACTCCTTAAAAGAATGTAACTGCTATCATAAATAAAGTATAGTTATATCATTTTAAATTACCAAGAACCCATTTTTAAAAATCATTTCTTAAATGTCTATGCTCTGTCAAATGAGAAATTTGACAAATTTCAGAACCTCCTTGCTTTGTGTCTGAACTCTTTTTATAGAAGTTCAAGTATCTAGCACAAGGCCTGTCCCAAAATAACACCTTAGTGTTTTCTGCATGCATGCATGAATTGCT
The DNA here is from genome assembly GCF_048418805.1 of Vulpes vulpes. Lineage (NCBI taxonomy): Eukaryota > Metazoa > Chordata > Mammalia > Carnivora > Canidae > Vulpes > Vulpes vulpes. The sequence continues at coordinate 69,608,503 of NC_132789.1, read as the reverse complement.
AAGGTAAAAAGCATAAGTAACCTGAGTTATGATTTATAGCAGGTTAGTTATCTTTTTCTTTGACGTATGCTTTCCATTTCTTATTCCTTTAACAGGGAAACTATGAACATTTATTCAGGTATGTGTACATTGGAGTAAAGATAATATCCAGATATGTCATAGACTATTAGGCATTGGGTGTGAATGGATATGATACCTGGAAACTCAAAACATTACTGTGACCCACCCATCAGAGGGGTGATATACAAGAGCCAGATAATAATGGTAGAGTCCTAATAAAATCAAGTTTTCAGTAGGACTACTGGGTTCATTTTCCTGGCCGTGGAATGTATAGTTGGGATTATCATACTTGGCAATTGGGGTAAACCCACATTGAGTCTCAGACCTGTGGAATGAGAACTATGACAGCAAGGGAAGCCATGTGAAGATCCATGATACCTCCCTGACCTCTTTCCACTTCACATCAAGATATTAAATTTCAAAAAACACCAAATCTTAGGGAGAGATTAGAAGATTAGGCCATCCATGAAGGTCTAAAAGATGCAGTCATGGTGGTTCTGATCATGTATTCCTTTGATAAGTTACTCTAGATTCTTGTGCAAATTGGACAGAACTCAGAGAAGCCATCGTCTACTTAAAGCCCAACACAGTAGTTTTCCTGATCAAAACTGCTCTTCTGGACTTGGTATCCTTTGAAGAACCAACTAATAAAGTCTCGGGGATGTGGTATGTAGCCATTTATTTGACAAATGCGTCTTTTTTATCCAATGAATAAAGAACCACAGAAAATGTAGGCGGCACCTGTTTGGCACTGTAGGTTAAACCCAGGATTCCTGTTTTCAGCTCAGGTCATGATCTCCGGGACCTGAAATTGAGCCCTGAGTCAGGTTCTGCGCTCAGTGCAAAGTCTTCTTAGAATCTCTCTCCTCTTCCTCTATCCCTTCCCAACGTATGTGCATTCTCTCACTCTCTCTCTAAAAATAAATACATAAATCTTTTTTAAAAAGAGAACCACAGAGATTGTACACTTTCATTGAGATGAATGACAATATTCATATATATTTTTGCTCTGGAAATATGTTAACTTCTCAATCTCTGTCATAATGTAGCCCAAAAAGATACAAATCTTGTGAGTGGAATATTCTATAGACTATTACAACGGTCCATTATATTGATGACATTTTTGTAGTTCAATTAGAACTAGTAAGAGTTTATTAAGATTCTGAAAGCTTAGGTAAGATATGTGCACTCCAGAGAGAGTGAGAAAAAACTTATGAGGATTCAAGGACGTGACAACCCAGTACAATTTACAGGGACCCCTGGAGAGGGGCATGTTGATATAACACCTACAAAGTAAAAGATAAATTTCCATAATTTAGTCCCTGTCTACTGAGAAGGAAGTACAGTGCTTGGAGGGGCTTTTGGGTTCTGAGGCAACAGATTTTACATCCAGGTCTACTTCTCTGGCTAATATGCTAAGTGCCACAAAGGCTGCCAGGTCTGAGTAAAGCCAAAAGTAATAAATGGATCTACAGAAAATTTAGGTGACAGTGCAAACAGTCCTGCCACTTGGGCCATATGGCCCAGCCCATTCTGTTTGAATAGTAAATGGTTAAAAGAGATGCAATGTGGCATTATGACAAGCCCCAGAGAGAGAGAATTATAACACAGGCTCCTGTGGTTCTGGCCTCTGGCCATGCCATCAGCAGAGGGCAATTTTACTTCTTTTGAGAAACAGCTCTTGGTAGGTTAGCAAGGGCCCTGGAAAATGTAGAACAATTTACCATGGGGTACCAAGTGGCCATGTCTCTGAAACTGCTTATTATAAGCTGGAATCTCTCAGACCCGCCAAGCATACTATCAAAAGGGTCCAGGACAGTCCATACTAAGAAGAAAATGGGATTAGTTTGAGTAGGATCAGAGGACCTGAGTAAGCTGCATGGCCCAGATTCCCCAAAGCACCCACCAGAATTGCTCCAGTAACCTTCCTTCAGTTTTCATTTCAATTATGGCCATGTAAGGGCCTTGTACGTCCAGGTAAAAGAGGAGAAAAAAAGCTTAAGTTTGGTTTATGGAAGGATCAACATAATATGAAGGTACACAGCCAAAATGAACAAGGGATGCATTATAACTTTACTGGAAGGAAAAGGACTAGAAGATCAGAAACAAGGATGTTTGGAGTAGAAGCATGTGAATGAACATGAGGAAATGGACACGAAGTGTGAAAGCTTCTACTGTTGCATATTAACACCCACCAGAAAACATCCACTGTGGAGGAGGACTGTACAACCAAGTAGACAAAATGGTTCACCTAGTTTTTGTATTGTTACCCCAGAACTGACACAATGGGCACATAAACAGGGTAGCCATTGGCAGACAGGGAAATAGGCATTGGCTCCATGGGCTTCCATTTAGTAAGACTACAGACAATTCACCATGTCCAACCTGCCAGCCGCAGAGACCAATACTGAGATCTTGGTTGGTTCCCCAACAGGACTAACTTGGCATTGACGGCAAGTCATCTACCCTCTTCATTTTAGAAGGGCTAGTGTTTGTCTTCACAAGGATACACACATATTCCAGGTGTGACTATTCAGGGGCTTATGCAGTGCAAGATCTTCAAGCAGGGAATATCACTAAGAATGCTTTTGACCAAGGGGCCCACTTCACAGCAAAGTATGCTCAGGAGTGACCATGGGATGCACATGGCAGGAGTTGCATCACATACTACATCACGTGAAATCCAGATGGTCTTTTAGAGAATTAGAATGGATGACTTGGATGACAAATGGCAGTCTGGCCTTAGAGCACATGGAATTTGTACTACGTCGACTGATTTCTCAGAAGAATTGAAAATAATCCATTCATTTAAGAAACATTAGAGATACTTTTCCAACCTCATGACTTCCCCCAACTTCTTAATCTCTCTAAAAATACTGGATAACATATCAAGGGACCATCCCATAGGCATGCATTTAAAGACCAGTAGACAAATACACTTTTAGCTACACCACACATCCTTTAGTTTCCAGTCTTTCTGTAGAGAAGTAATGCCAGATGAACCTAATTCTGAAATTTTGTGCTGACCTGCTATGGGGAGAAAAAGGAAAAAAAAAAAAACAGAAAGTCAGATTTAGGAAATTAAATTCTTGAGTAAAATCCTCTTTTAATTTCCCCTTAAACAAAACCCTTCATGTAGTTTTGGCCAAAGCCCAAACTTGAAGAAGATATCTGCTTAGCAACAGCCTCTGAACTTAAAAGTCTTCAACCTATTAACATAATGTATTTAGGTCCCTAAACTCAGTATTAATTAAATTTCTTTCATTTTTGGAGGTAACCTATTTAAATGAATATCAGGAACCAGAAGACATGAATACAATTTCTATCTATTTTGAGTTATTAATAAAAAGACTTTAGACCTGGCTTAGGAAATGTTATAAATGTTTCTTTTCAAATCACTGATTGTTCCAACTTATTATAATGCTGGCATATACAGAGTACATCTCTGATGCAACATTAAAGAGTGAATCCTGATACTTAAAATATGATTGGATATGTTTTTTTTTTTTCCTTTACACTCATGGTCTCCTGAGATCATGAATTTCAGCTTGTTTTTCTAATTTTATTATTAGAGATCCTTCCTAATTAAAAAGGGAGATAACCAACTCCATTCTAACCAGATGTTGTTACTTCAACATCTCTTACTGCTATTCCTCTCTTACTGCTATTTATGGCATTTCTTCCCCCTCCGTTAGATTTTATAGCATCCTAGCTGTCAGGTGATCTTCTCCCCGTGGGCCACACAACATATGCAGAAGTGATCAACAGCATCAGAGCTCAGGGCCCACCCTCATCCTCAGCTGAGGCCCTCTGCCCTTTAGCCAAAATGAATTACTTATGCTTTCACCTGAGCCCCTACTCATTAGGCATTTTTCTTAATTTCAGTCATTAGAAATGTTTCTGATTCTTCCAATGTCTTGCTCCAAAGAAGTATGAGGCAAGGGAAGGAAAACTCAGCTGTGACCAGAACTCAGGCTTGACTCTTAATCTCAACTTCACCACTAATGAGTTGTGCACATTTTTGGCAAGTTTTCAGCTCTCCAGACTCAGTTTTCTCATCTGTAGCCCTCTCCTGATGTAAAGTATGCATATATACCTTCATATCTGTGAAACAAGAATATGGGGGAAAGCAATGGTGTTTAAGCTTCTCAAGACAGGATTCCAAGGAAAAGGATCTCATTAAAGAACACTAGAAGCAGAACACATTGACTGTTAGAAATACTGCTTTGTGTACGTGAATCAAGAGATAGAAATAATAAGGCAGGCTAGGAGGCACTTCAGAATGACCCTATAGTGGTCATGGTATGTAGATAGAGAAGGCTATTTTATTTATGAAGTTGTAGTCAATGCAGCATTAGGGAGATAAATGATCAGATTCAAACCATGTGAAAATAGGTCAAGCAGTGTTCTTACTTGAACTTCCTTCATCCCTTTAATGATTTTTGGCAAGGATATACTTACTTTCTTAATGATTAATGATGGTAGGGAGGTAGGAGGGATGGATATCCACAGTACTTTTATGAGTATAAAAATGTAGGAATATATATATATATGAGGAGGAATATATATATATATATATACACACACACACACACACTACATAGTATATATGTATATATATATACATATATATAGTAATATTATGAGTATAAAAATAACCTTTTTGCCCAATATTGTGCGTTCTCCTGCTCTTTCAATTTTGGAGACAATAAGAAGCGTTTTATTGACAGCATTCCTTTCTTTTCACCTGCTTTTTGAAGTTTTAGCTTCTGCTAAAACATCTTCTGAAGCATTTTGTACTCTTTCTCTTTTTCACTCCCTAATTTGATAAAAGCTGTTAGAAATCACCATTCAGGCCATGACATTTCACTTCCAGAGGAAAATAGTCTTCCACTCCAGGTGTGCTCCATTCTTTTACAGATGCAATGCTATCCTGTGAACCCAAGGTCCAACAAGAGGATATAGTAAAATAGCTCTTGACAATTTTGGTCACTCACCTATGGTCATCTTGCTCCAGGGCATAAAATTTCTCTAGAACATGGAAGGACCTATTAGCAGAGTGAGTGTTCATGAAGCTTCTTTAATCACATTGATACTTGATATAATGCTTATATCTCTCTGCCTTTGTGTTAAATACATTTCCTTTCTGGACAAAGTGTGGCCTTAGAAATGTTTTTCATTCAGGGGAATCCCTGGGTGGCTCAGCAGTTTAGCACCTGCCTTCCGCCCAGGGCATGATCCTGGAGTCCTGCATTGGGCTCCCTGCATGGAGACTGCTTCTCCCTCTGCCTAGGTCACTGCCCCCCCCCCCGCCCCCCCGTGTGTGTGTGTGTGTGTGTGTGTGTGTGTGTGTGTGTTTCATTAATAAATAAATAAAATCTTTAAAAAAAAAAAAGAAATGTTTTTCATTTAAGAGTGGTGTGGTGGAAATGAGGACTTTTTTTTTTTTAATAATCTTGACTCCTTCTCCTTATACATTTACTTCCACCAGTTATTCTTACTTATTACTTCTTTGATTAAAAGGAACATGTATTGTAAGATTTATATGTCTTTTTCATTAACTTTTATAAAAAACTAAATTGATACTGTAAATCTATACTATTCTTTTCCATTCTTAAAGCTGATCTGTAGAAACAAAACAAAACAAAACAAAACAAAAAACAAAAAAACTGATTAGTAATTAAAAAAAATAAAATTAGCCAATTTTAAGTATATAATTCAATGAGTTTTGGCAGATACATACAATCATATAACAACTTCCACAGTCATGATTCTGAATATATGCATCTCCCCAAAAAGTTCTCTTGTGATTATTCGAACGCCTGGGTGGCTCAGTAGTTGAGCATCTGCCTTCAGCTCAGGAGGTGATCCCGGAGTCCCCAGATCAAGTACCATACCAGGCTCCTTGCATGGACCCTCTTCTGTCTCTGCCTGTCTGTGTCTCTCATGAATAAATAAATAAAATCTTAAAAAATAATAATTAATAAAATTATGCATTAAAATTAAATCTTATATTCATATAATCCATGTAAATATTTTTGTTGCAGAAATATTAAGAAAATCAAGAAAATATTTTCACATGTTAGTCTATTACCTTTGAAAAACTCCAGTAGAAGAATTAAAGTATACAAATGAGTTCAAGGATTAAAAGGAATGATGAAAACTTTCTGACCACCCAAGAAGAGTTTGTTCATGTATACTTTAGTGAATAATAATGGATGACATTCTGCTTTGCAATTTAAATTTTACTAGGTGTACTTAAAAGAGAGACAATTTTATTTTTAAAAGATCAATATTTATAATATGCTAGAAATTAAAGTTTTTAGAACCCTATACATTGCTTTTGAAAAATTTGGGCTATCAACTTAAAATAGGCAAGAGAGTACATGGTTTAAATCTACATATGTCTTTTTAGGAGGTAGATGAGAAAAAAAAATTGGAGATCAGTGTTTTAACCTATCCGATCTGGATAAGTTGTTCCATCTTGGAGTATCTTGTGCTTCCTTTCATCATAGGATTTATTATGATTCTTTGTGACAGCTTATTTACTTGTCTGCTTCCTTTACTAAACAAGAAGCTCTTTGTTGTCAGGAACCATGTCTTATGTAAGCAGTCCTGAGACAGAGGTTGTCAATGAATGTTTCTTGAGTGAATGAACATATAAATTATTTGTTTTGGACACAGACTTCTCAGGGTTTTTTTTTTTTTCATGATTATGTGTACCACTCTTTATGCTTATAGTCTTTCTTCAATACCTTAGGTTCTTCATGAAAGGAATCTGTCACACCGTAGTAGAAAGGAAAACACACTAAGACGTTGGATGCAGTCCAATCTCTGACAACAAAATAATTATATAACTTGGACAGGTCACAGATTCTTTAGGCCAAAACTTTCCTGACTTATAAAATCAGGGCCTTTAATTGGGTGCATTCTTAGGTCCCTTCCTGCCTTAAATCTATTTTATTTTCTTCTATTTCCTATATAGTCAAAAGCGACTTAGTTCATAAGTCACCTATTTCCTATATATTCATGAGTTAAGAGTGTTCTCGTACGGCGACTGCTTCATCGCCTTCGTCATGACTATGCATTTGGTAGAAAAGAGACAACAGTGACTGAAATTAACTAATGCTACCTATGATTACTAAATCAAGACATTTAAAACTGAAAAGGACTTCATATGTTAACTGATTCCACTTTTATTTTCAAAATGGGACAGATGTCAAAGAATTTCAAATCATTTGCCCAAGGTGACAGAAAGCTATTATCAGGGCTTGGCATAAAATTTTATTTCTCACCTCAATGCTAGTTCCAACAATAATGGCTGAGGACCCACGTTTTGGAATCAACATCTGAATTCAAATCTCAGCCATGGGGTTTTGGGCAAGTTATTTAAATTTCCCATTTTTGAATTCCTTTCTTATAGGATATAATAAGCTTGTTTTGAGATCACTAAATAATGGTTATAAAATCCTAGGCATATATGGAAAAGCTAAATAAGCAATAGCTATGATTCTATACAAGGCTGTAATTTAAATTCAATTTATCAACATGTAGTATAACACCCAGTGCTCATCCCATCAAGTGCTCTCCTCAGTGCCCGTCACCCAGTCACCCTCCAACCCCCGCCCAGGAGTCTCTCATGGTTTGTCTCCCTCCCTAATTTTTCCTCACTCAGTTTTCTTCCTTTCTCTTATAGTTCCTTTCACTATTTCTTGCATCTTGCATATAAGTGAAGCCATATGATGATTGTCCTTCTCCAATTGACTTATTTCATTCAGCCTAATATCCCCCAGTTCCATCCACATTGAAGCAAATGGGTATTTGTCCTTTCTGATGACTGAGTAACATTCCATTGTGTGTATGTAAATATATATATATATATAAAACATATAATATGTAATATATTATGTATATTATAATGTATTATGTATAATTATAATGTAATATATTACATATTTTATATACATATATCTCATATCTTTTTTATACATTCATCTATTGAAGGACATCTTGGCTCCTTCCACAGTTTGGATATTGTGAACATTGCTGCTTTGAACACTGGGGTGTAGGGTCCCGGTGTTTCACTGCATCAGTATCTTTGGGGTAAATACCAGCAGTGCAATTGCTGGGTTGTAAAGTAGCTCTATTTTTAACTCTTTGAGGAACCTCCACACTGTTTTCCAGAGTGGCTGAATCAGCTTACATTCCTACCAACAGTGCAAGAGGGTTCCCCTTTCTCCATATCCTCACCAACATTTGTTGTTTCCTGTCTTATTAATTTTAGCCATTCTCACTGGTGTGAAGTGGTATCTCATTGTGGTTTTGATTTGTATTTCCCTGATGCCGGGGGATGTGGGGCATTTTTTCATGTGTCTGTTGGCCATGTGTAGGTCTTCTTTGGAGAAATGTCTTCTGCCCATTTCATGACTGGATTGTCTGTTTCTTGGATGTTGAGTTTGCTCTTTATAGATCTTGGATACTAGCCCTTTATCTGATATGCCATTTGCAAATATCTTCTCCCATTCTGGAGGTTGTCTTTTAGTTTTGTTGACTGCTCCTTTACTGGCAGAAGCTATTTATTTTGATGAAGTCCAAATAGTTCATTTCTGCTTTTGTTTCTGTTGCCTTCACAGATGTATCTTGCAAGAAGTTGCTGTGGCCAAGTTCAAAAAGGTTGTTGCCTGTGTTCTCCTCTAGAATTTTGATGGATTCTTCTCTCACATTTAGATCATTCAACCATTTTGAGTTTATCTTTGTGTATGGTGTAAGAGAATGGTCCAGTTTCATTCTTCTACAAGTAATCCAACAACTTGTAATTTTATCTTAATATCATATATGGCAGAGAAAAACAGATTCTCAAAAGTTATACCCATCTATTTAGCTTTTGGTTCTTTAAATCTTACTAACCGGGGGAGGTCATTGTTTGGACCATTGTGGGCACTTGACAATAAGGGAGAAGCCCATATTGTTCGCGAGCCAATCTGAAAAGATTTCTCTGTAGTTTCCGCTATACCAGAGCCACAGAAAGGGCCACCCTGAGGCAGCAAGACTCAGGGCATTTTGGCAAGAGTTTGGGACTCTGCCCTTCTCAGAAGTTGTGGGAGGCATCACTGGTCTTATACACAGCTCTCCAGGCCATCCTCGGTCCCAGCAGCTCATGCAGTCACAGCCAGGCTTCATCACCACCCTGCTCCAAGAGAAAGAAGACTGCCTTTCTGGCAGTGAAATAAAGCAGAAAGCAGGATCAAGCAGCCCCACCAACTATCAGAGAGGAGGCTTTTGTTTTCAAGAAACAGAACATCTACCTCAAATTGGCTTAAAAGATAAAGATCATATTTAAAAAATAAAGAGCATCTTAAAAATTACATTGAGTTATAATTCACATACCATAAAATTCACCATTTTAAGGTACACAATTCAGTGTGTTTTTAGTACATTCACAGAAGTGTGCAATCATCACCACTACCAAAACAAACAAACCAAATATCTTAAAAATGGGACTAGGATGCACAATCTAGAAATGATTATTAATCAATCTACCTACTTATCTCTTTACCTGTCAGTTGTCAATAAGTTTGATTCAAGAAGCCATGCTTAAGTGTTGTATGCCAGTGTCTGCATTTGGCACTGGAGATCCACACAGAAATAAAGCATAATGCCGTCTCTAACGTCAATGAATTCCAAGTTGACATTTTGAGCACAAGGTCCTAACAAATGTGTGAATCAATTCCTACAGGAACTAGACTCACTGCTACAGCACCAAAATTAAGAAATTGGCTTTGCAACCCAAGATCCCTGTAGTATATCCCTCATCTCTCTTTATATTAAATTGCCTCGCCCTTTATGATATCAATTGAGATGTAATGAAAACTGTTATATCACATTTCCCTTAAGTGAGGAGAAAAACTGACTCCGCGGAACCCAAGTTCACTCAGCCCATTTAAAAGAGATCTTGGAACATGGTGTCTATCTGAAAGGAGTGAAGAAGGGAGGAGAAGACAGCAAGATTCAGCATGAAAGGAAATCAGAATTACAAACTGCTCTGTGCTCAAAACAGTTTGGATTTTGTAATCAGAGCTCTCCCAGATGTTCCCAAAGAGTCCCAGGGCAATCGTGTGAGAAATAAGGAGATGAGGCAATGAGAGAACTATATATCCTGGGGATTTGTTTCTTTGCAACAAGACTCCTTTAAAGTAATTTATCAAAGTCACCAGAGAACTGAAGACATTTAGCATGGCTTATAAAACCTCAAACATAGTGCTCTCTTTTTGAAAATTGAAAAAGCTGCAGCCTCTTTTGATTAGCCTTTTCTTTATAATGTCAGATTGCCACTTGCCATAAATAGGAGTAAGGGAGGATAAGAAAGGAAAGGTCATAAGACAACAGAGAGATGGACGTTGAAAGCTACTAATAGAGTTTATACTTGAGGACAGATTTTTAAAACATGACACGTGTGTACATGTAAATAAGGCATTGACTGCAAGAGCAAGCTCATTTCTGTTTTTGAACAAATAGCACAATCTGTGGAATTCAAGTGCATAAACATCAGGAACTAATCTCTTACATAAGTCATTTCTATTATCTTCTCCAAAGTTGAGGTCATACACTAGGGAGGTAGGGGTGGGCTTCTTATTCCACACACACCCATTGTTGGCGGACTATAATATTTAAGGATATTTGTTACCCTGTGAATTATATGTGCTGAAAATGATTCTTCTTAGTATCAGTCAGGAGACTACAACTGCCTTCATAATAATTGGAGGTAGAGATTACTATAAAATATTTTGGATAATTTTGTAAAAACAAAGTGGGGACAGAGTCTGCTGCCAGCTGTAGAACTGCTTTTAATTAAAACCTTGTTCAACATGCTTACTGCAGAGTTTCTTATTTTCCTGTTATATAAAGATGTACTGATTCAGCAATTATTGAACCCTGGACACATTATAAAACTTTCTTCTGAGATATTTAGCCAAGAAAATCAGCTGTGATTCATTAGATAGTAACACTACCAGAAAGAATGTTCCTAAGTTCGCCCTTAGTTATAGGTCTTTGGTGGCTGTGGAACACAAAGGCCTAAGCTTAGGAAAGAGACTTCTCATTTTTAATTTAATAAAAATCTCTGTAACGAGATGGTAAAGATGGACTTATATGTACATATGTCCTGTGAGTCTATTAAAGGGAGTGTAAATGTTAGATAAGCTGGGTTCTAGTCACAGCTTTCTTAACAATTGCTTCACTCTCTGCCTGACTATGACTGCTGCTGGTCAATATTTACCAGCAAAAAAGTCAAGCCAGTGTTGTCTGTCACAGAATGAATGAGGTGCAATCATCACATACTATGTGTGTGTTACAGGGGACCAGAACCACATAGAACTTCATTCTTTAGTATCCACTTGGACTCTTGGAGACTGCCAGATATTTTGCCCCCTTTCAAAATGTGCTACTTTCCCCAATTCTATATTTGTGTTTTATCACATTTTTTAAAAGATCTTATTCATGAGAGACACAGAGACAGGCGGAGGGAGAAGCAGGCTCCCTGTGGGGAGCCCCATAGGGGACTCGATCCCAGGACCCTGAGATCATGCCCTGAGCCAAAGGCAGACCCTCAACCACTGAACCACCCAGGTGCCCTTGTCACTAGTTTTTATCACTCGTGAAATAGATCAAATTCCTGTTAAATTCAACACTCTACTTTCTGAGGAAAATACTTGTGATGATGAAAAAAGAACTTTCAAGATCCCATTTTTCTGGAGATCTAATGCTCAGCATAATGATTATAGTCAATGACACTATATTATATACTTCAAAATTTCCAAGAGACTAGATCTTAAATGTTCTTGCCACAGAATGAAATGATAATTATATAATGTGATGAAGGTACTAGTTAACCCTATGGTGGTAATAATGTTATGATATATAAATGCAGCGAATCAACATGTTGCACTCCTTACATTTACACAATGTTATATGTCAATATATCTTAAAGAAATCACATCCCATCAATGGTCTAACATTTACACAATGTTATATGTCAATATATCTTAAAGAAATCACATCCCATCAAATGGTCTAAGGATTGCGAAGTGATTAAATACCTGAACAATCTTCAAAAAATGACAAAATAACAATTGCAGGTGAGGAATTCAGCAACCCCCCTCACAGAAAGAACAGAGAACAGAGAAATATACTGATGGACTGGAAAACTGAAAATTCCATTTATTTTCAAATCCATCTATGCATTTGATGTGATTCCCAGCAAGGTTTTTGGTCGAGCTTATTCTGAAGTTTATATAAAAACACACAGAACCAAAAAATAGCTGAAATAATCTTGACAAATAATATAATAGAAAGAATTACTTTACTTAATATTAAGGCTTGCTGTTTAGTTATAGTAAACAAAATAAAATTGTTATAGAGATACAAACACAGGGGCACCTAGGTCACTCAGTGGTTGAGCATCTGACCTTTGGCTCAGGTTGTGATCCTCAGGTCTTGGGATCAAGTCTCGCATCAGGCTCATAGGGAGCCTGCTTCTCTCTCTTCCTATGTCTCTGCCTCTTTCTCTCTGTGTATCTCATGAATAAATAAATAAAATCTTTAAAAAAAAGGGATGCAAACACAGATAGATGGAAATGCAGAGAAAACTCAGAAACAGACCCATACAGAGATGGTCAACTAATTTTTACAAAGGTTTAAAGGTGACTCGATGAAAAAACAATTGCCTCTTTGACAAATGGTACTGGAGTAACTGTAGTATATCTATGCCATACAAGAACTTTGATCTAAGCCTTACACATTATACAAAAAATGAACTCAAAATGGATTATAGTCTTAAATGTAATACATAAGATATTGATAACTTGGAACTCATCAAATTAAAAACTTTTACCCTATGAAAGACCCTGATTAAATGATGAAAAGACAAGCCACAGACTTGGAGAAAGCATTTGTTTGCAAGCCATGTATCTGACAAAGGCCTAGAATCTAGAACTTACAATGAACTTTCAAAACTCAACAATAGGAAGGAAAGTGGGCAAAATATATGAATAGAAATTTTAATGATGAGGACATACAAAGAGCAAATAAACATATGAAAAGATATTCAACATGGGTATCCCGGGTGGCTTAGTGGTTGAGCTTCTGCCTTGGCTCAGGTCATGATCCCAGGACCCCAGGATCGAGGCCTGCTTTGGGCTTCTGTCGAGGAGCCTGCTTCTCCCTCTGCCTGTGCCTGTCTCTCTGTCTCTCTCTCTCTGCTTCTTTCATGAATAAATAAATAAAATCTTTAAAAAATTATATAAAAAAGATATCCAACATCATGAGCTATTAAAGAAATTCAAATTAAAACTATAATGATATATTACTACACAATTATCAGAATGGTTAAAATTTAAAAATAATAACAAAAATTACTAGTAATGATGGGAAGAAAATGGGTCACTTATACATTGTGAAAATGCAAAATGGTACGGTTACTCGGGAAAACAGTTTCTTATAAAACTAAACATGCAGTCATTTTATGACCCAGCAATTGAATTCTTGGGCATATATTCTAGAGAAATGAGAAGCAATGTTCACGTGCGCGTGCTCGTGTGCACACACACATACACACACACAAACACACACTATAGGAATGTTCATGATAGTTTTATTTATAATAGTCCCAAACTAGAAGCAATTCAGATGTTCTTCAACCAGTGAATGGATACACTGTGGTACACCCATACCAAGGAACACTACTCAATCAAAAAAGAACATGCTGTACTAGTGCTATACACCACTTAGATAAATCTCCAAGTAATTATGCTCAGTGAAAAAAGCCAATACGAAAAAGCTGTATGTTGTACGATTCTATTTTTATAACTATTGAATTGACAAAAGTATACAGACAGATGGGACACTTGGATGGCTCAGTCAATTAAGAGTCCGACTCTTGATTTTGGCTCAGGTCATGATCTCAGGATCATGGGATGGGAGTCCTGGGTTGGGCTCCCCACTCAGCAGAGTCTGCTTGCCCCTCTCCCTTTTTCTCTGTCCCTCTCCCCCCTTCATATGCTCTCTCTCTTTCTCTCAAATAAATAAATAAATACATAAATAAAATCTTAAAAAATGTATACAGATAGAAGATTAGTGTTTGTCAGGTGTTATGAATGGGGAAGAGTAGAGGAAGATAGGTATTGTCATGGACGAACAACCAGAGGTTTCCTGACAATGATGATTTATGAATATATATATATATATATATTAAAAAAATAAAGAAAAAATAAATGTAAAAGGCAATTCTTAAATGAGCAATGATGAGGTAATAAGTTGAAAAATATTAAATCAAACAAGATATTCTTTAAAACATCGGTAGGACTTTGAATTCAAGTAAAAACAGCGAATATGACTACAGTATGAATAAATAAAAGTGAATACTTAACCTGTAAGGTACCCTACTCTTTCTGAAAGAAAAAGCATTAGATATGATACTTATATTTTCAGAAAATACCAACCAGCAATTCTGGGAATGCTCTGTGTGGTTTTGCAGACTCAATACATGGCTGCACACGTGGTCATAAAATTCAGTCTACTCTTGACATCACAATTTCAGAGGATTATGAAACATTTGAGAAAGTTTAAAAGAATTTCAGAACATGATTAAAGAGTTGGGAGAAAAAAAAAATTCTAAGTTAAAGCTGGAGGAGTCAGCATAGTTTGAGGGAGGAAAGGAAATGACCCAAAGAGGCTTCAAGTTGTACAAAAAGGTATTCACCAAAAATAGTAGTTGGCTATTGCTTGTTTATACAGAGAATGAAGCAAGGTGACAGAGGTTTACTTCTCTACCTGAAAGAATTATAACCTCAAATAAAGCTACTTAAATGAATACAGGATAAAAGTTCAGGTTTATGCAATCCTTACATTGTTAAACAGACATTGTTGTGCCTATAAAAGAGACACTGAGGGGTTCGTGTTTTGTGTAAAGTGCATGAGAAATTGCAGAATTTTGTTCTAGTCAAGAATGACTGGGCAGCCCAGGTGGCTCAGCGGTTTAGCGTCGCCTTCAGCCCAGGGCATGATCCTGGAGACCCGGGATGGAGTCCCAGGTCAGGCTCCCTGCATGGAGCCTGCTTCTCCCTCTGCCTGTGTCTCTACCTCTCTCTCGTTCTTTCTCTGTGTTTCTCATGAATAAATAAGTAAAATCTTAAAAAAAAAAAAAAAGAATGGGTGATTTCAACATTCAGATTTCTAATCAGTGCCCCAGGTCAGAGGTTGGCAAACTACAACACAAGGGCAAACCCCTGAGCTAAGGATGATTTTTAAAAATATATTTAAACATTTAAAGGTTTAAGAATTCCCAAAAAGGTGTAAATTGAATCTACTCTCCACAGAGCAAGGAGCAAGTGATCGATGAGTTGAAACAGAGACTGTATAGAACACAAAATTTAAAAAATTAAAACATCAAAAAATGTTTACTGACTCCCACACTAGGGCATCCATGTGGTACGAATCTGTATACTGAAAATGTCTACCTTGTAATGTTCTGTTCCACCAAGTGGAGGAATTTTCTCTGATAGATTGTAATTCAAGTTATGTGCCCCTGTGTGAAGAACAGATGGATTTAGAGTTTTCTTGAAGACTGGAAAGCAACCTAAACAACTTTACAAAGAATTTCGAAAGCAATTGATCTTTGTACTTTTAAGCACTGGAAAGTATATAAGGAAATCAGAATGTGAACCCGATGCTTCTGAGGCCACCACACAGTGGAAACAGTCAGCATTGCATAGTCTTTTAAGCTAGTAGAACATGTGGTCTGGATCAGTGCATGCCCACATCATGCATCTCACCTTTGTGTTCTATAAGGTTGAGCCCAAAATTCAGTTTTTAGAAAATTGAGGAAAAATATAAACCTCAAGATGATATTTCTGGAAAATATTCAAATAAATAAGCATATTGACAGTAATGCTACCAGTCCCTTGTTTTCTTAAAACAACATAATTGAAGGTTTCTACAAAATAATGGAGTAAAAAGTAAATAAAAGTTCTTTTTCTTTTAAAGATGTTATTTATTTATTTATTTATTTATTTATTATTTATTTATGTGAGGGAGAAAGAGAGCACAAGCAAGTGCAGGTGGGCGTGGGGAAAGGTAGAGAGAAAGAGAGAAGCAGACTCCCCACAGAGCAGGGAGTTTAATGCTGGCCTTGATCCCAGGACTCCAAATCATGACCTGAGCCGAAGCCTGATGATTAACCAACTGAGTACCCCAGAAATAAAAGTTCTTATACATAAGGCTCTCTTGTAATCCGTAATAATATCCTCAGTTGAGTAGCAAGACAGCAAGAGATAATTTCTGAAAGCTGCTCAACACTCCCCTTCAAGCAATAAAAAAGGATGTTGGGGAAAGATGGATGGGAGGGTAATTCTTTCTTTGCTCTCTTCTTCATTTCATCTCATCAGCATATGTCCTGAGAGGATCCTTGCTAGAGAGATCCTACTATTTAGTTACAATCAGAAATCATGCAGATTCCTAGTTTTATTAACCAAATTAGTCTTTGAGAGTAATTGTATTAGAAGAAGCATTTAATCTTTGAAAAACTCTTGGGACTTTAGCAAACATAATGTAACACTTACTCAAACAAATATTACCTCTTGTCTTCATTTATGTTTCTTTTTCCATTCATGAAATAAACAATCTATGAACTAACTCCTTCATGTGACTGTTCTCAAGTGACCAAATAACTCTGGAGGATAACAAAGTGAAGCATGACAATAAGCTTTGACCTTTTAAAAGAGACCCTATTCAATCATCATTCTATTTCAATAGGGCTTTTGGCTTAAGTAGCTTTGGAGGCAGAAAAGGGACATTTTTAGAAATGCTGGCCATTTCATTCTGGCAACAAAACTGATGTCACGTCTTCAGTTGAGTGTTCTATAAATCCAGAACTTGGCCTAACATGACTTATAATGTGATATGTAAAGAAAGGAAAATGAATGCTGACTGGGTGGAGAATGGGAGAAGCCATTGCACAAATCATTCATTGCTTCAATAATTGAAGTTAAGGAAGAACCAAAAAGTTGTGTTTTTCTATGACTAAGTGGCTGTCTTGAGAGGTTCAGAAAAAGTTCATGTTGCCCTTGAACAAATATGTTTTCCACATTTTATTGCCAGAATGTGGAGAAACAGAAGGGCCAGAAATTAGTGAAAAATTCTGATCTCACTTTGTGTTTCTGGACTTCCCTAGAGTAGGAAGTACCAAAAATCATCTTGGAGAGACTAATGCTTTTTCCCATTGTTTTTGCCAAAAGTGAAAAGTATTTTGCCTAGCTCTATGCCTAAGCTAACAAAAGACTCTAAAATTTTAGATTTCTTCAAGCTACCAACTGCTGATATATTTTCATCTATCCAATTAAAGACTCCGATGTTAGAAAAAGTAGTATGTGGAAATGACAGGCTACAAGAGATTTTCTTCTCATAAAGCTAGCATGGTTTCTTTTCCTTCAAAGGTAATGATGACAAAAAATGATATATAAGATTTTAAAATATATCTCTTTCCTTGGTCATTATGCATTATCTAATTTGTCCTAAAGTAAATTGTGGTAATTTCAAACATCTTTGCCTTACTATAACATAAAATTATGTGAAAGCAAGGCAATCCATAAAAACATAAGCTGGAAGATGTTGAGATATTTTAAAATTGCCTAATTTCTGTATGCATGTATATATGTATTCATTCATTCATTCATTCATTCATAGCAGATCGCGCATTTCCCAGATATTTTGAAACTGAGTATCTATGGACAAATTTTCATCCATGAATTTCACACTGTACCTAGGTTGATACTCCATTATACTAGGCATTTTTAAAGATTTTTAATATATAGAAAATGGTATTACTGCTATGATTTAAAGTGTACATATGTAGATATATATAATTTCTCATTTGAAAATATGCATTCATTGGTTATGGACTCTTTCACACAGTTATGACAAGCTTGGAAAATGAGATGGTATGCTGGGCTACCCTGGGTGAATTCAACCAAGAAGCCAAGTTCATAATTCGTAATAGAGTTAAAACCTATACTTGGGGGGATCCCTGGGTGGCGCAGCAGTTTGGCCCTGCCTTTGGCCCAGGGTGCGATCCTGGAGACCCGGGATCGAATCCCACGTTGGGCTCCCGGTGCATGGAGCCTGCTTCTCCCTCTGCCTGTGTCTCTGCCTCTCTCTCTCTCTCTCTCTCTGTGTGACTATCATAAATAAATAAAAATTAAAAAAAAAAACCTATACTTGGAATGAGGCAAAATTGTGTCCCCTTTGGCCATTTCTCCCTCTCTCCTTTCATCCCCACAATCTTATTTTTAAGGAGCTTAATTTTTGTAAAAAAAGAAAAAAGAGAAAGAAGGGAAAATTTGAGGCAGAATAACACTACACAGACTTTTCTAGGATGAGGGAGTATCAAGCTTCTGCCTTTCTTCTTCAAATGAAGACACTATAGAACACAAACAAAATATATTGCTGTGTCAGTAGGCTAACCCTATGACTCTACCATGACCCGTTTAGTAAGTCAGATCTACGCAGAGTGTCTTTCCAGAGACCATACCTCTCCCTTGACCTACAAAAAAAAAAAAAAAAAAAAAAAAAAATCAAACAAAAACAAAACCCTACAGTTACTCAACCTAAAATGGCTGAATATTTGGAGCCTTTTGACCCTTCTTATGTCTTGGGGGAAAAGAAGGGAGAAATGGACAGAGAAAGGGCTTCTGAGGTGCAAAATAAAAAAGGAAACATACCAGTGACATCTCTGACTCAATCCTTTTGATGTGGAAGACATTGGCAGTGGAGAGGCAAATTTGTCTGTCTTCTCCTGCATATCTACAACCAAAGTAGCATTTCAACATCATTTTCAAGTTTAAACCTCTACTTAGCATAGTTTACCATATATGGTTTTGGATAAACCAAACCCCAATAATGTTTAGTTATCCCAGAGCCAATGATAGCCTCATATTCCAGAAAACAAAAAAAGACAAAAAAACGAAAAGTCTGTAGTTGGGGGTCCTTGCTAACATGTCAAGAGTTCCACTGACCCACTGCTAGTAAAAAATTTCTATTTTTGACACAAAATTTTAATATTGTCTATCCTGAAGTACACATAGCTCAACCCTAAACACCTCTTTGACCAGAAGGATAGCAAAATAAAATAGTGTTTTTTCAGATGAATGTTAAAATTGAAACTTTATATACCTCTAGTGCTATTTGTTTTTAAATGCTAAATTGTATTTTTTTTTATCTCATTCATTGTGTTTTCTTCAAATATTCCCTTATAATTACATTATTCTTATTAGGAAAAAAATGGTGTAAGTTGAGTAAGGATGATTTTTTTAATATTTATATTTATTTTTTCGGGTATATATTTTCCTTCTAAAACATAATCTCATCTATTCATGTTTAGGCAAGAAATTTGACAAAACCTTAGCTAAATCAATAACTCTGATACTGGGACATGAATCTTGTGACAAGTTATGGTATCATTATTGCTCTGTATTTAATTCACACCTACAAGAAATGTAGATCTATATTCATGCTATGTTATTTTAATAAAGTTAGATCGGATGTGATCTCTATCCTGACATTTAATAGTGTAACAAATAAACAAGACCAATGACTGCTAATATGTCATGTCAGAGGTGTGTGTTTGTGTGTGTGTGTGTGTGTGTGTGTGTGTGTGTGTGTGCAGATACAGCTTGGATCATATGATTAATTGCATTATACATTTAGTATAACTGGCTAACTCATTTTAGTTGAACGAATTCAGATGGAATGTTTTGATAGGTAACTCTGTTTGTTCATACAAAAATTAAGGACCACCTACTTAACAGGATAAAATTTCCCTGAGGCCTAAAGGCGGAAAAAAAGGAATAATTTGAAGTCTAAAACAAAGAATATTAAAAATTATTAGAAGAGTTTGTCAGCAGTGAAGAGCAGTCAGTATTAAATAACAAAACAAAGTAAAAATAAACAACAACAGGAAGACAGTCAACATCAAATGTTAGGAGTCTAATAATAAAAAGACTGGTTAAATTGAGTAAACTCAAGGGTGATAAGATGATGATAATTCAAAATAGATGTATAAAGCATTTTGGATTAGTAAATTTCTCAAAAGAAATGGTTATGACATTATTGTAAGAGAATTATAAAAAATTAACACCAAAGGGTACAAGGAAGGTAAGATTTCAAGTGAAGAAGGGAGGGGGCCACAGAGTTTGAGATGCCAGTGCTTTTCAGAGCAAGTCCTAGGAAGAGGGACTGTCAGAAAGCAGACTTCCTGACTCTGAACATTTTCAAAAATTGAGGTACTGGAAAAGTAATGCAGAACTTTCTGGAATGTTGAACAGAACTTCCTGCTATGAAGCTATGAGCCATTGAATACAGAACTTTACTTTTTAGTTATCATAACAGGTAAATTTCCCAAAAGAGAATTCTTACTTAACTCTGACTAAATGGTTCTCTGGCCCATTTATATTTGCCTCAGGCCGATCAATTTCCCTTTTGACCAGATGGACACGGATCTGCAGACAGCAGAGTCCCATGTGTGTGGCCCAGAGCCTTTCCTGTGTCACTCCTCCTCCCCAGTGGAATTTGGACCAAGACACAAAAGTGCAATCTTTGACAAAAGTTTCATGCTTTTCTCCTCTCAGGCAAGAAACCAGGAAAGAATTATTGAATCATTTATTCAGCAAGTTTTTTTCTTTTTTTTACTCCTTTACTTATTCCAATGCTGGTGGTACCTTCCATTACAGTTTAGCCTCATTTGAAGCCAGCCTTTTGAATCCTAGACTCCTAGACTCCTAACTGTCCCATCCTATATTCTTATTGCTTTAAGGAATAAACTGACTCTTGAAGTGGGCCATTCTGAATATGTCTCTCAACAATTTAAAATTCTTCAAAGACTCCCATGGGGTATGACCTATCAGATTCCCGATCATACAAAGCTTAGCTGAGCTGGACGGCACATTTTATTTTTATCCAGTCTCCAGTCACACTCTCTTGCACCTACAGTTTTTCCAATACATTTGCAAATCTGCCAAGCACAAAGCACCTCATGTCCATTCTTTGCTTCAAAATTTATTACATCAATTCCAGTACTTGTCTGTCTCTCACTAAGAAGAGCTGTGTCTTACTTTTTGGTATCTCTTGTTCTCAGAACTGAATTCTGGCTTATATACCTCTGTTACATCAATTATCATTTTTTTTCTGACGGTCTTAATATGTTTTGAATTCTTGGAAAAGAATGGTATTGTTCTGTGTCACTCCTGAATTCCCAGAGCTGAACACAATATCAAGTAGCACAGACATAGGATAAGGTTTATTAAATATATTGATGAATAAATGAATACTAGATTGACTCCACTATTATTCAAGCATTCTTGTAACTACTCATCTGCTCACAGACTTTTCATCCCTTTCTCTAAACCTAGTAAAATTCTATTTCGCCCGGTGTTTATCAAGTGCTTGGTGAATATGTTAAATAAATAAATTAAAATTCCCCCCACATCAAATTGGAATTTCTTTCAGGCACTTTCTGTGCCTCCATCCCCAAGTAGAGGTAATTTCTCCTTACCCTGAGTCCTTCAAAAATTATTTTTGAAGGGATTTGCTAGGCTATATTGTGTATATTTTCTCTTTGTTAGAAATTATTTAAATTCCTTTCATTATTTAAAAATAAATATTAAATCTTGTTGCCTCAATTAGTCCTTAAGATTTTGAATTCTTGACAATTATAACTAAGGTTATCTTCTCTCCTTTGACTTTCCTTCACACTGTCAGTGTTTAATTGAGATTTCAAAGGCAAGACACAAATGAAAAAGACGTGACAGTGGCCTCAGGTTGATGATGATGGTGATGTGAGAGTTTCAGAGGAGAAATCAAACATCCTTTCATTATATGACAGAGCAGCTATTAAAGATAAGATGAAAAAATATCAGATGACAGGGTTAAACTTGTTATATATTAAGTGCTAAGGAACTGTAAAACATAGAACTGATTAGAGAAGTGAGACAATCAGGGACATTTCCTATGAGGGAGTTTGGAATGTTCTCTTCAATCAGGACTACTGAAAAAACAATATAAAGAAGGAATTCTGTAAGAGTTAATAGCCTAAAGGTAAGAAGTATCAAGAACATTAAAGAGAATAACAGGCAAACGTGGTTTGGTTTGATCAGAGAAGCCATATTAGAAGTTTAAAAATATGGGGTCAGATGGATAGAAATGAGCATTCTATTGGATTTTATGAAAAAGTTCTAAGAGTCGAGAGAGTCCTGCATGTTTTCTAATAACTAATTCACCTATCTCCATGGCTAATGTATTGCTGGCATTCTAGAAGTATCTGCCTGCTTTATCCTGGGTCTCTACCAACTTTGTCAACATTGTTACAAGCTGAAGAACTTGGTTGCAGCATGGACAGTATGACTCCTCGAGACCAGGTGAGAAACCATGCAAGCAAATCAACCTAATACTTTTAGACATTACCATCAGTCTCTGGTAAAGAATTGCACAGAGTCAGGTGTCTGAAGTCAACATCTGTACATGGGAAGATAACAAAGAAATTAGAGTTCTTCACCCCTCTTAGTTGCATTTTTATAAATTTACTTCATTAAGTGAGTGTCCTTTGGGTATATTATTAATTGTCCTGAAGTCTTAGGAGACGTGCCAAAAATCTCACAAGCAACATATCCCCAAAGAAAACAGAAAAATATGTCCCATTATTTCCTGATGAGAACCCATTAAGGAAAAGATATTGCAATAAAACTAACAATGATTTTTTTCCCCATTCCATTAAACTTTTGAACAGCTACCATGGCAGCTACTCCTATTTTAAGCATGTTCTGGTTTTCATGCAGTAAGGACAGCCACCAAAGCCCTTTCTTCTGCTTGTGTAAGGAAAGACATATCTTTGCCAAATAGCTTTGGTTTGGGGGACAACCATCCCAGGCCACATCTGCTGGAGTAGCTATTCATGGGAGATGGAAAATGGAAATTTAACAACCTCACTTAGTGACTATGTGCATGGATTATAAGTACTTAGTGAAAGTTAAAAACCAGCAGAGCCGGAAAAAATTTAGGCTGGCAGCATTAGACAAATGTGTATAGTTAGTGATATAAAAAGCCCATGAAGGATGGTCACTTGGAATCTGTAAAAGTCAATCAGGTCTTTGTAATATGGAGGGCAAGGAGAAACCATGTGTCAACAACTCTGTGACAATGCCCTGGAACACTGTGACTTTTTGATTTAAGCTCAAGGATAACAGTCAGGAATTTTGTGCTGTATCCCAGATGTGATGAAGTCCCTGGCTGACGACAATGTCTAAACATAACATTAAGTGAAGAAAAAAAAAAGAAGGATAGAGAGAGAGAGAGAGAGAGAGAGAAAATCTACTTGATTATCCTAAGTAAATATGTTTACCTCAAGCACCTGAGCTTTCTGAAGACCAAGAGCACATTCTATTCCACAGACCCTTGCTAAGTGAGGTGAGAATGAACTGTCAAAGTAACTACCATGTAGAAAGGATGGCTGCCAAGAACTTTCCTTTCAAATGACCATTTTGTCATAAAGTATCTCAATTATCCATTTAAAGGATATTATCTCCCCTCCCACTTTCCCCTCTTACTATTTCAATTCAATTTATCATGTGCTTTATTTTTAAAATAAAATAATACATACTAGATAAAAGTGCATGATTCTTTGAATTCTCCTGTCAGATGTCTATTTAAATCATCCTTTCCTTCCCTCAAGGAACATTCCTCAGCATGAATTTGAGATATATTTTCTCTGTTCTTTAAAAATATTGCTTCGCACATGCATATATGTTCATGAACGTTGTATTATTAATAGCATCAGACCATATATTTTCTTCCTCGTTTTTCTTTTTTTCAAATTATGTTTTAAGGTCTGTTATTTTTTTGACCTTGTATGTGCCTTTTAATAGCTAGGCAGCACTACACCATACAAATATAATATATTTATTTATCCAACCATTTCTGTCTGAGAAAATTTGGCTTATTTCAGTTTTTTCCACATTACAGATAGTACTGTAGACATCCTAGCATACATTCAATGCAAATGAGGCAGATACTATTCTCTAAGCACTTTGCTGCATAATCTAATTTAATATTCACAAAAAGTTCTGGAAAACTGTTGTTTCCTTAACATTTTAGAAATTAATAGGGCTGCCTGGTGGCTCAGCGGTTGAGCATTTGCCTTCGGCACAGGTCTTGATCTTGGAGTCCCTGCGAGGAGCCTGTTCCTCCCTCTGCCTGTGTCTCTGCCTCTCTCTCTGTGTCTCTCATGAATAAATAAATAATATCTTTAGAAAAAAATTAATACATCAAAAAGGTTAAGAAACATTATCAACTTTACACAACTGTTAAGAAGGAAACTGGGACTAAATTTTCATCCAGTGCTATTGAAATCATCTTATCTATTTATTAGTTTCCATATTTATTGTCTGTCACGCCCACCAGAATATAGGTCTCATGGGGACTAGGGGCCTTGATTTCTGCCAATGAGTGAGTACTTGATAAATGAGTGAATGAACAAACAAGTGGATGGGTGGATGAATACAATATTCTCAAATATACAATTTGTTGCAGAGCTCAAATAGTGAAAGAACTATTATCTGGTCTGGAGTTCTTGAATAAATTAGTTTTAATTTGAGGCAATTCCATGTTCAAAAAAGCCCAGGCATGCTGTTCTGGGTTTGGCTCCTCATCAAATGTCTGTGTTTATTCAAACTGGGAACTTGGGGATGTGTACTGGGTGAGCAACCTTTGGATCATTTCAGATGACATACAAAGGGCTGGTAGTCTGTGGTTCTGAAGTCTGGAAAGTCCAGGTCAGTAAGGTTCTGTGGCTTACTATGATATTTTGTGTCGTATTGTAAACTGGAAAAAATAAATCTCCAAAGTCATAGCCACAGGTTTTGTGACACACGATGGTCTTAAAAATGAGTAATTAAAATAATATGAATTGTGGTGTTTTAAGTCACAAGAATAGTCCTGATTCTGGGAAAAAGACAGTTTAGCAATCCACTGTCTTCAGAGTTGTTGGCCAAAATTTTCCGTTACTTTATTCTCTGCCATAAACCATCAGATAAGATAGGAGGAAAATTCTGTGACTATTATCAACACTCAGGAATGTTATCAGCGTTGCATTTTTTTGAGTCATACATTTTATTCTATGGCATTACTATCCTGAAACTCATTGAATAACCCTAATTCATAGAGAATGATCAGTTCTGCTTACTGAATTTTCTAGTTAGTTAAAATGTACAACGGAAGACTCTTTTTTTGTTTTGTTTTGTTTTGTTTTTATCCTTGCTCTAGCAACTTTCTAAAATGTGTGAACATACCTTGTGGACAGAGTGCAGTTAGTGTAGAGATGTATCTTATGTACCTTTATGTATTTTAGAACTCTGATTTGCAATAAATTCTGGCAAGTTTTTCTAAGAGGTTGTACCAAATCTGTAGAAATCACAAGACATAGCCTAAAATTTAGTTTTCAGTCACTACATTTCTCAATCAATTTGTGTTCTTTCTACCCTTGGCCAGAAAACTGAACAAGATGTTAACATAGGGCCCCAGCTAGTTGAATTCTGTTGGATATATGTTTTACTAGGTTGAGTATAAAGTGAACCAATATAGTACCTATGACATCACAAATGCTCATACTCTGGACTTGATAAAAATAATACTTTATCAACATGACTGAAACCCAGTCAGCATAAAAAGGAAAACCAACAATTTTCTACCAAAGGAAAAATGGTGATTTTATAGCACGCTTATTTTCCTAAAATGGATTCTAGTTTCTGCTTGCTAGAATGATTATGAGTGGATGTTTTAAACTGGCAAAGTTTATAGTCTGTACTTACTTTCCTTGAAAATCACAGAATACTTGGTTATTAAAAATTATATATACAACATATTAAAATTATAACAAACTAAAGGACAAATGAGCTCTTTTTCCTTATCTTTAAAGTTTTTATATAGAAATTTTCAAGGACAAAATTTATAGATAGCATAATGCACTCCGTGAACCTACAACCCAGAACCAACATACAGTCTTATTTCATCTATACCTGCCCCAATATAAATGCTCCTAGTATAAGCATTAAATGTGATAAGGTGGAAACATCACTGAATGGAAGGCAGAAAATCTAGGTCTAAGTTTTAGCCCAACCTTGAGGGGACCTCTGAGTATCCCCATAATTCACTTAAAACATAAGGCATGTATAACCAAATTTATTTTAACTACGAGTCTTGTTTTACATGCAAGGCTATGATAGTATATGTTAGGTCAGTGTAGTCTGTGGAATGCTCCCTGTATCTTCTGTGACCTTTCTCTTTCTAAATAGACACTTGGCTGTAATCTGCTTTCACCACAAAGACAAAATTACAACCAACTTAAAAAAAATAGCACTAGCAATGGACTAGTTCTCACCATAGCTATTCAACTGTTATGATGTCACCTATAAAGAGTGCTGGTGTACCAAAAAAAAAAAAAAAAAAAAAAAAAAGATTTATCATGATAGTCCAAAGCAGATCTCTTGAATTAGTTATTTATTGCTGTGTAACAAATTACTCAAAACACAATGGCTTAACACTACAAATATTTACTATCTTTCACAGTTTCTGTGAAATATGAGTCTTACTTATTTCATTGGTCTAGTCCCTGGTGTTAACTAGATGTTCAATTATCATTAAAAAAATCTTGAATAAATGAAAGAATAAATGTGTGCATGCATGTGTGCATGTATGCATGTGTATAAAATATCATGGAACTGAATATTTTTATATTATATGATTATTGATTGTATGGTTACTCATGTATTTTCCTCTTTAAATTATAAATACATAAGAGGACAATTGGGGGTGGTGATGTTTAGTGGGTTTTAACTTTCTATAAATCAACTTTAACTGAAAGGATTTTCTGTTTTGGTTATCTATTGTTATATAACAACCTATCCTAATATTAGTGCCTTAAAACATCAATTACTTTCTTTATTTGATCACAATGTTGTAGTTTGAGCCAGAGCCAGTGGGGTTTGTGTCTGCTTAAGGTGGTACCATCCAGCCTGGCCCATTTGGTGACACCAATTGAATAGCAACTTCCAAGATGGCCTCACTCACATGGGCTCTTTATGTAGCTCAATTATCTTTCTCACAGCATGATGGACTCAGAGTAGTCAGGGCCTTATGTTGCAGGTAGCTTTCCCCAAAGTTCAATGCAGAATCTCCCATCCTTTTAAACCCTCAGACCAACACTTGCCTTCCATGCATTTTATGATTAAAGCAAGTCACAGAAAAAAAAAAAAAAAAACAAGATTTTTAGGAGAAGAATTACACAAAAATGGGAATATAGGGAGACATGGTTCATTGGAGAAAGAGACCCCATCTCATAAATTCCATAAGAGCAAGGAATTGGTCTATAGTGTTCACCACTGTATTTTCTTTCTGTAGGATAGTGCCTGGTTTATACCAGGGTCTACCGATACATATTGAAATGATTGAGTAAAGGCATGGATAAATTATATGAGGAATAAGAAATATTTTGGTTGATTAAAGAGGGTAAAAAAAGAGGGTAAGAATTAAATAAAGGGCTATCACAAGACAATGAATATTTACTAAGTTTGAGGAGTAAATGAATTGGATGAGTTCAGGTGAGAGATTTCTCAGAGATGTAGGATGTCATAGGGAACACAGGCTGTTAGGGGGCCTGATGGAAGGAAAATATATAGCCTGGTCTACAGATAACCAAGTTATATAAGCAGTTTAAAGTTACAACATTTGAGCTTTCAGCCATTATTCTTTCTCAACATATGGTAAACAGATACAAATGAAGCAAGAATTCTGAAAAAGAAAAAACAAAACAAAATTAATATCTTCAAGGAATTAAGTTCTGCAGAACAAAACAGTGCCAAATAACCACTGCATTAAATTTTATTATCAACTTAATTTTTAAGAAGTACCAAATAATTGAGACGTCTGGGTGGCTCAGTGGTTGAACATCTGCCTTTGGCTCAGGGTGTGATCCTGGAGTCCCGGGATTGAGTCCCACATAGGGCTCCTGGCATGGTGCCTGTTTCTCCTCCCTCTGCCTGTGTCTCTCTGTCTCTCTTTCTCTGTCTCTCATGAATCAATAAATAAAATCTTAAAAAAAAAAAAGTGCCAAATAATCACTGCTATCAACTGAATGTTTGTTTCCCCTCAATGCCTAAAAATTCATATGTTGAAGTTTTAATTCCCAAGGTGATGGCATTAGAAGGTAAGTTCCTTGGGAAGTGATTGAGTCATGAGGGTGGAGCCCTCATGAATGGGATGAGTCTTCTCATAAAAGAGGCCCCAGAGGGATCCCTCCTCCTTTCCTCTATCTGAGGTTACTGTGAGAAAGAAGAAGGCTGTCAGTGGGCAGCCACTTTCACCAGACAACAAATGTGGAGGGGCCATCATCTTGAACTGCTCAGCTTCTAAAACTGTGAGACATAAATGTTGTTTATAAGCCACCCTGTTTATGGTATTTTTGTTATAGCAGCCAAAAGAGACTGAGACAGTCACCATCCATGAGAACAGGTGATTCTTTTCCAAGAGGATATTATTGGTAGCTGGTATCAATAACATTTAGGAAGAAAGATTCCAATCAGGAAAAAAAAAAGTACCAAGGAGAATTTATCTCTTTCATACATGCATTAGTGTCTGTAAAAGGAAGATTCCGCTAAAATAGAGATTATTTATTGGTTAGCACTTTAAAAAAAGTTTAAATGTAGGACCATAATATTTTAGAAATTTCTGTTCTTGAGATAAAGATATATGCCATTCTGTGATAAAAGATAAAATTCTCATATGGAGCAATGTTCTGCTGGAAAAACTCAAGTTTCAATCATGATGGTTAACACAATAAAACAATAAAACATATATTTGACTTTATGCTCAAATTTTTTTAATATATTTGAACTTCGGGCAATTGTTCAGAAACCCAAAATTGGCTATGAACCAGTCACTGTTATGCCTATTATATCACTGTTTAACTTCATTTAACAGTTGAGTTTCATTAAAATGCAGGAAAAATGTCAGAATATTAAATATGCTCAAAATACATTTTGTTTGTTAAGAATGTTTTTTTTTTTTTTTTTTTTTTTTTTTTTTTTTTTTTTTTTTTAACATAGAAGAGACCAAGATAAAGAATAGTGTGCTGGAAAATAAAGACAGACATTCAATTAGCCTTTTGGGGTCATTTGTCTGTATGGAGTAAGCCTTAACTATTGACTTGAATAAATGATTAATATAGTTTAAGCTCATTCAATCATTTATTTGTTGAGTATACATTGGGGCTATGCCTTGCAATAAATCAGTAAATAAAGTCATAATCACTACCCTCCTGGAGTTTACATTCTAATGGGCAGACAAAAAATGAATAATAATGATAAAATACATTAAGTGACAAGTGAGAAGGCAATAAATGCTATGGGAATAATAAAGGTAGAGCATGATATCACGGATATAGTGTCAGGGTGGCAGGGATGAATGGGATACAGTGTTAAACAGGATAACCACATTAGTCCTGATGGAGCGGTAACTCTGAACAGTCTTGTACAATCCAAGGGAAGGGTTTTTCAGGCAAAAGGAAATACTAGTTCAGAGGCCCTAAGACAAGGCCTGGTTTATTTGAGCCACAGCAAAGAAGTAACAATGGTGGGAGGGGAAGTAAGTGAGGGAGAGAGTTTCACAAGATGTCACAAAAGTTACAGGTAGTTGGGGGCGGGGTGGAGATGTGGATAGGAAGGGGTTGGTTTCTGAAAGCCACATAGGCCTTTTAAGAATCTGGGCTGATTTTTTTTTTTAATGCAAATGAAGAGCCATTGCATTATTTTGTGCAGAGATGTCCTGTGTTGTGAATTAGATTTTAATACCTCACTCCAATTGCTATACTGAGCATAGCCTGGAAGTAGTTAAAGGCTAAAGTCCTTCCCTCACTGCTTCTAATTTCTTCATCAGTCATGTCATGATGCAGCTGCTCACATGATTTGAACAAGTTCTTTGAAACACATGGTCTTCATTTGGTCCCTTTTTTCTAATGCCATGTAAATTTAGTTTCTGGCAAAGAACTTTTGGGTACCTGAATAATCTAGAAATAATAATCTAGAAATAATGTGATTTTTTACCCCAATGTCTACAATTGTGGTCTTTCCATTGATAAACCTCAAACACTGGCTATTACAATTCATTAAATTAATGAATGAATGAACTAATTATTTAAAAATATTTATTGTATGTTTATAATGTGCCAGACACTGTTCTATGACTTGGGGATTTAGCAATACACAAAATAAACCAGGA
This sequence comes from Vulpes vulpes, assembly GCF_048418805.1. NCBI lineage: Eukaryota > Metazoa > Chordata > Mammalia > Carnivora > Canidae > Vulpes > Vulpes vulpes. The sequence goes on along the minus strand of NC_132789.1, from coordinate 69,578,077 downwards.
CCCTGCTTTCATGAAGCTGATATTAAAATTCAAACATTCTGTGCAGCTTATATGTATTGAAGGCTAGCTCCCATTCACATAACTTGAATTTCATTTCAAAGAGGTAAACATGGGGGAAATCGTGCTTAGGCAGGCCACCCCTTTCCATAGATATGGTAGCATCAAAAGTCACAGTATATTTTTGGATCCAGTTTTGTGCCTTTGAAAATGGAGGATGTAATTCTTATATTTAGTACATTCATTCCTCCTTTTTCTTGGTCATAGTATGTTAGTTTTATTCTAATTTCCTCCTTCTCTGGGCAGCCCATGTAAGGGGAGAAAGATAACAGCAAATTCAGCTATAGGCCTGACCCAACTGACCTCAGCCAATAGGCACATCCATGCTTTTGCCTTCAAGGATGAATATATGATCCAATTCAGGTCAATGTGATGAGAGGAGATGTTTCTGAGGGCTTCTGAGAAAGAAGCTTTCTTACTCTCCCAAGACATTCCTGAGACCAATGCTCTCCCTTCTGTTCACTATACATGAGAAGCCTGGTAGCCAGGAACAGGTCTTGCAGCCATCTTGTAACCCCAAGGGAGAGGAGCCCTAAGTGGAAACAGCCGTAGGAAAAGTGACAAGGAGGCATTGAAAGAACAGTCTTTCATGATGTCATCGAGAACATTGATCAGGCCAGGACAAATCTCTGGTCTTTGGTTACTTCGGTTAAATTTTCTGTTATTTCAACTGAAAAATTCCTAAGTGATGTAACTGCTATGTGCCCAATGCTGGAAAAAACAAAGGGATAACACGAAGTCTATAGCATCAAAAAATTTTCATGTTAGTGACAGAAACAGAAAAGTAACATTATATTGAGCGATGATTTAGCATAAAGGGGGAGGATTCATCAAGCAAAGGAGAACCCACTCAGCTTATTAGTAGCAATCATGAAGGGGTACCAAGAAATAGTTCTTGGAGATGATCCCTGAAGTGCCTTTTAAAAACAAGTGAAACAAAGAACGAGAACAGTCATTTTAAAAAACGGTAACAACAACGACAAAACCAAAAAACAGAAAATAAGCCCAGCACCATTAATGAGAATACTCATTAACATTTCTTGTTTGCTATCTTTCTGCAACTAAACTATTTGCAGGTTTTGTCTCATTTTACCCGTATAACAACTCTGTGAAGTAAATACTTTTGTATATATACAATATATGATATATATATAATATATATATACTTCACAGAATTGAAGTAAATTACTTTTATATATACTATATACTATACTATTACTAAATGTATTACTATACTATTTATAGTATATATAAAAGTAATTTACTTCATATTATATATATGAATATATATTATTATATATTATTATATATAATATTATATATATATATATATAGTGAGGAAATTGATGTCAATAAAAACTAAATGACTTACTCATTTCAAGCAGCAATGAAGTTGCATATCTGGAAACTCAAAACCATTCTCTTTGACTCTAGGATCTACATCTAAATTCACTATATGCTACTAGGTTCCAGAATTTGGACACAACAGCAAACATTGTTATGCCAAGTATTTCTTTGTATCTCGGATATGAGCAGGAGGGTAAATAAAGGAAAGTAGAGAGGAAATCAGGGGCTATATTATAAAAGGATATCATACTCCAAAGTTTAGATTTTAGAGCTGAAAGTTAATTTCATATGCAATGGAATCCTACATGTGATCTACTTAGATTCCACTAAGACATGTCTAATCACCAGAAAGCATCTGCATCAAGTATAGACCAAGTTCTGAGATTCCATAATATCATCAGAACTTAATGGTTATCTCAGAAGTGTTGTAGATATTTCTGGGACTCATCAACTGTATACACAGCTTGCAGTAATAAAAACATACATGAACTGTAATAAACCTTATCTCATGCAGCAAAAAGTGTTCTTAAAGTATTTTATGCAAAAGCAATGTTTAATATCTATGGATTATCTTAGATATATATTTTAACGGGTGATAAAGTCTGTAAAACAACACTATTGGACAGATATCAAATAGCTTTTTATCTTGTATAAATAAGAATTCCTATGATATGAAGTATAAGCTCATTGATGTTTATTTATTAAACTATTCATACTCAGGAGCTATTTCGAGTGACTTTATTTAGATTGTATTTCTTAAAATAAAAAATTTGTTTATAGAAACTCATTCTTTACTGGTGGGAATGCAAAATGATACAGCCACTTTCTAAGACAGTTTGGCAGGCTCTTACAACGTTAAACACAGTCTTAACAATACAATCCAGCAATCATGCTCCTAGGTATTTATCCAAGTGGGTTCAAAATTTATGTCCACACAAAAACATGCCCACGAATGTTTATAGCAGCTTTATCCATAATTGCTAAAAAATGGGATCAACCAAATGTCTTTCCATAGGATAACGGATAAACAAACAGTAGTATATTTATACAATGGAATATTATACAATGATAAAATAAATAAGCTATCAAGCCACAAGAAGACACAAAAGAATCTCAAACACATGTTGCTAAAAGAAAACAGCCAATCTGAAAACGCTATATTGTCTATGATATTCTGGGAAAGGCAAAACTATAGAGATAAAAAAAAATCAGTGGTTTCCCAAAGGTTCAGGAGGAGGGAAATCGGGATGAATAGATGAAGCACAGGGCACTTTGAGGGCTGTTGAAACTATTCTGATACTGAAATGGTAGATGCATGACATAACACATTTGTCAAAACTGCAACATAAAGGGCACACACCCTAATGCAAGTAATCAACTTTAGTTAATGTATCCATATTGGTTCAGCAGTTGAAACAAATGTACCACCCTCATGCAAGATGTCAATAACAGGGGAAAGAGAAAGGAGCCCCTGTATTTCCCCATAAAAATTTTTTTTATAAACCTAAAACTGCTCTGAAAAGGAAATTTTACTAATATATTTTAAAAATATTTACTTAGAAGCTATTTTTTGGCAACATAAGCTACAAATAACTGAATTCTAAAATTAAAATAATAAGATCCAATACATTTCAGATTTCAGAGGCTCTCAGAGATTCTTTATTCTAAGCCTATCTTTGTTCATTAGAGAACCCCCCCAGTCTGGAGAGTTTGACTGTCACTATGGCCACCAAGCATGCAAATGGGGGAATCTGAACTCGAACTCAGTTCACGTCACTCTTAAATTTATAACGATCTTCACTAGATCAACTGATTGATTCAGTAGTGTGAGGGAGTCAATGACACAGGCCACTAAGCCTGAGGCCTTTTGAACAGTGCTAAAAATGTGAATGTATATTTCTTAAAGGCTCTTGGCTTTCCCAATAATGGTCCATATTTTGAAGAGGCACACACACACACACACACACACACACAGCATGAATGGGTATGCACACGCACATACAAGTACACTCACACATGCAAATACCCTCTGACAGGAGCATTTGATATGTTTCAGATAAAGAAATAAAGACAAACTCTAGAGCAGGGTAGCTCTACTTATTTTATAGACTCGATGAACAATATTTCTTTGAGTTGTTAGATTCCATTTTGGAGGGGAAGCAGTAGTTATTGAACAGTTCCTAACTTGTATAAATGCCTTTGTTGTGTTGTGTTTTGTTTTGTTTTGTTTTTTTTTAATCTAGCATCTGTCTAGATTTTTGTAATTTGGCAGACTCTGTATCTGGACATGACAAATTTCAGCTGGAAAAATATGTTGTGAAAAATCTCTCAGATGTCACATCACAACTGGGGCCTCTGCTAAACCCCAAAGTGCAGCTGGACCATATTATTACATAGCTATTTTATTTGCATTCCTGACCCCTAAGGAGTAAGTGGATTTCCATCTGGCATATTATATCATTCTTCTTCTATGATGAGAGTGAACAGTTTTTTTTTTTGTTGTTTTTTTTTTTTAGTTATACTAGCAGCATAACTGAATTAACTGTATCAGTCAAATTATTTGAAACAATATTATTCTTTACTAAGTTAGCAAGGAACTATAAAACCAGCTAGATCTCAATAAAAAAAGAATTAGTGTGCAAGTATGTTCATAGTTAAATAACCGACAGTAAAAGTAAGATTGAAGAAAGATAAAATTGTTATATTTTACTCAGTGTGTCTTTAAAAGAATGCATCTTTAAAAGTGTGAATTATCTGGTTAGTGTTGTGTGACTTCTGCAAAACCTCAAAGCTGGTCAATACACAAGTCATGACCAGAATTCTTGGGCTTTCCTGAGTTAAAGGACAGCAGAGTTCATGTTGCCAGAGAAAGAAAAAAAGAGAGGGGGAGTGGAGGACAGAGTGTGAGAAAAAAAGAAAGAAAAAAAGAATGAATAGGAGTTTCCCAAATAAAGTATAATTTACATAAACATTCTCTTATCTGTCATGTGATTTCATGTCCAGAGCAGGCCACATTTTTGTATCCTAATGTCACTGATGAAAGGCACAGCAACCCAGGGAGATTAAGTGATCTCTCTCTCTGAGCTAATGAACAGCAAAGTTAGGAATTGACCTTCATTTTCTGCTCTAAGTTCTATCTAGCCATTTCTAAAGCAAAGAGAACAGACATTATGAAACCGTGTTTTCTGTTTAATCACACACCATGCCAGCATCTTATCTCCCCTGACATACTTTTGTGGGCAAAATCTTTTAAAAATACCAACCATCTCACAAAGAGGGAGGTCCTGAATTAAATTTACTGCAGAGGGCCACTATTGCCACGTATCTCATATTTAATAAAGTCACCCTCTTCTATGCAAAGTTTTGCTGAGAATCCAGAAAAACATTAAATATTACATGTGTCCAAAATACTTGTCTTTGAGAGAAGAAAATGTGGTAGGTCTGGCTCCTCCACTCAGAGTTGCTGGTACTGGAAATGACTCTAGAATCACACAGTTAGGCCTACTTTTTTTTTTTTTTTATGATTTCATTTATTTATTTGACAGAGAGAGAGCGGACTCAGGGGGAGCTAAAGAAGAAGAGGGGGGAGCAGGCTCCCCATCCCGCAGGGAGCCCAACCTGAGGGCTCGATGAGCTCCGTGGGGACTGGATCCCAGGACCCCGGGACCATGACCTGAGCCAAGGGCAGATGCCCAACTGACCGACCCACCTAGGTGCCCCTAGGCCTACTTCTTGTCTTCACATCAAAACACTCTGGCCTTGGTTTTCCATCACCAGGCCCGGCTGAGAAGTCTTCCAGCACAGAGAAGTTTTGTGGACTTGCAACCTCGGTACCATTGATTTGAAAGAATGCCATGTGGCTGAAAGAGAGTGACTGGTGTCCAGAGCCCTGGGCTGGAGGGATGCCACAGCTGTATCCTGGGGAGGCTGGAGCAGGCACCTGGCAAGCGGGCCCAGACTGTCAAAATTCATGCAGGAGCAGACACAGGACCTCCGGCGGAAATTGTGACCTGGCATGCCACGCTGGTTATACTCCATTTGCCGTCTCTATCCTGACCCTTGTCCCAGAGGACTGACCTCTATGGACTTCCCTGCAGTGCTTCCTTGGTCTCTGGCTTCCACTGAGTTGACAAATGAGAGTCATTTGCAGGGCAGGGGGAGAATTGATTGTCCTCACCTCCCTCCCCACCACTTGTGATTGTGTCCGTGGCTCTGTTCCTCTGCTTTCTTGTAGCATTTATTCAGTGACACCTGCCCTCCAGGCTACAGATTTCCTTACATCTGATAATACCAGGCCCTTCCCTTTCTCTCCATGGATGACCCTTGTTTACAACTATTGATGGTTCCTGGATAATCAACTCTTCTGTCTCATTTCCTTATAGCCTGACCACACCTTTGTATAGCCCTTTAGTTTAAGTCCTTAAAAAAATATAATTTATTTATTTATTTATTCATGAGAGAGAAAGAGAGAGGTGGAGACACAGGCAGAAGGAGAAGCAGGCTCTCTGCAGGGAGCTGGATGAGGGACTCAGTCTCAGGACCCCGGCATTCACCCCCTGAGCCCAAGGCAGAGGCTCAACCACTGAGCCACTCAGCATTCCTAAGCCTTTTCAATTTACTACTTTCAATGTGCTGTTTCTGCTCCAACCCTAACTAACAAAAAGTCGTAATAATAGCTAGTAAGTATTACTCTATGCTAAATATTATGTCGAAAAGTGAAAATGACTTATAAGAGCTCAAAATAACTGTCTGAAGCTGATATGTGTTACTTACAGACAAATATTTACAGATAAATACTAGAGAAGTTGAATGACTTCCCCAAGGTTATGCATTTCGAATGGGTGAATGATTCACACTCTGATTTTCTGACTCCATAGTTTATTTAGTCTCTTAATTATTATGTGATCCTACATTGCAAATCACATCACAACCCAAAGCAAATTTAAAAAAAAAAAAAGTATACACATAAAAAAGCTTAGAAAAATTTGTAGTTGAGAAAATCCAACCAGCACTGGCTTTCCAAATTATTTTTCCAAAAGGGTAAAATTTCCACATTCTACTGGACTATTACAGCATAAGATGATACAGCAGGTATTCGAACTTTTTAAACCAACAGTGTATATTTTTACATGTGGAAATTCTGGTTTTAACATTAGCTACGTGGTAGTGCATGCCTATATAAATCTGCCCAACAACAAAAGTGAGTGATACAACATCTGTCACTGTTTTTCCTCAAAAACACTAATAGCTGTGCAGACTAATCCCATAGGAGCAGGTTGGTCTCATCCTGTATTTGATGTCCTGAGAAACATCTACTGATTTTTAAAACTTATCACTAACTATCACTAACAGAGAAAACCTGTCATTAGCTGGTCAGTAAGGGTTAGCAGTTAGCTTTTTTAGGAAAGCCTGATAATACTGGATAGTATCTTGTCCATGATTTTTTTTAATGAAGTAAAATTTTATCTTAGCTTTGCTTACTTATCATTATAAGGGTAATATTAATATTAATATTATATCTAATATTCAGACACTGTCCTTTAAAGTTATGCCTGGGGGATCCCTGGGTGGTGCAGCGGTTTGGCGCCTGCCTTTGGCCCAGGGCGTGATCCTGGAGACCCGGGATCGAATCCCACGTCGGGCTCCCGGTGCATGGAGCCTGCTTCTCCCTCTGCCTGTGTCTCTGCCTCTCTCTCTCTCTCTCTCTGTGTGACTATCATAAAATTAAAAAAAAAAATAAAGTTATGCCTGAGAGTGTTACTATCAGAAAATATAAGGATAAATTCATGCTGGAGTGACAAAAGTAAAAATTATGGCAGTTCATCTTCTTTGGTTATGTTATTCTATTTTGGGAAAAAGAAAAAAAGAGATGTTAGCTCTGAGACTTACAGGGACACAGCTGGATTCCATTGTTCTATACTGTTCATTTACCAACATGAATGCCATGAACAAAGCCAACTTTGGTCATGCTCATTTACCTTATATTTTCTCTGAGACGTAAAAACTAATTGCACGTAAAATGAAGTACCTATAAGTGAGTACACAAAACAACTGTCAAATTAAAAATTATTTGTCATTATACAATATTTTAAAATTTCTAGTTTACCTGATTCCCCTTCTACTCATTGGGCAGTGAGAGGGATTTCACAATTACTGGATATATATAATGTGTGAGATATTGGCCATAGAAATATTTAAATCTTAAAATAATTGTAGGATGTAGGCAAAGATGATTAATAGTTAAGAAAAAGGCCATGCTGTCAGATCTGTGTTTGAGTCCCAGCTGGTTGTATGAGTGAATCTAGAATCTAGAATCCCTACAGAAGGGATATCGAATTATTAGGGTGTCACAAATAAAACTCGTCTTGTATATAGGAGATAAAGTGATAGGATAAATATGATTACTTTGTTGCCAATAAAACCTGTACTAGAAGATATGGCTTAGATCAATGGTCAAATGGGTTTGAAAAGCTCTCTGTTCTTTACATCCACTCCCACCCCCACTTTAGACATTAGGATAGCCCATTCAAGGAAAATTTGAGGTCTGCTGAGGGCAAACCCACTTACCAATGATTACTGCGACACACATTTCTGGGTTAAAAATGGAAGGAAATAGAATGAATAGAGAAGCACTCAGAGTTCTTTATTAACTTCAAATCATTTAGTTCCATCTCATTGAGCACAGTGTCAGACACATAATCTTTAATAAATAATAGTTATCTCTCCTATAAGGCACAAACATTCTAATTTTTCTATTCAAGAAACCAAGTCTTCAACAAATAATGTGACATGTACAGGTGTCAGAGAAGCAAGGATTCAGATCTGAGTCAGATTCTGTAGTAGATACAAGAATGCCCCCTGACCCAAAGGTGTCCATGCCCTAATGCTTGGAGCCTGTGAATATGTCATGTTATATGACAAAGGAAAATTAAGATAGCAGATGGAATTAAGCTTGCCCATTGTTTGACCTTAAAATAGGGAGAGTATCCTGAATTGCCCAGGTGATCCAAAGATCCAATGATCTTGAATATGGAAGAGAGAGACAAAAGAGAGTGACATACTTATGAGAAAGAGTATCACCTATTGTCAGCTTTGAGGATGGAAAGGGGCTATCAGCCAAGGCTATCAGCCTGGTAGGGAGGTATAGGCTACCTACCAACATATGCAGGTAGCCTATAAAAACTGAAAAGGCAAGAGAAACAAATTCCACTCTAGCATATCCAGAAAAGAATATAGCCCTGCCCACATCTTGAGTTTACCATGTGGGACTCTTTTAGATTTCTGGCCTCCAAAATGGTGACATAATAAATCTGTGTTGTTTCAAACCACTCAATTTGTGGCAATTTGTTACAGCAGCAATAGGAAACAAACACAAACTGCAAGGGCAAGCATGTCAACCCCATACCACACTGTCTTCCTGTTCTCAAACGCACCACAACTCAGTCGAAGGCTGAGTTCAAAGGGTTGGGTTAGAAGGTGAGCTGGCATGGATTCCAGATATTGTGCAGGAGTGGCAAGAAAGATCATCTGATGTAGATGGGTTATTTGTCACTAATATACTTTGAGACACACAACAGAGGAGGATTTGATGAAAGGAGTACGCAAGCGTGAACCCTCTTACCTCAGTGCCATGTCTGCAGAAATGGAATAAAATGGCAAAGAAAGAGCTTTTCTATAACATTTTTTCATGAGGACATTGTGCTTCATAGGCAGTTTTAAGCCACACTGTCATTCTGTGGCTCAGTCAGTAAAAACTGGTTACAAAAATACAGATTACTCCAAAGCAAAAAACTCCAAAACAATGTATCATGTCCATTTAACGCTACCTTTTAATCTAGCCCTAAACCAAAACATTTCGTGAAAAAATTCAACAGTAAGACTAACTTGTTCTATTTTAGAAACTAGTAAAAATGGATATTAATAGTTTAGGTTAGTTATGGCCTTTAGAACATGTTACCCTCCTGAAACAGAGCTGCCTTCCATTGGTTCCATTGAGTAGAAATTAGACCTTTTCTTTGGGTTCCACCTGGAAAGGGATCAATGCCAAGCAAGAGACATGAAGTGCCATGGCCTTCAGGTGGGATAGCATTAGGAAATTGTACATAATATTATTCACTTCTTGGTCTCTTTGGAGCAATTCAGAGTACTGTAGTCTAAGAAGTTCATCTGTGCTATATTTTTTCATTGCTTCTTAAGAACCAGTTTGTGGAATACATCTGGCTGGGCTTTGACCCGGAATTCTGGATCCTCAGGACATATTTTATTTGCTCACTTACCCATCTCTCACCACCTTTGCCTCTCCTTGGTGTCTGGAGGCTAAAATTTAGAAAGGATTGCAAAGGGCTTCTGCTCCCTACCACCACTTGCTACCTCTTCTCTCAGACACACATGGAGTTTGGAACAATGACTTAAGGACGGGAACTTTCTTCCTCTACCAATGTTTCTCGGAGAAACACATCTGGAACAACTTCTATGAAATGGAAATTCCCAGAAGTGAGTGCATGTGATTAGTGATAAATATTTTCTTATGTATTCAGTCACAGACTGGGGTGCAAAATTTTTGAGTAATCATCCAGGAAAAACACATACAGTGTCAATAAAGGTGGTATTAATAAATAGATGTTGTTTTCACAAATTCACAGTTATTTCTGAAGAACTGCAATTTGAATATACATGTTCTCCTGACTCTAGGAAAACCTAACTCCAGACCAGGGTATTTTTAGGCCTTTTAACATGTATTTCATGTTTTAGCATCTTCAATTTACAGATTTTCCTTTACGTAAATGAAATTTGTTAATTTAGGTAAGGTTTGTTTTATCATAAACTAATCAATAAGTCTACTGGCAACAAAGCCTCTATACTTTTTATTGCCCAATATCAGAGAACATCGTTCTCCCCCACATCATTCTGAATGCTTTTACAGATTAATTCAAATAAATGAAGACTGCCAAGGATTACTTATCCCAGAATAAAATATTCTTTCATTTTAATAATGAGGCTGTATCCTCAATTTTATCTAGACATATTTGGAAACCCCAGTCTCCCCCGCACCCCCCCAGCCCCCCATGGGTCAGTAAGTTGCCTTTTTTTTTTTAAGATTTTATTTAAAAAAAAGATTTTATTTATTTATTCATGAGAGACACAGAGAAAAAGAGAGAGGCAGAGACACAGGCAGAGAGAGAAGTGGGCTACATGCAGGGAGCCCGAAGGAACCTGGGACTTGATTCTGGGTCTCCAAGATCACGCCCTAGGGCTGAAGGCGGCGCTAAACCGCTGAGCCATCTCGGCTGCCCAGTAAGTTGCCTTTATAGACATTAGAAAAATATAGCTTTTAGTCCTGGCACAAGGCTTTGTGAAGGACAAGTTGATGGGCAATCAGAAGGTGTTCATTTTAGGCAGATGCATTAGAAGAAAGGCCACCTTTAGACAAATAATATAGATGAAAGTGGATTTAAGCCTTCACTCATACCCATGGGTATGTCCTCTGAAACAGTACCTACACTGCCCAGAGGCATCCAGGAGCCTTGTACAAAGGAGGCCCTCAGTAACTAATCGGGTTGCTTTGACTTCTAAAAGATCTTCTTAGAATTACTCTCCTCTGGGACACCTGGGTGGCTCAGTGGTTGAGCATCTGCCTTTGGCTCAGATCATGATCTGGGGACCTGGGATGGAGTCCCACATCAGGCTTCCCGTGAGGAGCCTTCCTCTCCTTCTGCCTATGTCTCTGCCTCTCTCTCTGTGTGTCTCTCATGAATAAATAAATAAAATCTTAAAAAAAAAAAAAAAGAATTACCTGTTCTTCAAAGAACAATTGTTATAGGCTAGTCAGCCACTATAGCTCATTGAAAGGATGGATAAATGTCAGGTGATTGTGCAAGTGAGAAACAATAAAATCAGCACAGTAATTACTAGAAATAAGTGTTAGGATCCTTGATTAAACTTGATGTACCATAAGAGTTGTGGACTAACACAAATAATTAGTTACTCCTGTGGAGCCCTTTATCATTTATAAACATCCTTTCCTTCTGGGGAGTCCTTACTTCACCAGGTGATCAAAACAATAGTGAGAAAGACTTCTTTCCTCATTTTTCCAGATTCAGACCCAACATCACTTGTAGTATACCAACAATGTTGAAGATAAGAACATATAATAATGATTGTAATATATGGCGTAATCAGAGGAAAGTTCAAATACTGAAAATGGGTAGATTGTGGAGTGTAGGTTCCTATCACGGAGTTTCACTCAGTCTTGAGAGTATTCCCAAAGAAATGTAGGCAAACACTTAAACCTGGTAAATTTCATAGACAATTTCAGATTTTTCCATCTGTAGTGTTCTAAAATGGCACCAGACTATTAGAGGTGAGTAGTAGCAACCCTTGTAGAAAAGATATGTGCTCTTTCAGATAGATACAGTCTTTGCCACTAATTGGAGGCATAGGTAAGTGTGCATTTACTACCAGCACATTTCAAACAAAAAGAGGGTCTAGCCAGGCCTTCAAGTCTCTCCCATCTAGAAGTTAGGATTTTCCTTGATCATTTACCTAATGTCCAGATATTTATTGACTGTCTACTATGTGCATTGTTTTGAGACTGGGATAGAGGAATGCACAAGACAGACTAAGTTCCTGCCCTCTTTAAGGTCTCGTCCTACTAGATAGAGATTGTGATGGTGTTTAGTGAGTTCATCTTTTACATTTCATTGTAAAGATCATATGCAACTGTTTTGAAAGATAGTCATTCATTGAATATGGTATAGTGTTTGGGGCTGTATTGATGAATTAGGTGCTGTGGCAGCACGTTGCATATCTTCATGACAAGTGAAAGCCCACAATAACTCTCTGAGGTAGAGGTGACATGATCCTTATCTTAAACATGATTTTACAAACCAAATCTCAGAAAAGGAATCTTGCTCATAGTTTATAAGCCATAAGGCAGTGAAGCCATGATTCATATACAAGTCTAACACAAAAGACCATTTTACTTGTAGTAACTTATATGCTGCTAAAAGCAATTAGCTCAAGTTTCAACATTTTGCCAAGAAACTACTTGCATAAATTGACAATTCGGTTCATTTACTATCTTTTTAGTTGTAGCAGTACATTTTTGTGAAGAGTGGGTAACACGGACTGCCATTTTGCCAATCTCCTCTTTTCCTTTCCATTTTTGAATCTTTTTAAAATCCTGTTTGCTTGCCTTTCCCCATCCAAGTCCCAGATTCTATGGCCAATATTTTAGGGTTTTCTGTTTTTTAACATCAGCAACACAATTCTAGGAACTGCTTCTCCTGGTGAAGAGTTTACCTAAACAATTTATGTTTGAACATAGAAACTTTCTCCTTTTAATCATGTAAAACCAACGGACCTATATTTGTGGTAATGAGAAGATAGGAGGGGAAACAGATATGAAATCATATGAAATAATCTGAGTGGGTAAGGACCATTACACTCATTGATAACATTAACCATATCACATTGAATATGTAGATGTCAACAGATTCTGCTTTATTTGCTTGAATGTGAGAATAATGAGGCCTTAAAGAAATTAATTTCCAAGACAGTAAAGTTAATTAAGTGGCTGGCAGAGCTGTTTTATGGCTACTGTGATTTCTTTCGTTCATAGACAAATTATCATAAAACAAATGAAATACTTTCTGTAAGCTAATGGTCTTTTTCTTAAGAATAAAAATAACTTTTGAATTCTAATCTTCTTCAACCACAGTATAAATCAAGGATATTTGCGTTTATATGTTAAAAAAATGCTTGAGTAATATTTACTGTTATCTTCAGGGTATAATTTAAATTCAAGTGAAAACATGCAGTAATGCATCCAACCAAATACATAAATTACGTGTCTCTATGATTCATTGCCCCATACTCCATACAAACATTATGGAGAAATGAATTTCTTTTAGGGAACAACTAGATTTGGTCAATAATTACTTATTAAATAAAGCAGTGATAAAAAGACAATCAAGAAATAAGAAATTTGGAAATGTTAATGGTTTCGAGAACATCTGTGTTGTGTTCAAAACAGCATTATAAAAATCTTAACCCATTAATTCTTCCATTTTCTCATTGAAAGCTTGTAAAGTTTCAAAATAAGAATTGTATATGTACATGAACAAATATATATATATATTTTTACATATGTTTTCACATATAAATTTTTTTTTCAGATTTTGACTTTTGCACTATCTCCAAATAATCTTGTACATACAATTTCAGAGATACATTGATGGAATTTAAATGAAACTATGATCACATTTCTTTAAAGACACAACTGATTTTAAATTCTATTTCTATATATCTTAATATTAAAAATGGTGGCCTATAAAATGAACGAGAAACTGATCTCTATAAAACTTTTAGAGTTTGATAATATGGCTCTTCTTTGGTGGAGGATTACTTTTTCAGAATACACATTTATAAGATCACTTACCCAGCCTTTAAATCGATTAGTATCATAGTTCCAAATTTCTATCCATTTATTCATTCATTCAACAAGACTTTATTTAGCATCTATAGAGTACTCACTGTACTAGGCACAAAAGGTTATAGTGCACTATTTTTATCCTCAGAATATATACTAAATGCCCTGCATTATAAGAGGAGAAAGACATATAAGTACACAAGCACAATTGAATGTTATAGTTGATTTGAGAAAAGTCTGTCCTAAGTACATTTTGAATGGTAAAAATGAATTAATAACTACTTCTAAGAATCAGAACAATGGCAAGGATCAAGTTAGACTTGAAAGAAAAGTTATGGCTAAAATGAATATTAAAACTTAAGAAAATCTTACTAATTAAAAACATAAGCAATGAGCCAGGGAGTATGAAACAATATGATGCATTTGGGGCCCTCCAGGTTGTTCAATGTGGCTGGAGTTCAGATAGAGGACACATTAAAAGCTGAGACTGGAGACCTACTGCAAGAACCTGCCTTTAATCTTGTATTTCAGGTAGTGAGATTTGTTTCTGCATTGTCCAGTAAGATAGCCACTAGTCCCATGTGGCTTTTTAAATTTTATTTCAATTAATTAAAATTAAATATAATTAAAAATTACATTCTATCATCATCTTAGCCACATTTCAAATGCTCAATAGCTACTATATCTAGAGGCTATTATTTGGGACTGTACAGATATCAATCATTTCTATCACTGCAGAAAGTTCTCTTGGACAGCACAAGATTATTTAGATGAGGAATCCCAAATTTTAATGCCTACAGAGGCCAGACATATAATAAAAAGTAAGTGAAAATCTGGCCATAAATATATATTTACATTATATAATATATAATTTACATGATATATACATATATATCATGTAAAATGCATGTGGGACATCCCAGAGGGAATGTTCAGTAGAAAGAGGAATAGAAAGTTATATCTATGTCCCAGGATTAGACTAATGAATGATATATGGAAATTCTTAAGTAAAAGTAACTATTTTTTTAAAGTATGTAGATATAATTGTGATAAAGGAAAGAACTTAAATATTAAAGATTCTTCTTTTCCTCAAGACATCACAAGGAAGAAAATCTTACCAAGGCAAATATGTGAATCCTGCCAGTTTTAACAGTCTTCAACCAATTTTGGTAGGTTCATGTAAAATTTTACTAGTATGTTAGCTGATAGTGGCTTCTCTGTCATTTCTCTCAGAGTAATTCAACATAAATACACAATACAGAAATGTGAAAGACTTCCAGACTTATATCTGAAAACCAAAAGAACATCAAGCCCAAGTAGGCCACTGGTGATGTGGTTTGAAGAGAAGACTCTTCTTGGCATACCTACAACTCCAATAATATAGGTGACCATTCACTTATTCTATCATTCATTCACTTATCCATTTATTGAGAAAATGTTTTTGAAGTATCTATTATTTACAAGTACTGTTTTGGCCTTGTCAATAAAAATAAAAATGAACAAAAAATGATTCTAGAAACTAATATAGATATTGACCTGGTTGAGGAAATTATGTCTCATGAAATTCTAAGGGAATTTAAGGAAAGCTTAAATAGCTGGTGGGAAATTGAATAATTTCATTAACTTCTATTTCTTCACCAAATCCCAGTAAGATGTGATAAAAGTCTTAAAAACATATTAAAAAGAACAGAAAACAAGATGATGGCAATAGAATTTTGGAAGCTAGAGAGAAGGACAGAGCTCACTGACTTAAAAGAAATGAGATATTTCTGGATTCAGCAACAAGGTGTAAAAAGCTTGGAAGTAACTCCCATTACAATAAGAAAAATCTGGACAAACTCAGCATCAGTGACCTTTCCTGAACCCATTAGAAAATGGAAGTTTCAGGGCAAAACAGTCTACTGAAGTCTAGGTAAACAGGTGAATTCAGAGTCGCAGCTAGAATTTGCTTAAGTGGGGCAGAAGCCACTTTGGCCATGAACCCGTAAAAACATTTAGCTGGTACTTTTGAGCAATCACTGAAGGCTACATGTGGACTACTATGAAAATGAGAAACTGCTTGGTATTCAGTCTTAGTTGCGACCTTATACTTTCAGGGGTTTTTACCTCTAGGAACTCCACCAGATTCTGAAGCTGAAGATCTGAGGAAGAACTTCTCATGGCTCTAGAATGGGAAAAAGATGAGTAATCATTATATAATATATCCAGAATGTTCCCTATAACAAAGATCTACTATTCCAGGGAAAAGGCTTCACCAGAACCTTATCCCAGATGGGGGAGACGGGGTTCCTACCACTTCAGATCCTCCAACCTTCCTGTTTTACCTAAGCAAGCTAGAGTTTAGAGGTGAAGGCTATACCAGGAGACAGATGGTTGTGAAGGTCACAGCCCTGATACACAGGCACACTAAAAGACTAAGATTTAATTGTAAGATTATAGAATGCTCATCCTCTCCCATTCCTTTTCATCACAATAAGCCCCATTATAATAACAGTAGATTATAGGGAAAAGAGCTTTGTGGCACACACTCTGAGTGGAAATCTGAAGTCAACTGGGGAGACAAACCAAGTACAGTAGAAAAATTTGGAGCTTTAGTCACCTAAAGCCTCAATAATATAAATACAGTTCAATTCCTAAACACATTAATGTAAATCCTCATGCCACAGGCCCATTTACTACCTGAGTTCCCCTCACCTGATAAAACAAGCTTAGCTTTCAACAAAAAATTGCAAGGAACATCAAAAGGCAAGGAAAAATAGTCTAGAGAAACAAAGTAAGCCTTCGAACCATACTCAGTTATAACATAGATACCGGCATAACCACAGGAGATTTTTAAAATCTTTGATAATATGTTACCAGATCTAATGGAAGAAATAGAAAACATGCAAGAACACTTGGGTAACATAGCACAGAGATGGAAACCCAGAGGAAGAATACGAAAGAAATGCTGGAAATCTCAAATTCATAACAGACACAAAGAATGCCTGTGAGAAGTCATCAGTAAACCAGTTACTAGATATGCTTAAGGAAAGAATCAGTGAGCTTGAAGAGAGATCAGTAGTAACCTCACAAATTGGAATTCAAAGAGGAAGAGAGAATGGAAAAACAAAAGCAAACAATCTAGAGAAAAAAAAAACCCAAAACGAAAAACCCAGAACATCCCCAAACTGTAGAATAATGTCAAAAGATGTAACATACACATAACTGTAATAGCAGAAAAAGAAAGAAATATTTGCAATAATAATGGTTGGAAGTCTTCTAAAATTTAAGAAAGACACCGACCACAGATCCAGGAAGGTCAGAGAACAGTAGGTGGAATACATACCAGAACACAACAAGAGGCATATTTTTTTAATTTTTATTTTATTTTTTTATTTTTAAAAAATATTTTATTTATTATTTATATATATATTTATATATATATATTTATATATATATTATTTATATAAAATATTTTATTTATTAATCATAAGAGACATAGAGAGAGAGAAAGAGAGGCAGAGACACAGGCAAAGGGAGAAACAGGCCCCATATAGATCCCGGGTCTCCAGGATTAGGCTCCAGGCTGAAGGCGGCTCTAAAACGCTGAGCCACCCCGGCTGCCCCATCTAGGCATATTATATTTAGAACCCCTCTCCCTCCAAAAAAAAAAAAAAAAAAAAAGGCAAAAAAAAAAACTTGAAAGAATCCAGAGAGGAACAAATAAGTGTACCTTACCTATAGAGGAGCAGGGATACAGTGGACTTTTTTCTGTAAGAAATCATGTAAGGAAGAACAAGGTGGGATGAATTTAAAGTATTGAGAGAGAGAGAGAAAAAAGGACCAGCTAAGGAATTCCGTTTTCAGAAAAATTATCCTTCAAAGTGAAAAAGAAATAAAAACTCCCTTACACAAAAACTCGAAACATTCATCACCAAGATACCTGCATGAAGAAAAAGAAAAAAAAAAAAAGGTTAAAGGATTTCTTTAAGCGGAAGGTAAGTGATACAGGCCACAAACTTCAAAGCTTCCATCTACCCAAAGAAAGGGAGAGTGCTAGGAGAAAAAAGATAAAGATAAAAATATTTTACTTTTCTCATTCTTTGTATGAAGATAACTTTTATAGATAACTTTGTACAGAGTCATAATAGCAACAATGTTCTGTGTGATTATTACATATCGGTAAGTGAAATGAATGGCAGCAATGTCACAAGGAGAGGAAAGAGGGGCTGAGAATGGTTATATGGTATATTGCACTACAAGGGAACCAGTACGCTATTGCTTGAATGTAAATTAGATTATTTAGAAATGTATATTGGAAAATCTAAGGCAACCATTAAACTTTTACAAACTAAT
Source organism: Vulpes vulpes (assembly GCF_048418805.1). NCBI lineage: Eukaryota > Metazoa > Chordata > Mammalia > Carnivora > Canidae > Vulpes > Vulpes vulpes. The sequence goes on along the minus strand of NC_132789.1, from coordinate 69,559,908 downwards.
TCACATGCTAAGACAGGCAGGAGATAAAAGGGAATCATGTAAGATGCTCACTTAAAAGCCAGATAAAGCAGAAAGGGGAAAAAAGAAAAAAGTTCCACAAATAAAGTCACAAAAATGTTAGATATTAACCCAACTCTATGAAGAATGGTTTTCAAGATCAAAATGCCAGTTAAAATTCAGAGACTGTCGGATGGATAAAAAAGCAAGGCCCAACTTCTTACTGCCTCATAGAAACCAACTTTAGGGCAGCCAGGGTGGGTCAGTGGTTTAGCACCACCTTCAGCCCAGGGCTTGATCCTGGAGACCTGGGATCGAGTCCCACGTCAGACTCCCTGCATGGAGCCTGCTTCTCCCTCTGCCTGTGTCTCTGCCTCTCTCTCTCTCTCTCTCTCTCTCTCCTCTCTGTGTATTTTCATGAATAAATAAACAAAAAAATCTTAAAAAAAAAAGAAACTAACTTTAAAAAACAAAATCTCGGATTGGTTAAAAGAGATAGAGTGATATACATTATACTAACAATAATCAAAATAAAACTAAAGACTTTGTATTAATTTAAAACAAAACATACTTCAGAATGAGGATAATTCCTCATGGATACACAGGCATTACATAAACATAAAGGAATCAATTTTAATTTCTCTTAAATGCATATGCACCTAACAGCAGTGTGTCAAAAAAATATTAGGCAAAAACTGATAAGACTGGAGGAAGATATGAAGAAATTCACTATTTTAGTTGATGCCTAACTTTTTCAGTATCTAATAGATCAAGCAGAAAATTGGAATATATTTAACGGAGATGTCATTATCAACCAACTTGATCTAACTGATATTTATGGAATACTCCAACCAGTGATAACAGAGGACATATCCATTACACAGAACATTCACCAGAACTGATCACATTCTGGGACATAAAATACACCTTAGTAAATTTAATAGATAAGAAAATATACAAAGTATGTTCTTAAAGTCAGTGGAATTAAGATACACATCAGAGATAGCTAGGAAATCCCCACATATTTGAAATTAGACAACATACTTTTAAATAAATTTAGGTTAAAGAAGACAAATGTTTCAGTCAAAGATGAGAAATTTTCATTTGAAGTAAATGGAAACAAGAAAACAAATTACCAAAATTTGCAGAATACCATACACAGCAATGGGAAGGAGGAATTTATAGCAATAAGTGCACATATCACAAAAGAAGAAAGATCTAAAGCCAACTTTGTCTTAGAAAGCTAGACAATTTTTTTTAATCTTATAAATAGTCAAAATTTTTAAAAATGACATGATACATCTAATTTTTATATTCTTGTGATTATCCTACTTTAAAGCAATTTGTAAATTGAGAAATTAGAGTACAGTGTGTTATAAACTCAATGTTTATACTCCCCACCCCACCCCCAAAAATCTGTATATTGAGATCTAATCCTCAATGAGGGCATTTGGAAGTAGGGACTTTGAGAGGTAATTAGGTCATGAGAGTCGAGCATTGATGGTTGGGATTCATGCTCTCATATAAGAGGAGCAAGCGAAGGCCCCTCCCACCTTTTGCCCTGTGAGGTTTATAGGAAAAAAGACAATGGTCTGTGAACCAGGAAGTGAGTTCTCACCAAACACTGAATCTGCCAATGCCTTGATCTTGGACTTCCCAGCCTCCAGAATTGTGAGGAAGAAATGCCTGTTGTTTATAAGCCACCTAGTCTGTGATGTTTTGTAGTAGCAGCCTGAATAGATGTTGAAACTGTTGGATTTCTATGGACCTTTTCTTAGGGATGGGATGATGTGAACAGAAAATATCAGTGTTTCTCTGGTTGCAGAGGAGGGTTGGGGAAGGAACAGCCACATCTTTCCTAAACCCTCAAGCACTAGCATGTCTGAAAACCCCTGGCCTAGGTTGCAATTCATCACGCTTTATAACAAAATCCCATTAATATAGTCCACCTGGCATTTCTATCCTCTCAGTGATATATAAACAGTCATATATAAGTCTGTTAGCCAATTTCATGACTTTTATATGTATATATATATGTAATTTGTTTATGTACTTGTGTCAAATGTCCAATGTTTTAGTTTCAATGACTTAACAAGCAATTATTGAGCAACTGGATAGCCATTATGCCAGATGTCTGGAATGATGAAGTTGAAGAGACGTGGCCTCTTCATTCAACCAACCCATAGTTTAGTGAGATAAACAATTACAAAGATCTTTTCAAAATAATGGAAAATTCTGTGAACTATATTTATATGAAAACGTAGCTTGTTTTTCTCTACATGATAAGACTGGAAGCCCTTGTGGTGGCTGCTGTGGACCGTTGCCCAGATCTCTTCAGCATTGAGGCATTCATTCCTCCAGCTGCCAGAAATTTTGAGAACTGACAGTTCACAGCATGGTCTCATTGGTGCAGGAAGTTCCCCTTGCATGAGGCTAAGCCTCTTCTTGAGGGCAACTCATGCACTATATCTGGCTGATGTTGGGGTATGGGAAGTTTGGCTGCCTTGCTGAATTCAAGTCTCAAATCTTCTGAGCTCCAGAAGCTCCCACCTGCTCAGCTGAGGCTGTGGCTATGACTGCAGCACAGCTCTGCTTCTCCTTTCTCATCCTGCTTCTCTCTCTCCTTCACAAGGGTTGTTTTTGAGAGTTTTCTCCAATCAACCTCCTGCGAGGAAACTTTGTCTCAAGATCTGCTTTCTGGTGAAGCTGACCCGAGACATCTCTGACTATATGCCCACGTAAGAGTTCCAAGTGTCAAGGAAAAGCCTGAGAGGCCAGACTGGAAATAGGAGAAGGCATTAAATAAGGAAGTCTGTTAGGGAAGATCTAATGTGGGGTTTATAGGACATTAGAAGACTCATGAGACTTGGACTAGACACTTGCTTCATGTAACTTTCTCCAGTAAGAGCAGAGCAGCTTGATCTACCTGGGACCTGTTAGAGTAGTTTTAACACACAGGAAATAAAATTAGTGTAGCCTTCACACTGTTGTTATTGAGGGTCTGTATGATATTTCAAAAGACGTCTGAATGATCTCCCAAATGGGAAGAATTAGGGATACGTTTCTAACCTGATCCCAACAAAAAAAAACTGGCCTTAGATGGGAAGCCCCCAAATATGTATATGAGTGACATCTATCATGGATTAATCATTGCTAGCATTAAATTAAATGTAAAGTATTGGAATTTGGTTTTAAAGTATCGGATTAGGGATAATTGAATATTTTCCAAGAAGTAAAACCTCTACCCTTGATAATAGGTGATGCGAATTTAGGTGATACATTGATGAATCATCTTATTAGAATAACTACGTAGTTATTTGAGCATGCAACAGAAAATTTAACTACGACAGGATGATGTGGTTTTGCAGACTTTCTTATTATAGAACAAGTAAATAATGAATTATCACTAATAAAATACATAATCATTGAGTAAAACAGAGATGATAAAAAATTATGATGTGGGTAATCTGACTGAATTTTGAGGGTCATTGACATATAGGGGAAACGACAGTTGTGATGGAAAGATGTGGTGTGAAAAAGCCTCGGAATATGGAAATGGATGTGGAGAGGGACATAAGAACATTGAGACAGATGAGTTTTTGCAGTTCTATGTGTGGGGGCCTAGGGGTCATTTGTGGGATCTTGGAGAACAAATAGGGATGGTGATGTCTCAACCCTGCAGTATGGCAGGGAAGCGGGCAGGGCTGAGATCTTCAAAATACCCAGCTTAGGTGGAACATTGCCTTGATCCTCTGCCAACCTAAGGGGACTTTGTCAGGGAAGACTAGTTCTTCTGGCTGTTTAATGGTAGGTAATGTGGAAGAATGAATATGTATGCCTTAGGGTTTGTGGAACCTTAGATCCTAAAGGCTAATATTTAATTACCATTTACCTTGTCCCACCACATACTCTGCCTGTTTTATGCATAAGAGATGGAGCAGTGAACAAAAGGGACACATAGCCCTGCTCTGATGGAGCGCTTTCATTCCAGTACCCACAATCCAGGATGTCTTAACATAAATTCAGTTTGGAGTGAACTGAATTATGACTCTTAAATTATGAATGAAAGAAACTTCACTTCTCCCAAGATAGCTTTTGTCCAGTACTGAATTTTTTCTCCCCCCAAATCTCTACACTCAAGGCTTGAATTATTTCTATTGTTTGGAATTAAACATTTAAGTGGTTTGTTTTTAATTTCAGCATACTCCATATTTTAAAAGAAATTTTAAAAGCACTTTACAGAAATAGAGGCTACTCTTTCAGGAAGATACTGTTTGTAGTACTTTCAGAAAAATAACTAGTTAGTGTAGAAAATATTTCTAGTAAGACCAAAGTTTATTTGACTATGCCAAGTTATTTTCACTGTATTTTATAATCATAAAACATAGCCTTATGTTCTCGTTTCACAGAACTGCTGTGACAAAACACAGATACTTGACTGAAGCTCAGTTATCAGTACTGAGCAGAGAACTGAAAATAAATGCCTACTGATAAGAAGTCAGTGCCATCATTCCAAATGCATTAGCTGGTTTTCAGATTATATTTTCAATGTTTGTAAACAAATACTTGGTGATATTAAAGCTTCCTTGGTGAATGACTTTCTACAAAAATATTCTGTATGTTTTAACTGTTATGTTTTGTTTGGTAATGATTTTAATTAAAAATGTTAGGTGTCTTTAAATTTCATATGCGACGTAAACATACCAAACTCCCAGGCCCATTGACCAGGATGTATTGATGGAGGCCAGGGTTGTTATCCAAGAAGAAACACTTCCCTCAATGCAATGTGGTTCTGGCTTCTTCACTGCCTGTGATAATTCCCTCCTATTTCATTATCTTCCATTTAAATATATGTGTTTTTAACTAACAACAACCAAAACAACCCCAAAATCTTTTTTTCTAAATCAAAAATTTGTTGTATGATTCTGCTTATGTGATGTATCTAGAATAGACAAATTTATGTAGATGATAGAATAGGGGTTACTGAGGACAAAGGGGAGAAAGAAATGGGGAGTTATTGTTTAGGAGGTACAGAGTTTCTGTTTGGGATGATGAAAATGTTCTGGAAATGGACATTATAACTTAATATTCCTAAACTGAACATTTAAAAATAAAAAGTAGGGCAGCCCTGGTGGTGCAGCGGTTTAGCGCCTGCCTTCAGCCCTGGGGTGTGATCCTGGAGACCCAGGATGGAGTCCCACATCGGGCTCTCTGCATGGAGCCTGCTTCTCCCTCTGCCTGTGTCTCTGCCCCTCTCTCTCTTTCTCTCTGTGTCTCATGAATAAATAAAATCTTAAAAAAAATTAAAAAAAATAAAAATAAAAAGTGATAACATTTACATTATGTACACTTTTACCACACACACAAGTACACACACACACACACACACACACATGTGGCCTTTGAAACCACCAAATTTGCAATGGCATCATTATATATTTCTTAATATAACATTGGTGTCACCATGTTTTAATTACCAGCTGGCAACCATCAAGATTTGCAACTACATGAAAGCAAAAAAAAAAAGGTCTCAATATTTCCTGAAATCTCTCAGCAGCTTTTGCTATGTGGTATTACTGTCCTCAGGCACATAATGTTCTTATCATTCAGAAGGTTAACAAATCACCTATTTAAAAAGCTGCTTTGATAGCACACACTTCTATGGCTCTTGGCCTATGGGAAGAATTAAATACTCTATTTCTAGTTGGATTTTGTATTGTTTCAGACCATGAGTAATGCTAGGGAAGTTACTGAAACTGGCCTCCAGGAATGAAGATGTTTCATGAGAAGCCAACCTTTTGATGAAGAAAGCTCCAAAGAGATTTAAACCTGAAAGACCAAATGTGATCCTGCCTCAATTTTCTTTTTCATCCCCATAGATTCATAATTATAAAGCAGGCTCACATAGTGGTGATTTAATGCTTTTATAAATGATATGCTTAGACATCATTCTATAAAAATGGGCACTTAAATTATTTCTGCACAGTAGTATTTCCTCAAGTATTTGAAGTGGATTTATTCAAAATAAAGGACTATTTCCAAATATAAAAACTCTCACATGATTCAAATGAGAAAGCATGTTTCACTCTGTCGTCATGTTAAAATATATCTACATCAGAAAATTCATCTCATGAATTATTAAAGAATTTACCTCAACAAGGCAAATCACAAGGAACAAAATATTGCTATTGAAGGGACAACTTGGATCAGATCAAGTAGTTGTCAAAGGGCTATAACTATCTCAGAAAATGTTCCTAAACCAAGTCAGCATTCTACAGTGCAGACATTAGAACAAAACTTTTCCTTCGTTTGCCTGCTGAAATTCAAGAGGCCTGTATTCTGTGGTGGGACATTCATTTTTCCTAGGATACAGGGTAAATGAAAAGGAGAATATTTACAGACCAAATAGGTGCCATGCAGTAAATACACACTGCCCAGACATGACCTGCATTTGAGTGCTCCAAACTAAACATAACTTTTGGGCTAGAGTATGAAGGAAAAAACAACATGAGGAAGAAAACAATCTCTTAAAATCCTCAGGCCATTCTGACATTTTCATTCCTTGACATAAACTTATGTAGCTTATCTTCTATGGCTCTATCCTACACCCCTACAGACTCATTGTTTCCTCCTGTGCCATGGTCAACAGGGAAGCTGCCTAAGGTCACACAGATAACCAGTGGCAGAGTCAAGAGTCCAACCTGAGCGTTATGGCCCCAGGGTCTGTGTGCTCAAAAATTATACTATGCTACCTCCCTGAAAAACTAATGAAATGATCTTTGTTGAAGGAATGATCTTTGAGACCATGAATACGGGGTCTCCTCTGCTTCTTCTAAGTTAAGCATTGCACATGATTCTATTCTATCTCCTCTTGTGCTTGAGCTTAACCTTCGTCTTCACATTGGATGTTCTCCTTTGTTTGAAAAGAAGGTACAGCATTGCCAAAGGAGTTGACTTCAATGGTTTATGGTAGCAGGACATGCTTCCCGCAGCACTAGGCAGCTAGTCAGTAAAGAGGCAGGTGCAGGGCCAGGAGGTGGTTTTCCAGGAAATGTCTGGTTCTCTCTCTCTTTTGGAGTTTCCACTTACTTCCAATATGCACATGTCCTGAGCTGGTCTCATCCGTAAGATGACAACAATTCTGCTATCACTCAGTGTGAGAAGACGTCGTTCAACATAAGGTTTTGCCGCGTGTGAAAATTCAGAAGGAAAGATTCTACATGAATCCTTCTTTCTTTCTTTTTTTAAATCTCATAATTCAGATGGCATGATTTTTCCCTGGTTACTTGCACTAGAGTCACCATCGAGGCTACAAATCATTGTAGCACCCTAAAAGCTGAATTTACATAAAATGGTTAATTTCTTATGATTTTTGCATACATCGAGAGCATTTGCTAGCTTACTCCTTTTTGTTTGCTGCTCTTTTCCGTTTAAAAATATGTTCTCCCTTGAGACAGAGATGCAAGCAAAGAAGTGGACTCTCCCTGCCTTTGCTTCCATAACAAAGAAGCTGGTCGGGGTTGCAGGAACAACAAGCGAAGTGCCTGGCTCCTTCAAGCCTCAGCTCTCTGCTTTTAAAACTGATTATGAGGGGGGCACCTGACTGACTCTCAGAACATGTCATTCTTGATCCAGTTGTGAGTTCCAGCTCCGTCTCAGGTGAACAGATCACTTGGAAATAAAATTTTAAAAAAGAATTGATTATATGAATTGATTATGATAGTGCCTAAATAAATGACAGGGTTATCATGAGTCTTAATGGAGATAATGCATTTAAGGAACACAGCAGAGTGCGTGGCACAGAATGGGTGCTCTAAACATTTATCTTTAATATATAACATCCCCTTCCTGAGTGGTGAGCCTATTTTTACCATGTTCCCATTCTTGTTACTAAAATATTAATACATCAAGACTAAAGCAATATCATCTTCTTTATTAGTGTCCTTGATTCTAGTTTCACCACCCTGCATAAACTTGCTAGATTTTATTTGCCAAAATAAAACTTTTATCATGCTATTACCTCATTCAAATACCTTTGATAACATCCAACTACCAGCAAATTAATTGGCAGATATTAATCACCAACTGTATTTGATGAACAAATAAATACCTTCACGAGTGCCCTATGGGAGACTTTTCAGTCAAGTCCTACCCTAATTTCTTACCTTTTCTCCTGCTAGTTTTCACCATTAACAGGGAACATTCATTTACTGTGTGACTTCAACATGTCAGACACCATGGCAGTAGTTGGATATTCAAGACTGAGGAAAGGGCTCATGGTTTTTTGAAAGAAAACATCCACCTAAGCCACATTGATTTATTTATTGTCTTATGCCTTCCCATTGCCAAGATTTTGATAGCTCTGTTCCGCCAGACTCAAAAGCTGCCTCTCTTCTTTCACATTCTTTTTATCCCTCAGGATTTAGCAGCTCAAATTGTACCTTGTTCTCCATAAACACTTACCTAACTATCCATGTGTAAAATGATCTCTCTTTCATCCCTCCTCTGCCTTTCTAAGACAATTATTTTTAATTATATCATACTTTACTTTGGCTAGAAATTGTAATTATATAATGCACTATGAGTTTCCTGGAATGAAAACTCTAGAATGTTATTATATATATATTATATATATACATTATACATAGACAGCACTTAAATTGTGCCTGGCACACCTCAAATAATGCATAAATATTGATTGTTGCTTCTGCTGCTATACTCCTGTGGTGGTGGTGTTCCAAGACTTTCCTTGGATGCTCCAGTCCGATAACTGGACTGTATCCTTATCCTAGCCCAAGATGCAAGAAATTACCTAAGCCGTGATATAGTTGGAAAAACCATGACTTTGCAGTTAGATAAGTTTGAGTTTAAATCTTTACTTTGTACTCACTAAATAAATGCCTGCCTTTCCTCAAGCATAACATGTTACTGGGTTCCAAGACCTGCTCAAATGCATTCATAGACTTTATCTAGAGTGTGTATATATATATATATATATATATACACACACACACACACACACACATATATGTCTTTGATATAATATATATATATATGGTTTATGCCCTATCTCCTTACTGGTGTGAGTTCTTTAAGGTCATGCCTGTCACACTGTGCTTTGTATTTCTTGGTATCTTCCATAGTGCCTGGTATTAATATTTTCTCACATAGTGGCTCCTTGATCAGTATTTGCTGGTTGACTGACTGATAAGTTACTGGAAATTTCCTTGTTTTTAACAGAGAGGTATGTTCTTTGTTCACACTACTAGATATTTCATAAATGTTGCCTTGTCCCAGTACAAACTGATCAGTTTATGAAAAGAATAAAAATCCCTTGACTGCCATTAATAAAAGAGATGCTCCTGAGCATTCAGGAAAAGAGGCAGAGAATTAAATAATTGAATACCTCCCTGTGGTGAAACAGAGGTATCTTTTCCCTGTCTTCACTCATAACTTACCTTGCCCTGGTCCCGATTCTCAAAGTGGAGATTCTTCACCTGGAATCTCTAGATAAAGTCTATGAATGCATTTGAGCAGGTCTTGGAACCCAGTAACATGTTATGCTTGAGGAAAGGCAGGCATTTATTTAGTGAGTACAAAGTACAGATTTAAACTCAAACTTATCTAACTGCAAAGTCATGGTTTTTCCAACTATATCACGGCTTAGGTAATTTCTTGCATCTTGGGCTAGGACAAGGATACAGTCCAGTTATCGGACTGGAGCATCCAAGGAAAGTCTTGGAACACCACCACCACAGGAGTATAGCAGCAGAAGCAACAATCAACATTTATGCATTATTTGAGGTGTGTCAGGCACAATTTAAGTGCTGTCTATGTTAACCTATTTTAAACCTCTCCACAAATCTATAAAGTAGGTAGTGCTGGGCTTATCCACATTTTATAGTAAAAACCCAAGAGACAGAAAGGTTAGGTCATTTACACAAGGCTCAATGGTGATAGGTCAGGGGAGTGGAGGCTTGTGGGAAAGAACCATGGGAGAGGTAATAGTTTCCTACTACCGGGGTGTGTTTCAAGCCACCCTGCATTCCAGGCTGCTCTGAATTCCAACTGAACCTTCATTCTTGTCTGAAAGAGAAAAATCTGTCCAGGGTGGCAAAATAAAGAGCCAGACAACCCACTCCAGCCCCTGACCTGACTTGGAAGAGTCAGACTAAGAATAAACCAGTCACATCAGGTTTGTGAAGATAATCACTTGCTTCTAGACCTCTTAGAAAATAAAAGGCTGTCCAAAGGAGACCTTTCAAACTCTGGCATTTTTCACATCTTTAATATACAGGTACAATTTAGATCACTTGTATTTGATGTTGGGGAGAAAGAGTGACTAGCCTTGAAATGAACTTTGACAACATGTAGAATATAGTTACCCTGTTAACTGGTGGGTTGTCACTAGAAATCATGGTTTAAGTGGTTTTAACAGCAGATGTGGTATGTGCTCTGAATCTGAATATTTCAAATATCTATAAGGCAGCCAAGGTTTCAGCGAAACCTACCCCCAAACATTCCAAGGCAGGATAAATTTCAGCAGTCTCTGTACAAGAATTGCTTCTAGCTTCAAAAGTGTTCCATCTCCCCATAGATTGCAAGAGACCAGGATTGTAATGATAAACCCATGGCATCTTTGTGATTTATCTGCGTATAACTTCGGTTGTGTCTTAGTGTCTCCTTCCTAAAAGTGAGTGGGACAATGTAAGCAACTCAACATCTGATTAAAGGGATAGATTTTAAATAAGATTCGGTTTGGTAAAATCCTTGGGGTTTTGGAAGTGAAGTTCTCACTAAAATTAAAAAAAAAAAAAAAAAGGAAATATCTGTTCTTGCACAAATGTGACATGTAAAAAGAATTATAACTTGATCACGGGTTTTAAACTAATCTGCAAAGACATGTTACCCAAGAATTTTCCTAATTAATTTTCTTTATCTTAAGAGTTTGATCTTTCTTAAAATCTAGTACAACAGCGGAAGACTGCATTAGGCACAAGAGGTTCTGAGTATTAGTTTCTGTTGTGCTCCTTACCAGCTCTGTGAACTTGGGCAGATCATTGGATTCTGTTTCCTCATCTGTAAAATGGGAATAGTAAAAACGATTTCCCTTGCTCATCTCAAAGGATTGCTGTGACATACACTAGGAAACAATAAAAGCTAACATTTATGGAGAGCTTAATTTATCGGGCCATGCTCTGAGTCATGTGCTTTATATATACTGCTTCATTTCATCTTCTCTCCAATATTTTGAGGCAGGCAATAATTTTTACCTATCATACCGATATGGGAACTGAGACTCAGAGAGGTTAAATATGTTGTCTGAGTTCACACACTTACTATCAGAGGAAAAGACCCAGACGTGAATGGCAACCAAAATGGCTCTGCTTTATAAAAGTAAGATGACCAAGATAACGTGTCTTCTTTTCCTCTTCCTTTCCTACTTCTTCCATTTTCTCCTTAATACCTCTATCCCCCCCCATCCCTTTCTCTCTCTTTGGTAATAATTACTGGTATTATTCATCATATACTCTATGGTAGGGTTGGACTTTGATAAGGAGCAAACCAGGGTTGGCCAAGACGGTAATTGTGGGGGAATCCATAGCCAATGACCTGATTGCCTTTATGCGGTCATTCATTAAGTGTGTCCTTGAGAATTTACTAAATACCATGACTGCTGGGAGCAGGGACTCTACAAATGAAAATGGTGTGCTTCGTCTCTTGGGGTGAGACATATACATAGACATCTATACCATGAAGGAGGAGCGATCGTATGTCATAGGAAAGAAATGGATGCAAGAGGAGTTCAAGGGGGAAACGTAATTAATTCCACATAAAGGGATCATGGATCTTGCACCAACGTCCAGGGAAAATAATACCTGGCTTTTTTCTAAACCATCCGAAAAAGTGGGCATGTGGTTATTCAACGTCAAAGAGAGGAGGCGTGGGGGTAGGGTGTGATAAAATTAGGGAGGCAGGTCTTGGGAAATAAGGCAAAATGTCATGTGACAGCACCCCTCTGCTCCTTTAGATACCCACTCAAGAATTTAATTCCTTCAGGTTTCATCAAGGCAAAACTATTTACTGTAGAATTGTGCACTTGGATGGGAGAGGAAGGAGAGGGAAGGTGGAGGGTGGGAGGACTAGCTCTCATGTTTCACAGATGTTGATTTCAAGTTTCCACCTGGTAACAGCCTGGGGGCCAGGGCATAAAGATACAAGTCAAAACATAGAGACACACAGGGAGAGAATTAAACAGCATCCAGCAAGGGAATTACAAAATCTCAGAAAAACCTTCCAGTGGCTAAATAAATACCTTTTCTGGTATTTACACTTTCTTTTTTATATTTACTGAAATTTGAAAAGAGCCACAGACTCTGTTGCCTTTTCAAAGTTCTGGACTATATACAAGTGTCGTCCGGGAAAAATCAAAATTTTCACATACAGGCTAAATGAAAATGTGACCAATTTCTAGTATCTGTGTGTTTGATTTAGAAAAATAAAGAGAAACCCAGTGGATGGTAAACAACAAGAAAGATGATGAATAATATGAAATGATAATAATAGCAATAAGTGACTTTCTTTTCATATAAATCCATCACTTTCTTCCAGGACACTTTAGAAATCTGTTCAAAATAGATAGAAAAACTCCACAGCAGAGTCCTTGGATTTGCACAAACAGCCCAAGGCAAGTAAGCATCTGAAAGAGTATTTTCACAGAAATCTACCCATGTGTTTTCCTGCAGACCACATTTAAAATAACTACAAAATTAATTTCGTTCCATTTGCCAGATTTACATACACATCATGAAAGCAAGAAAAACGGTCATTTGGGAAGTACAAATGTTCCTTATAAACAAGACTCGAAAGGGTGGATAGTGGATTCAGGCTGGGGGTGGGGAAGTAAACCCTTTAGTTACTGTGTTTTAGGGAAATGAATCAACACAATAAAACAAATTTCAGATCAAGTTGCCCCTCTATACCACATAAGCAGTTTAGAGTCTTAAGCAGATGCAAAAGGAATAAAGCAAATGGGGAGAAAAAAAGGCCGATAAACTTTCTGGCTGCCATACAAGAGACATATCATTACCATATGATCTAATGTGGGTGTCAGCCGGATTGTGTTCATTGAGGGAAACCTTATTTTTTAACTGTGCTATGGAGTAGAAGCAGGAGGTTCTCAACCTAGTGACAGTCACAGAGCAGCACCTACCCCCTCCTCCTTTCCACACCTGCAAACTCTTTTGCTTGGGCTGAATATTTAGTGTAATTACATCTCAGCTTTGAGGGCTCCTGTGGCAAATCCCCGGATTAAAAGGTATGGTTTTCAATAATTGTCCTGAACTCTGCTACAGACTAATAAAACTTCGATCAAGTTGAGAGCAAAAGGAATTATTTGGTGAGAAGCAGAAAAGAAAAAAAAAAAAAGAAAATCGTGCTAAACTTTTGATAATCTTTATGCAGCATTTTAAACAAGTATTGCTTGAAGACAGAAGTTAAATTTTTGGTAAAATGGTTGAATGCATTGTTTTAGTTCTTTCTGTTCTTGCAAAGATGTTTATTAAAAAAATACTTTAACCTAACACCATGACTATCTATATTGATATATTTTGTGTTTGTACTAATGAAATGTTTTACCTCTTTAGAAAGTATTTGTAGAGAAGTTTTCTGGATCAGCAGAGTATTTGTAGTTGGGTTATATATATATAAAAGGATTTAGTTCCCTCTTGGATTCTTGCATATTTTCAGAACTTTTAAAACCTCAGAGATGTGAACTCTGGTGATTAGCTGCAGAAGTCAAATAAATGTATATTTCTACAACCTAGAAAAGAATAGAAATTATCACGATAGGTGAAAATAAACATTGAAAATACTTACGCTACTTATTAAAGATAATCTCACAGTTAGCTACATAATTCCTGGCAGAGAAGGAAAAAACCCAGACAGTATTTTCAATGCAAATGAAATTTTATTGTAAGGTACATCACTAGGAAAGGAGGGTGTAAGTTATTTTTCTTGCTAATTTTAAAACAAGGTAACACAATGACCACTGGTTAAGTGGGCTCCCAGTGACATAAATTCCTGTGGGTTTTTCTTTTCCTATTGCTATTTTGACTGGAAAAAAGAACCAAATGTCTTATAGCAGTCCTTATATATGGATAAATGTCATCTACAATGTCTATTTTAAATTAATTATCTTAAAACCTCAATTATTATTGAAGTTTTTCATTCACCTAGTGCTGGGGGATTTTTATTTTGCTCTGCAGTTACAGTTTCATTTATATCCTGAGGGTTAAATTTTGATATTGAAAATCATACCAAAGGCATAAATGACATCCTACAAATGATCTGAATGATAGAGTTAATTTAATGGGCTGAAGTAGTTTAGGGAGCCAGAAATTACTATTTTTTTATGAAACTCTTATAAACGGTGGCAGCTAACTTTAGTGGAGTAGTGACATTATACTTAGCAATTAGCATCTAGGAAAGAGTCATACTCTTTTTTAAAGAAGGTTTAAAATAATTTCAATGAAATTCAGAAAGTATATTACCTCAGTAATAATCCCCTTGGTTTCTGCAAAGGCAACTGCTACTTTTTTGTTTATTTTTCTTATATACTAAGGAAGAAAGGAAATGATTAAGAAATTTTTAGTATCAATAGCCCCCATTAATTGTTTTAAGATGCTGGGTCTACAAGTATGATGACACCAGTTTAAAAGAAATCATCTCATGGCTGAATTTATATGAAGTTTCTGGACATGTTATTCTCCAGGACATTCAGGGTTAAAAGGGGCACACACACACACACACACACACACAAATCAAAGTGATATAAAATAAGTAATGGAAGCTCGAAACCTCTTGCTTGTGTTCAGCTTTAACCAAGAAAAAATTGTGCAGAGAATTTGCACCATTTTAACAAGAGTAAACACATACAAATGATAATATTCCTCTGAGCTAGGAAAAAAATTTCCTTTTTTTGGGTTAGTGAAACAAGCAGGCATTTTCTGTCCTGGAGAAAAGATCAAAAAGCAACATCTGCATTAATTCTCATTGCTATTTATTAAATCTGCAATTACTTTGCTTCATTTTTCGTCTACAATTGTAAGATATTAAATATGCAAGGCTAGCAAACTGTGGTAAACCGTAAACATTGCATTTTAATGTGAAACAGACAGAAAACCACTCCCTTAGATCCAGTCCAAGGGAACAGGGCCAAAACAATAGGGTCTCCGTTAAAAGACTATGCAGTAACTGAGTGGGAACACACTCCCAGGGAAAACCTGATACTGAATTTAAAGGGGCAGTGTGAATAATAATCTTTGCAGGGTTTTTTAAATGAGAAGCCACATGCTGTATATACACTGCCTTACACACAACTCAGCAATAAATATAAACTAAGAACAAAAGGGTACAAAATCCAAAAACTTTTTTTTTCCCTCTCGAGTGCATCTAGCCAAGAATATACATATGCATCTAGCCAAGAAGATACATAGATAGATGCATTAAGGTTAGGGCAAAGTTGTTTGTTTTTTTGTGTGCCTTTGTTTGCTTTTTGGTTTTGTTGTATCGTTGTAAGTGTTACAATTGGCAGATGACTAAAAATCATTCTTGATGTCTAGTTATAAATGTGCAACTTTTTTAAAATAAATTTATTTTTTATTGGTGTTCAATTTGCCAACATATAGAATAATGTCCAGTGCTCATCCCGTCAAGTGCCAACCTCAATGCCCATCACCCAGTCACCCCCACCCCCCGCCCACCTCCCCTTCCACCACCCCTAGTTCATTTCCCAGAGTTAGAGGAGTCTTTCATGTTCTGTCTCCCTTTCTGTTATTTCCCACTCATTTTCTCTCTGTTCCCCTTTATGCCCTTTCACTATTTTTTATATTCCCCAAATGAATGAGACCATATAATGTTTGTCCTTCTCCGATTGACTATAGAAATGATCCCCGAAAGTATAGTCTAAACGTGCAGCTTTAATATGATTCTTGTCAGTGTAGGATTCAAAGTAGATGTAGGGAAACAAAAGATAGTGTCTGCTCTGTGTTTTGGGAATCTTGAGAGCAGTTTCAGGAGGGTTTTAAAACATATCAAGTCAAAAACAGACTGCTTGTTCTCTACATGATCAACTCCTTTTTGTTATTCTGATCTATTTAGTTTCCCTTCAGCCAAACGAACACCAGCTCAACAACCGATGTATGTATCTAATGTGCTTATTGAATGGATGGATAGATATTGTAAGGATTTGTCAAAACTATACTTCTGTTTGTTTACAAAATTGCCCTCTTGATAAAACCAGATAATGTGTAAGTCCTATCAAATCAGTAGGGTTTTTCCATATGTGTTTATTAGAAAATGATCAGTTTGAGAAACTGGCCGATAGATTTATTTTAAAAAAATAAATCGTGCTTATACCAAATTGGGGTTTTCTATTTGTTACCTTTCTTAGGCAGGAAATTTGATGTTGAAAAAAGATACGTTTGAGTTTAAAAAAAATCAGGCTGACTGGTTGCTTGGAACAGACCGAATAACTGGTATTGTTAATAAATTGATGGTCAATTGAGTCATTTATGTGCAAAATGTTGTGCAAGGCCTGGGTACAGAACAAAGAATAATAAGACACGCCCTGAAGGAGTACATCTTCTAGTTGGGGGGACAGACCAAGCATGCAAAACAAATTACAGTATAATGTGATAAGTTCTTTAAAAGAGGTAAGAGCAACGTGCTTTGGGACACAGAAGAGGGAGGAAGCAGCATCCTGCCTGGATGAGCCAGGGAATCCACAAGGGAAGTCCATTATCTCACTCAGTCTTTACAGCCATCTTACAAGGTAGGTATTTTAAATGGCACTTAGCTTTGAGTGTCAGGGTTGAGGTGGGGACTGGAGAAGAGAGGAAATGGAAAGAAAGAGGGCATGAAACATCATTTGGTACCAAATTATGAATGGTCTCATACGCAACAAAGGGGATGTGGACCTTATTGGCAAGCCTTGAGAAGTCAACAAGGAGTTTTCCGTAGGATAGGAATACAGTGAAATCTAATTTTCAGAACATGACTTGAGCAGCAGAGTGGAAGATGACCTGGAGTAGAGGAAATATTCAAGGCGGAGACCACTTGGAGGCTCTTGTTCAGGGAGTGATGAGAAAAGTCCGGACCAAGATAAACACAGTGGCGTCCAGGGTGATTTCTGACACAGGATTTGAAACTCTCTCATGTGTATAGACAAAATTTCATTCGACTGTGCCATGGCTTGTGTTGAATGAGCCCTGGAAATTCCAACCATGGTCTAGCATCATAACGATTTTGCCAATGACCTGACTATGTCCCACACCGTCTCAAATCCGACCCCAAATTCAAGCAAGCAGATTTAAATTACATTCAAATTTCTTTTCGTAAGGGAATCCCCGTGCCAGGTCGTCTGTTAGCACCTTTCAGATACATTGCAGTGTTGCGCTTCCTAACAAATATGGGAAAATGATGGTTATTTTATACTTGACCTGCACCCTCCTGAGGGGTGTTCCATAGAAGACCTAACCCAGTAAGCAGGCCATGATGCTCTTCTAAACCTTTCGCTTGTTTCCCAAGGTTCCTTGGCTGTGAAAATACATGAGCTAAACCATGAAGGCAACTATCATCTTCCTCCTGCTTGCACAAGTTTCCTGGGCTGGGCCGTTCCAACAGAGAGGCTTATTTGACTTTATGCTAGAAGATGAGGCTTCCGGGATAGGCCCGGAGGACCGTGCACCTGACATGCCTGACCTCGAGCTTCTGGGACCTGTGTGTCCCTTCCGCTGTCAGTGCCATCTCCGAGTGGTCCAGTGTTCCGACCTGGGTGAGTAAGCGCAGGCTCTCTCCACCTCCCCTGCTTGCTTCACAGGAGGGCTTCCTCCACCTTCAGCATTTAACTTGCAGTCTCTGCAGTTTCCAAATGTGAGAGACAGCGCCACCTATGGGGCGGGAAAGGAAGGGCGTAGGAATAAGCAGCTTTGAAGTTGGAACTTTTTCTTTATTTTTTTTCTTTCTTTCTTTCTTTCTTTCTTTCTTTCTTTCTTTCTTTCTTTCTTTCTTTCTTCTTTTTTCTTTCTTTCTTCTTTTTTCTTTCTTTCTTTCTTTCTTTCTTTCTTTCTTTCTTTCTTTCTTTCTTTCTTTCTTTCTTTCTCAGTGGGCCTCCCATCACTTTGCAATCTCGGGCCAGTTTACTTTTTGAAAAATCTCTCCGAACATCATGGGCTCCCTTCTGTAAAATAAAATCTTGAACAAAACAATGTCTTCTGTTCGGTGATTCCAAAGTGATGGCTTCTTTTAATTCAGTGATTTGCTTCCAGGAGATGTTACCTAGATATTAAAACCCGGGTGATGTTTCTCTCTCTCCTCTTGGCTTAGCCCAGATAACAAGAGTTTTGAGCGTTACTGAATTGTAAAGTACGCAGAGCTATCAGAGGCAAAACGAGTAAACTTCTAGAACAAAAATAAATAAATAAAAATTATCTTTCAAGTACCAAAATACTCCCTTAATCTCTGGGTGTTAGTTTTGCCTTTGCCTTTGGCATTTTGTAAGCTGGCTGTTTATATTATCTAGAAAGTTTCAAAAGCAACCTTTACAACTAAGATACAGTGTAAATATTCAATATAATCACAGGACATATATCTTTAGTGTAACACTGTATACAGTTTGATTTATCATGTTTCAGGAAGAATTTGGCCTGGGAATTCCAAGAGCAATGTGCTCAAAAGATAAATCTCCAGAAAGTTTGAGGCCCCAGCAGATGGGCCAAAGGGGAATGAAGGTAGTTGACATGACAGTTGATTTGCATCTCTCTCTCTCTCTCTCTCTCTGTCTGCCCCCCTCCCTCTCCCTCTCCTTTTGGTTTACTTTCTTATAAGGAAGGGAAAAGAAAAAAATCCTCACAGAATGATTCTGCTATGGTGTATTTCCTTATGGAAAAAAACTCCACAGTGTGATAGAGTACTTCTTTT
The DNA here is from genome assembly GCF_048418805.1 of Vulpes vulpes. Taxonomy (NCBI): domain Eukaryota; kingdom Metazoa; phylum Chordata; class Mammalia; order Carnivora; family Canidae; genus Vulpes; species Vulpes vulpes. The sequence goes on along the minus strand of NC_132789.1, from coordinate 69,540,930 downwards.
AGGAACTCTGTATCTATTCGGATCATGCTATTTAGCAGTATTTTGCAGGAAAATTTGCCACTGACCTCTACAGTTGGGATACACTACATGCTGGAACTCAGGAAAACATAAAACATGTTAAATAGGAACAACTGAAAATGAAACACTTCAAGATTGCTTTTAAAATGCTGACATATTGTATAGCCATTTAAAACCCAGGGGGAAAAAAAGTGTGTAAGAGAGGCTTTAAAAGGCTACAGGATAATTCCCCTGGCTTCATTCATTCATTCAGCAAATATGTTGAGATTCCACAGTGGGTCGGATGTGTTGTAGGCCCTGGCAAGACAGGAACAAGGAAGACAGATACGGTCCTTGTTCTTGTGGGTCTGATATTATATTGGTGGGGATTATTTCTGTTTTAATGGTATATTCACTACAACAGGGATTAGATTGCTCTCAAATTCTGCAGAAACTGTTATAATATCTAGAGATTATCTGTGTTAGTCTTATAGGCAGGAAGATCATGGAATTGAAAATATCTACCAAGAAATCACCGCATGATGGGCTGCCTAGTGTTAAACATTTAAAAAAAATTATTAAAATGGCTGAGTTCTTAAGAAATGTGAAGCCAGTTAAATCTCACTTTGCTTCTGGAAACAAGGTTAATAAGATTCGTGACTATCCTCACTACATAAATCACCAACAACGAACTTGGTATTTTTAAGGAGGAAAGGTTTGCCCATTTGCTTCTATGATTTTATTCTCCATAGATGCAGTTTTACTTTGCTCCCATGATAAATAATGTATAAGACCTGACTCTGATGAAAGCTTTTCAGACAGTTTTCTAGTTGTCTTTCATAAAAAAGGCCTAAGCCTATTACTCAAAACTAAACAGAAAAATCCAGTCTCTGGAAACATCTAGTTCATTGACTTGGGCGTCTCATGATATGGTTTTGTTGATGTCCTTGTTATTATTTTGTTTCATTTATTTTGTGTTGAGGATGAGGAAGTTTCCTTCAGGTTACCTTCTGTCTAAGAGCCCAGAGTGCACACCATTCCTTTAAACAGCTGCCTGACCTTATACACCTAGGAAGTCGCTAAGATTGTAGTAATGGCTTCCTTTGGGGAACCCTATCGAATGAAGAGAACTGAGTTCCCATGAGCAATAGTCTCATCTAAGTTACTTTTCATTTTTACTAAATTCATATTTTATATTGCAAAACATTTTGGTCAGATATTTTTAAAACAGAAAATACATTTCTGAAAAGGAAGAGCAATCTGCTTGGCTTTAAAGAGAACACTATTCACACTTTGCAACTACAATCTAACTTCTCTTCTTCTTGGAACTGTTCAGACCCTGCCATCTTCATCTGCAGAAAACTCACAGCCAGCCTTAGAAATTCTACTACCTGTGTGAGGGGCCTGGCTCATAGGGGACTCTCAATATATGTTTTCTATGTGTTGATTATCTGCAGTAGAAGGTAAAGGTATGTCAAAAACAACAAGGAAGGAGAAATGGGCAACCTTATTCATAGGAATGGCAATGCAGTTTAATTTTTGTTTTAAGTTATCTAGTGATGTGATCATGAGGCTTGAATTATTATAATGAGAAAATGTAATGCACTTTGGGAGGAGAGACGTGAATGCTTCTCTGGATCAAAGGCTCATATTTTTTTAAGGATTATCCTTGCTGGAGCTTTTAATGAGTAGAGAGCAGCTACAGTGTGGAAGCACACTAGTCCTTTGTCACCTTTTTTTTTTTTAAAGATTTTATTTATTTATTCATGAGAGACACAGAGATAGAGAGAGAGAGAGAGGCAGAGACATAGAAAGAGGGAGAAGCAGGCTCCATGCAAGGAGCCCGACATGGGACTCGATCCCAAGACTCTAGGATCACAACCTGGGCTGAAGGTGGTACTAAACCACTGAGCCACCCGGGCTGCCCCCTTTGTCATCTTATATCTAAACAGTATTTAATAGAAGTAGACATTTCTTACTAAAATGTTTGACTATTTTTGCTGCTAAGAAGTATTTTTGACAAAGTTAAACAACATCGATATTTCAATTTTTTTATTATTTTTTAAAGATTTTATTTATTTATTTATTTATTTATTTATTTATTTATTTATGCAGGACACAAAGGGAGAGGCAGAGACATAGACATAGGGAGAAGCAGGTTCCACGCAGGGAGCCTGATGTGGGACTTGATCCTGGGTCTCCAGGATCACGCCTTGAGCTGAAGGCAGATGCTCAGCCACTGAGCCACCCAGGCATCCCCAACACTGAATTTTTTAAATAGTCTTGCATATCTAAGATGTAAAAACAGAAGTTGGAATTGAATAATTAGTCCATAGGAAAATTTGAGATGTTCAAGGAGATAAATTGTTTTAGTTCCTCGTTCTAATTTATCAGAATAGTATTATGTATGTGTTTCTGTAGCATGGGGAATTGAGAAAGTAAGCATATTTTCACCTGTCCAAGAAAGTAATGAGTACTCCATAGGTTTTGGCCAAGTCATTTGGCTGAACTTGTTGTAATTTAGTTTGTAATTTGGACCAGAACTTAAAGAGACCCCCTACTTTTTCTTCTTCTTTTTTTTTTAAATCTGTAGTCTTAAATCATAAGGCGATTTACTCTTAAATGTAGCATTTATAAAAAATAAACACATAAATGTAAGATGAGCAAATTCAGATATCTATGAGTTACCTTAAAATAATAAGCCTACTTGTAACCTTGTAACTCATTTTTGTCAAATATTTTTGAAATGTCCTAATATTGATCCTGTGAGTGACTGTAGTTCAATGTACTTAGTATCTTGAAGGAAGACAGTTGCCTTACTTATATGTATACTCTTTGGCTCAAGTGTTACCAGATAACCATTCATCTTTGGCTCAAATGCTACTAAGTAGCATTATTTAAGTCTGACTCCCTTATTGTTGCTAAAAGGCAGATCAATCCTGGCAGGTGAAATAAGCATAAGTAGTTCTTTGACTATTCTTCCAAATTAAAGTAACAGTTACTGATCCATTTCTTTAAAAAAATTAATTTATTTGAGAGAGAGGGAAAGAGAGAATCCTCAAGCAGACTCCAGGTTGCATGTGGAGCCTGACACGGGGTTTGATCTCACAACCCTGAGATTATTACCTGACCCAATATAAAGACTCAGACACGTAGCCCACTGAGCCCCTTGATTCATTTCTTATAAGCAAATTTAAAAGGAATTTAAATAGCTTTTAAAAGGATCTAATAGTTGAAAGAACTTGGGCTTTAAAGTTCAACGCTTCTGAACTCAAGTCCTGGTTTACCATTTACTACCTATAAACACTGAAACTTTGAAACTTTCATTGGATCAATGGGAATACATCACATTTCATTAGGTAAGAACAGAAAGTATTGGTAAAAGTGTCTACCATACTGTTCTATTTAGTATTCTGTTTCACACAAAGTTGACTGGTAACGTGAGGCTATTCCTCATAATGTTCTTTTATTTTTCTTTGAAATTAAGAATTTCTGAGAAGTACATGGCCTGCCAAGCTGGATACAAAATAGAATCTTCTCTCCCCTCCCTCCTAAAGAGGACCACATCACCTCCAGCTATAAATAGATAGGAATTAGAAAATGCCACAATTATCAAGGAATTCAGTCTTCTCCAAGTACCATTCCTTTGAACAAAGTGGGTTTGATTAAGTGGAGAACAGTGAAACATTTGGCTATTTAATAATCATAAATGATTCATAGCCCTCATATTTGGCTCTCCAGAGATGATGTTGGAAGATGTAACATTTTATTTTGCCGTGTGAAAACAGTACAAATAACTACTGGTTCCTAATATGTACCTCATATGGCAATAGGATATTTTAGTTTTAAAAATGTCTTAGCAAAAAACAAAACAAAAAAAATCACAACCCTTTACACTGCATAGAGTTCATTTTCTTCTTTTTAATCATTTTGTTTCAACTGGTGAAAATTTTGTCAGTAGCCACCACTTGGGATATGCATGCCATAGGTTATTTCTTATCTGGGGGATACTGGTTTTCCAGAAGCAGGTTTTATTATTATTTTTTATTTAAAAATTTTTTAAAAAGATTTTATTTATTTATTCGTGAGAGGCACATACACACACACGCAGAGGCAGAGACATAGGCAGAGGGAGAATCAGGCTCCATGCAGGGACTCGATCCCAGGACCCGGAGATCACGACATGAGCCAAAGGCAGACACTCAACCACTGAGCCAACCAAACACCCCAAGAAGCAATTTTCATACACAAGGTAAAGGAAACATTAGACTTCCTCTGAAGAAATCAAGTCAGAAGAATAAATTTGGGCTATTTTGTAGAGGGGCAGAGAGAATGCTGGAAGCTCAGTTGCTTTTACGGTTAATGTCTGGCACAGCAGCAGCAGGCATGTGGGGTGAACCTCATGAGGAGCTTCAGATGCATCAAAAGGATGTGCCTGAGACAGTGCAGGAAGGAGGTTGTGCACTGAGCATGCCCAGTGGGTTGCCTAAATTAGTATTGGGTAGGGTGGAGTACGGCAAATCTTTAGATGAAGCAAGAGGAATTCTCATGTGACTCAGATGGTGAATGTTCCTGACACCATGGGTTAAAGACGGGGAGGAGGAAGAGAGGATTCAGACAAAGCCAAAGGAAGCATCTGTCTTCTTGACCTGACTGAGAACTGACATATCCCTGGTTTCCTTCTCAGTCCCAGGAGGGGGAGAGAGAGGCAGCTGTGTGGGATCAAGGCATTTGATCTGACGGCAGCTGTGAGGCATTCTCCTCTGCAATATCATCCTGGCTCCAGAGGACAGGATGGGAATAGGTTACCAGAATATCACTTCCCTGGGCAAAAGAAATGCAGGAGACCCTCTAAACTGAGCTTTTCTCCTTCAAAGAAGAGCGAGAAGATTCCCTTGAAAATAAGGATTCCCTTATTTCCATTCCCTTGAAAATAAGGATGAAGAATTAACCTGGTTAATTCTTTTCAATCCAGTCTTAATAAAAGGAAAAAACCCTGTAGCAACTACACTACAGCACTCAGGATTCAATTGACCCTTGACTTCATCTGCAGATGGCTCCGAGGCAATTTCTGCAGCTTGTCTACTGTGCTTTCACTGTAATCTGTATTGGCCTTAATTATTCTATAATAATCAAATGTATATTTAATAGTCATTATATAGAATAGTCATTATATATATGGTATATATATAATAGTCATTTAGTATATTTCATCTACTTAAACATTTACTTCTCCTACCAGAAAGGAAGCATAGTGATAACTTATCTTTGCCCTCTACTCAATAACATGCTTTATACCGGGTGCCTACTCCAACATCAATAAATGCCTGATGAATGAATAAGTGGACATAGGCATGACCTAGTGCTTGGGTGAGTGCATAATTCTACAATATTCTTGATTCTATCAAGCTGGAGAATGGAGGGAACATGGCTAACTGGGGATGAGGGGCCATGGAGCTGTGGTACGCAGCTTTATTTGCTTTTGTTTGTTTTGTTTGTTTTCATTTTGCTTTGAGAATGACCATAGAACCAGGAAGGCTAAACCTTTCTTGAGTTTATTTGCTGTTGTTTTTTTTAAAGTTTTATTTATTTATTCATGAGAGACACACACACACAGAGAGAGAGGCAGAGACACAGGCAGAGGGAGAAGCAGGATCCCTGTGGGGAGCCTGATGTGGGACTTGATCCCAGGATCTAAGCTGAAGGCAGATGCTCAACCACTGAGCCTCCCAGGTGTCCCCCTTGAGTTTATTTGAAAAGGGAATCAAATTAAGGGGCGAATCTACTATTTCTGAAAGCTGATTCAACTCCCACCACAATCAAATTGCCATTTTTGAAAGGGAAATAGGGTCCCATGCACGCCTTGAACTGAAAGGTTTTTGATGGAGCTGGGATTCCAATATGTAGTGCCATGTGCCAGAAATGAAGTGTATCACCATTGTCCTAATTATTAAAATGAAGACGAAATTCTAAAAAAATTTGTTGGAAATCAACAAGAATAAATCTTTGAGTTTGGACCCCTGCCACAGAGCAGTGGGGAGGGGGGAGAAAGCATGATGTCTTAGGACAACCTGGCCTTTGTCCAACATGATGTTTACCAGATTGCTGGCATTTGCTAGCAGAACCATGTTATATATCACTGGGACAACTAGGGGAAAAAAAAGGTGCAGTTCTCATTAGCCTTTATTCCAGAGATGATTTTCTGGTAACATCTCAAGTAGAATCTTATTTACTTTAATAAATAATCATATTTTAAAGAAGAAAAATTCCTTTTACAGAATTTGGGGGAACAAATAAATAATTCAGACTAGCCTTGGAAATAATTGCATTTTCATGGAAAGTTTAGAATTATATTAAAGGAGGCTCATTAAAAAATAATTAAATTTAGAAAAACCACTCTGTTCCTGTTACTGCATCTGAATAAATATTATCTCAAAACTCGGTGACTTAAAAAGATAATTTTATTTTGCTCATTATTCAAGTACAGGAAATTTGAGCAGATCTCAGACTGTTCTCGCTCGGTGTCTCTCATGCATTTCAAGCAGGTGTTGGCTGGGGCCATGGCCGTGGGGAGTCTGGCCTCGACTCCACACCCAAGACAGCTCACTCATAACTGGAGTTGGTGCTGCTGTTGCCTGTGGGCTCAGCTGTTCTGTCATCTGGAGCGCTTCATGTGGCCTCTGCAGCAGGGTGGTCTCAGCTTAGACAGGCCTTTTACGTAGCCCATAGCCCCTGGCTGCCCCAGAGCAAGTGTCCCAGAAGAACTGGGTAGCAGCTGTCCAACCTTTCCTGACCTAGCTCAAAAGTCATGCTGTGTTTCTCTTCTGGCCCATTCCATTAAGCCATAGAGGCATTATAAGTCCATCCCAGAATCGACAGGAGGGGAATTTGAATTCATCTTTTGATGAGGTTGGGACAAGTTTGTATTGAATAAGAACATATAAGATGGGAGATATGATAAACGCCATCTTTGGAAAAGCTAATTACCTCCATGCTCACTTAGACTTCTATACATTTCTAATGAGAAATACAGGTATACATTATGCATTATACACAGAAGGTCCACAGATACTACACGTCCCTGTGAAGGTCATTATTTAACAGTTGCAAACTACTTAAGAGGTCACATCAATTATATTCAAATTAGTTTACAAGTCTATTTCATAGTTACTTCAACTTTCTACTTAAGATTGTAAGAAAGGCATTGAATCATATTTTCATGGCTTTCTTTTCTATTGTAGAATATATTATTTGAAGCCAGTTTTACCTGGCTAATTGAAATTTCATTTAAAATGCTTAATATCAAGAAGCCTGGATGGCTCAGTGGTTGAGTGTCTGCCTTTGGCTCAGGGCGTGATCCCGGGGTCCTGGGACTGAGTCCCTCATGGGGCCCCCACAGAGAGCCTGCTTCTCCCTCTGCCTCTCTCTGTGTGTCTCTCATGAATGAACACATAAAATCTTTTAAAAAACCAAAATGCTTAACACTTTGCTTTCCATATAGTTTGAGAATGACTATAAAATTCATCAGTTTCAATAAGAATAATTTAGCTAAAATCATATATGGTTAATAAGATCATATATAAAGACAACTTCAGGGGTTTTTATTTAAAGGCTTAAGGTAAAAAAATATTCTTAAGGATGAATAACTACTTTTATACTCTCTGAGGATTACTTTCAGTTCAAACAATTTTCAACTGAAATAAAGTTTTTAATCACCTAGAAAGACTCTTTAGCTCTAGTAATTCTACCCCAGTCTACGTCATGCTCAGCATTCTCAGATAAAGAGAGAGAAGCAGGGGGAACGCTAAGGTAAAAGTCCTAGTTATTTGTAGCTCGTGTAGCTGACTCTCTGGATGATAATGCTAACCAAAACACTCTCTGGATGATAATGCTAACCAAAATAAATGGCCCAATATAAACAAAGACTGATAATTTACAAATTTGCCAAAAAAGCCTAGCATTTGCCACTATTAAAATAGAGTTAGATGGACCAGGACAGCTTTTGGGAGGCTTAGGTATTTGTTGGGGGAACCTGTGCTTGCTAAACCGAGGGGTTACCAGCCAAAAGCTGAGCTTGGTAGACAAGCTCTGTAGAGACTCTGAACATGTTGCCCCCATGAGCAATGAGGAATGCAACATGACCACAAGGGGTCTGGTAAGAAGAGCCACCCAGGAATAAGAGCTTTCAGAGAAAAGTTTCTGTGTGATACATGGGGAGAGCTGACTTTAGCTTTTGGGATAGTATGGGTTATAATTGTGTTATACAGGAAAAGCATAACCCTGAAAAACCATCACTTTGTCACAGATTTACAAGACTAATCATCAGCAGGTTAATTGGAGCTGCTCCCTTTCCATCTCCTTATTGGGGACACTTACAGGTCTTGATAACTGAGGACCTGCTTTGCATGATGGCAGGAGATTATTCTGTAAAACATCTGACTGAATTCTCACAAAAAGTCTGCAAAAGATGCAAAAAAAAAAAAAAAAACCCACAAAAAAAAAAAAAAAATCAAGGCCTAGACAGCTTCAGCAACTTGCCCAGGGATGTTAAGGATCAAGAAGAGGAACCAGGATAAAAATTCAAACACTGATCTTTTTATTTAAAAAGTCTTATTATAGGGATCCCTGGGTGGCGCAGCGGTTTGGCGCCTGCCTTTGGCCCAGGGCGCGATCCTGGAGACCCGGGATCGAATCCCACATCGGGCTCCCAGTGCATGGAGCCTGCTTCTCCCTCTGCCTGTGTCTCTGCCTCTCTCTCTCTCTCTGTGACTATCATAAATAAATAAAAATTTAAAAAAAATAAAAATAAAAAGTCATATTATAAAAAATAAAATAAATAAAATAAAAAATAAAAAGTCATATGAACATTTCTAATATACACAAAATCTGCAAAATAAGACTCTGGTGCACCCACCACTGGGCTTCAACAAGTGTTGAAATATGCTAATATTTTTCTATATATCCCCACCCACTTCCTCCCTTCCCTATTATTATAAAGCAAATTCCAGATATCATATCATTTTATCCAACAATACATCAGTGTGTTTCACTCAAAGATTTAAGCTCTCAATTCATACAATCATGACAACCAGATAATTTAAAATCATTTCTTTTGTCAGATACTCTTTCAATATATACATTTTCAGTCATCTCATAAATATTAAGAGACTTTTTATTTTGCAGTTTGTGTAAATTAAGATCCAAAAAGTACATATATTGCAATCATTTAAATAGCTTTTAAGTCTCTTTTAAACTATACATTTGGAAAACTAACATTACTTTTCTTTGTGGTTTATCTATTGAAGAATTGGGGATTTTGTTGAATCTATTTCTTCTTTTTAAGTTTTTACTTTAATTTTAGTTAACATACAATGTTACATTGGTTTCAATATAACATACAACATAGTGATTCAACCCTTTTGTATATCACTCTGTGCTCACCACAAGTGCATTCCTTCATCCCCATCTCCTGTTTCACCCATTCCCCCATCCTCTCCCCCTTTGGTAACCATCAGTTTGTTGTCTATAATTAAGAGTTTGTTTATTTATTTGTCTCTCTCTTATTTTTTCCCCTTGTTTGTTTTTTAAATTCCACATATGAGTGAAATTATGTATTTGTCTTTCTCCGACTGACTTATTTCACTTAGCATTATACTATTTCCATCCATTCCAGCAAATGATAAAATTTCATTCCTTTTTATGGCTGAATAATATTCCATTATATCTATAAGTATATAGATATAGATATCACATCTTTATCCATTCATTAATTGTTGGACACTTGGGTTGCTTTCATATCTTGGATATTGTAAATAATGCTGCTATAAACATGGGGGTGAATGTATCCCTTTGCATTAGTGTTCTTGTATTCTTTTTTTTTTTTTAGTATTTTATTTATTATTTGACAGAGAGAGGGAGAAAGAGAGAAAGAGAGAGAGAACACAAGCAGGGAGAACAGAAGAAGTGGGAGAAGCAGACTTCCCACTGAGCAGCGAGCCTGTGCTTGTGGGACTTAAACTTAGGATCCTGAGATCATAACCTGAGCCAAAGGCAGATGCTTAATCCACTGAGCCACCCAGGTGCCCCAGTGTCCTTCTATTCTTTGGGTAAATTCCTAGTAGTATGATTTTCATATCATAAGATAGTTCTATTTTTAACTTTGAGGAACCTCCATACTGTTTTCCACACCGGCTGCACCAGTTTGCATTCCCACCAACAGGGCAGAAAGGTTCCTTTTTTCTCCACATTCTCACCAGTGCCTGTTGTTTCTTGTGTTGTTGATTTGAGCCATTCTGACAGGTGTGAGGTAATATCTCATGGTTTTGATTTGCATTTCCCTAATGATGAGTGATGTCGAGAATCTTTTCATATGTCTGTTGGCCATCTGGATTTCTTCTTTGGAGAAATATCTGTTTATCTATGCTGCCCATTTTTTTTTTAATGCTGCCCATTTTTTAAGTAGTGTTGTTGAATCCATTTCTTTAGCAGACTTAAGCATGTACCTTTGACTTTTACATTTCTTATAAATTGGGAGTTACATCTACAGGCTTAATCAGATTCAGTATTCATTATTTGATTGATTATTTTTGACAATACTAATCCATAAATGAGCATCTGTTTCTCAATCCAAGGGTTTAGAATTGATCTCTTCCCATAAAAAATATGTCATACAAGGAAACTGTACCATTGGATCAGTTACCATGTGAGACAGAAAGGGTAGTATCCTTCAGACGCATGTAGCCAAAAGTTCTTCACAAATATGTCAAAGGCACAGAAGAAAATGAGAGCAATTTTCAGATGCAGATACTGGGAATGACATATTTGATGGTAGTGTTCATCCCTAAAATATTTCTGGCCAACCAAGAATCAGAGAGAAAATTATGATTATTTTAGCCAGTTTTATTCTAGTACTTCTGAGGAAAAGTAAGAACTGTTATGAAAGCAGGATGTGAAGAGATGATTGTAACAAAACATAGCAGAAAAGATCTCGTAGCCATGACCATGAACTTTTCACCATGGGACATCAGGACAGACTATGATTTTAAAACTAATCAATAACAAAACTACCTTTATGTGTCCGCAGTAAGATCACAGCTCTCACGACATATAGTCATTTGTCCCTGCTTTTCCAGAACCTACAGAAAAGAAAGGAAACTCGGTGCAGGACAACACCTCATGAGCTTATATACAAACAGATGTTTGTGGAGGAGGAGGTCACTGTTACCTGGTGTGGTTCGGATGAATATTATAGAGGAAGGGGGTAAAGGGGTGGTTAGAACGAAGCTAGAAGGACATGAGTGGATGGAATATTCCATGCAACATAAACCGTAAGAACAAAAACAAATAGTTAAGAATAAGCACAGTATGTTCAAGGAACAGTGTAGATCAACATTTTAAAAAAATACAGTGTATATATATATATATATGGCACTTTGGATCTTTCTTGATTTGGTTTAAACATAAGACACTTTAGATAAGCCATATAATTTCATTTGATTTCTGTTTCTTTACCTATAAAAGAGTATTGGAACTCACTTAGAAGTTCCCTAATTTCTGGGATGTTTTTGGAATATTGCACAAGTTAATTTGATATAAGTTCAAAAACAAAGTCAACAAAGTAACAACAGCTTGCCATCTGCTATTTTAATTATTATTTTTTAAGACAGTAATTTAAGATGGAGGCAGAAACTAGTTTCAGAAATGTGTGTTCATGTATGTGAGTATTGATGTGTGTGAGTTATATTAAAACTAACTCCACTGAACTCATGTTTTTCTAATTTTGATAGAGACTGGTAAGAACCTCATCATAGAGTCTATCTGATGGCTTTTGGGAATCAAGGACTAGCTGCTACTTAATGTTCTGTCTCTTTGTGACATTCTAAGAACTCGTAACTGGGATAATGTCCCTGTTATACTCTGCCAATAGCAAGCTAGGTGATGCCCCCAATGCCCTGTCTAGACCTTAAAAGTACAGTGTGATATTGCATCTCATGTCAGAATAAAGTTCTAGTAAAAATACTAATATGTAAAATCCCTGAAATGGATATAAATTTACTAGTAATTCAGAGAAGATGCTAAGGTTGTGATTTTAATCATTAAAAATGACTGTCTAAGCACTAAAATCACAAAGCAAAGATCACAAGCCAAAGGATTTTTTTAGCCTAAATCTTCAGAAAAATAATATATATAATTCACTCTAAGAAGTTGCTAAAATTCTAGGAGGACAACATAATCAAAATTGCTAGCCAAGTAGATATATCATTTTTTCCTCTCCACATCTGAAATTTATCTGCACTTTAGCTTTGAACAAATGTTAAGAGAGTCACTATATTTGAATTCAATAATGTGTAGAAGAAAAGAAATAATGTATAAAAGTAAGCATAAGTGAAAATTAAAACTTTGAAAAAGAAGCCCACAGAGTAATAATGAAATGTAGGCTGTTAACTTTTTTCCAAATGAAAGGAAATGTGTCTTTTTTTCTCAGTTAAAGAACACTAATTATCAAACATTTGGCAGAAGTCTACCACTCCTAATTGCATGAAATTATCAAACTGACATTTCTGAAAATGGCAGTGATGATGACTACATAGTGCAGTTAAATATCCTCCTACAAGATAGCTGTTTATCACTGAAAACACTTCACTCTTGTTATTTCTCTGTGAACTGTTTCTGTAGTAAATTCTTGGAACTTATTTATGCATGTTTAGAACCACGTGCATTTTGATATTTAAATTTATAATAATAGTTGATCTCTGAATTGGGTACTCGATATTTTTTCCACTATCAACAGAGCCATGATAATGTGAGTAAAAATGTATTTGCAGAGAAATTAGAAGGTAGGTGATTTCAGATACATTTTTGTAATTTCCACGGAAGGCATGAAGATAGCACTGTGACTACCATTGCAATTTAATGGTATACGCTTACATAAGATTCAAAATTGGAGAGACATCTTTTCAACATAGTAATTATATTCCCTGTTGCAATTTTCTTTCTAATTGAAAACTGTAGATTGAATTATATTTTCTATGGGGATATGGGCAATTTCTGTCTTGGTCCTCCTCTATTCCCAGGGCCTAAGAAATTGATGGTGTCTAGGAGGTATTTCATAAGGCTTTGTTGAAGGAATGAATGAAAGAATTCAAGTTTCAGATATGATGGGGGGGATGAAAAACTTTTCTGATTTATGTTACACAATCTCAAATATAGAAAAGATCACATGAATTTGAGTCAATAGAATATGAGATTTTTGCAGAACATCCTACATCAATATGAAACAAAGCCAATGGAAGAGAAGCGTTTTAAATATAGATCTGTGGCAATGTTAGATTAGGTCAAAGGATCTTTGATGATTTGGCTAAAGCTCTTCTCTGCTAAATGGTATTTTTATGTAGAAAGGTAGAGATTTAGAAATCACTTGCACTTAACACTTATGAAAAGAATTATTTTCTAAAATGAGAACAATGAAGTAAAACCTCGATGTGCCCTGAGAAATTTGAGCCACTACCTTACAAAGTATAAATTTTATTTTTACACAGAGAGGTAATTATGTGGGGAAAATAATGTGGTCTGTGTATAATTTAAATATACATATATGTTTAAATATATATATTTATATTTATATATATGTAGCATTTGACTTCTTTGGAAAGAACAAAGCAGATAAACTATAATTGATATAATTCCTAGAAGAAGAAAAATATGACACTGGTAAAACTTTCATTGCAATATCAATTTCTTTGCAAACACGTCCTTTGTGATTCTGTAGTCACGTGCCCCTTTCACTGACTACACATTGCTTTTACTGTTGTGCAAGGTCTGGACAAAGTACCAAAAGATCTTCCCCCTGACACTACGCTGCTCGACTTACAAAACAACAAAATCACCGAAATCAAAGATGGAGACTTCAAGAACCTCAAGAACCTTCATGTAAGAATTCTTTGTTTGTTTTTAAGTTGTAACAAGATGGAACTCTCAGGATTTTTCAAAACAAAAGTTAGGTAACGCCAGTAGTACTTTATGGGAATATATACGCACAGAAGCACTTATTAAATCCTCTATTTAGGGGGTGATAAGAAGCAAAGCATCATATTAATTAATTCCTAAAAATCTGCCGACTTTCTTACATATACCCCATATATCTTTAGTATTTGCCTCTTAAAAAATGCTTTATATCTTAATCTTCTCTAATGTTTCATGAATAGAAGTCTTTATCTGCCTAGTTAGATTTTACTTCAATATTGGAAAAATATACAGAATGCATTACTGATCTTAGTATTATTTTCTTTCTTTTGTCTGCTTTCATTAATTTTCTAAGAGGTACCAATCTTGTAAAGGCTCAAAGATTGGCACCAAGAAAAAAAAGGATAACCATCCATATTTTATTTAGTAAATGTAATTCTGTCTTCAAATATCTTTATATCTGTATCTTTCTTTGTATTTAGGACTATACATGCTGCATCCTTTTCTAAAAATATTTTATTTATTTATTCATGAAAGACACACAGAGAGAAGCAGAGACATAGGCAGAGGGAGATGAAGGCTCCCCGTGGGGACCCCAATGTGAGACTTGATCCGAGGACCCCAGGATCAGGCCCTGAGCCAAAAGCAGAGAGCTCAACCACTGAGCCACCCAGGAGCCCTACATGCTGCATTCTTATCTGTATCTGTGCTTTTATGGCGATTTTTACTCACCTATACTCTATTATAGTGTTCACACATTTAGTCTACCAGACAAGATTCCAGTAGAAAATTGATGGCACTGTCAAAAGTGTTCATAGAGAAGACTTTCCTGAAGGGATGATTTACAAAGGGATATAGGAACCAACAAAGCATTGTGAAACACCCAAACCCACCACAGAATAGTGGAGAGCTGTAGTCCTACCTCCTTATTTCCTGTCACCGTCTCATATGGATGAGCTTAACTGGAGGCCAGGGGTCAAGGTCATCTGGGTAAAGCGGTCCCCAGAGTTCAGCTTCCCAGGACATAGAGGAAGGTTACAAAGAACAAAGAATGAGTATAAGTGTAGTTGGGAGAGGTGTGTTATAAATGGAGGATGACCAACACAATCAAATAGGGTTTAGCATTGCTAAGGCAGCCTTCTATAAAAGTAAATGCATTGTCTTTTCAGATAGGGCATCAGAATCCCTATATATTCCCTAGTCCAGCTCTCTACCTGTGGGATAAGTAAAATGTAGTTTCCCCTCAGAATACCATTGCACAATTAGTATAAATAAGCCATACTTCAATGCCCAGAATAAATACTGCAAGTCTCATGGTCTCTGTTTTCCACTCTGGTAGACTACTCTTGAAGTATTACGTCTGGTCTTGGGCAAGACATTTAAAGAAGAGCATTAACCACCGAGTTTCCTCAGAATGATCCTCATGGGGATAAAGAATGTGGAAATCATGTCTTATAGACACAGTATAGAGAAATGGATGCCCAAATTGAGTGAAAAAGGTCATGAGTGACATTTTTGAAGGGCCATGTTGGAGAAGAGAAATTGGATTTACTAACCTCAAATACAAGATGACAGAACTGTCTTGTTGACAATCAAGTGGAAATTTCAGGGAAGCAGAGTTTTTCTCAACATTAAAAATACAATGTAAAGCATTAGAATTTTCAGAAAACAATGGAGAGAATTGCTTAGTTATAAGTGACCTATATGTAGAGATAAGTTTACAGCTTCTTATGATGAATATCATAGAAATACATTTTTAAGGTTGGGAGCATAAGCAGAAAACTAATTTCACATCCATTTAGTGTTTGTAGCCATTATAGAAAAAAATTGGAGGGATATATATATATATATATATATATAGTAATAATAGTAAATACATGGTAAAATATAAATATAAAAATAAATCCTCTGACTGCTATATATTAGAATAAGAAATATAGATTCAAGGGAAATAATATAAAGTAAAACAAACTGATCATCATATGCTATAGATGGACAAGACTTAGTTATCAACTTTCAGACAGCTAGGATGAGAAAAGCATTAAACACCCATTAGGAGAAAACATACTATATTTTTATAAGGATGCAAAGATTTTTTTTCCTTAAGATTTTAAGATTCTCTATGGAGCAGTTAATAGAAATAAAAACAGCAAATAATATGGCATAGTCAATTTATTGAAATACAACAATAGAAGCCCTGTGTTTGTTAGTAGTGAATGCTACATGCATCAAGAAGAGACAAATCAGACATATCCCACAACAGGTTACCAGTTAGTATTTGAGAGAATATGGGACAAAGGGTCTTAGAGGATTAGCAGAATTTTGAAAGAAAGAGAAGAAAAGAAGTTCTTCTATACAAAAGGAAGGGGAAAGCATAAGAAAATAAGCAAATATAAGAGTTGGCTAGAGTGAAAGATGAGCTAGAAAGAGTGAGGATAAGGCCTGAGCTAGAGATCTCAAATCTTGAACCAATGGTATCCATCTCCACTGATAGGATACCCAGCCTGACCCCCAAAACACCTTTTCTCTGCCCTCATGGCATGTTTTCACTGGGAGTGAGCTGCTGGTGATACCATTTAAACCATCACCATATATGTTAAAAGACTGCTTAAGAAAGAATTAATACTATTTTCAATGAACTAAAATTTACAACTTCTTTTTATTTTTCTATGTTTACCCTAAAGCTACTTTTTTAAGGAAGGAAAATTCTTTTACTCTAATCCTAATTTTCTGTATGTTCAAGTATAATCGGGATAATTTCTTTAAACTCCTCAGAGCCTGAAATAAGAGATATCTGGTTTCTGTGGCACGGTTATTAAATCTGGTAATTGTAATAATATGTTCTTTCTTTTCCATGTTTCCTTCTCAGCATGTTTTAGGCAACTACCATCTTGGCAATATCTTTCTTTCTACTTCAAAGTATACACTGAAAAGAGGAAGAGTTTATTAGAGCTTCCAACTGTTCAGAGGATGTCAAACAACTATATTTCTCTTACTCTTTCATTCATGATTGTTTCTGTCCTTGTTATTATGCAAATAAACATTATAATTTCAGCCAGGAAAGCCACACTTGAATGAAAAGGAGGAAGAGAAATGAAACTTTAGCAAAGGTTAAAATAGAAAGGATTTAACAGAAAGTTTCCTCTTTTCTCAATAATTTTATCAATTTAGACTTTGTCTCATAATGAGTAGTATATGCTGTGCAAGAGTAGTTTTATACTTGTATGTAGAGAAAAGCATAATTATTCTGTGAAATAATGGAAAATTAAGTAGTATAATGGCAACATTCAATGTATTTCCTTTGAATTAAAAAATTGAGTAAGGGAGAGTTTTTTTTTAATTAAAAATTAAGTATTACAAAGGTTTAAGGATAATAGCAAATATTTGTTTAACAATTACTATACACTAGGCTTAATACTTATATATACTCACTTATTTAATTCTTATAACCATTCTTTTGAGGTAGGCAGTCTTGATAAGCCTTTTATATAGAAAAGGACACTCAGGAAGAGAGAGGTTATGTGTTCAGAGTTACTTGTTCAAAGTCATGAAGCAAATAAGAGCCAAATCTTGAGATCTAAACTCAGGAGAATTGTGAATTGAGTCTATTCATTAACTGCCTATAAATGCAGTGGTAACCATACAATCCCTTAGAATAATACCTGGTGCAGTGTAAAGCCTATATAAGTGGCTTTGGAGAAAACCTTATGATATTAAGTCAGGTTTCCCATTTTTTTCTTCCAATTTTACTGAAATATAATTGCCATACAGCTGTGTGTAAGGTTAAGACATACAGCATAATGATTTCATATATTGCAAAATGATCATCACGATAAGTGTAGTTAACATCCATCATACATACATATATATATATACACATATCATATAAATATATATTTTTCCTTATGAGGAGAACTTTTAGGGCTTACTCTGTTAACAGCTTTGAAATACAGCATGTCGCGATGTGGGCTACAGCCAGCATGTTGTACCTCACCTCCCCAGTCCTTATTTGTCTTATAACTGGAAGTTTGTTCCTTTCCATCGTCTTCTTAGGTGAAGGTGATGAGAAGCCTTTTATTCCTACCTCTACTCCTTTTTTATGCCAGTTGCCTTTTTTGTCACCTCCCTACCTCCCAGGCTAGATCCCTTTTTCTTTAGTTACTAACAAAGAAGGTTGCTCTGATTTTTGAGGCTGTGCTTCAATTTTAGTTTAAGTGGTGCTCAAGGTATTTCCTGCCCACAAGCAACAAGTTCTCTCCTCCTCTGACTTCTCTCTCACCTCTTGGCAAAGTCATGATAAGCCGATTCTGCTTGTCTTTCTCCTTTTATTTCTTTTTCCTGTTTTTACTTTTATTTGCATTTATTTTATGGAGAATTTACTCCCAGGCCATAAATATTAATTTCTTCAATTTCTTCTGGGATATCTTTTGCTTCTGTGCAACCTCTTCTTCTGTTTGAAGAGCAATCTGCTTTTTCAGTACAGATCACGTCAGTGTGGCAGGGAGAGCACAGTAGTGGTTCATCAGCCATGAGCCCTGTACATTCAACACCACATCTTAGGGGCTTTGCTCATCTGGATGTGCTCCATGATCAGAGAATCTACATCTAAACCCTTGAGTTCAGCATTATTCTCTGCATTTTTAAGCATGTGCAGTAAAAATTCAGCACTCTTTTTGAGGCATCTGTGTCCAGCCCCGCTGTTTAGCCTGGACACACTTGCCACTTCCCTTTTTCTAACATTGTAGCGATGGAATGGCACACATGGCTTCTGCAAAGTGGCATCCTTCAGATACTTGATGGCTTTTTTCCCATATGCATACCCTTGATGCAGAAAATGGGTATTTTCATACGTGTTCTTAAAGTGAACACAAAGATTTGAACATCTTGGTTTGCATGATTTTGTTGGATTTTTTGGGTCAAGAAAAATAGTGAACCATTTTCAGAGATCCACTTGGGTTGCTCACAGGAAGAGCTTTCCCTTTTTCATCAGCTGAACCCCTGAAGAGTACCTGGGGTTCACCCTTGACTCTTTCTCTGATTTAGCTGGCCTTTGGCATTAGCCAATAGAATTAGGTTTTGTTTTGTTTTGTTTTCCCATCTCAACATCTTGTCATTTGTAAATGTGCTTTCTTAAATATATATCACTGTGTATGGAGCTAACATCAACCATCTTTAAGCAATACTGTATTTTCAAAAATAAGTTTTTCTCACCCGTGGATCTCTCTTTTTTCTAAAGTTGGTTTTATTAAAGCACGAGGACAGGACCTGTGGGTAGAAAGAGCTGCCTCACCTATGGATCTACTTTATGTGAAGTTCTAACTCATATGGCTTTTAAGATTTTACTTCATTATGACCAAATAATTTATTTCTTTTTCAAGTGTATTTTAATTTGAAAGCAGGAATGTTTTCCACTGGACACTGTTGTGTAACCAACAATGCCATTTGAAAGGCACTTTGCAAAGAAGTCTATATACATTATCATGTATCCCCCTGTACTGAACTGTACTGAAGAAATAACTGGGGCAATGTCATACTACCCCAGGAACTTAACAGCAGATACTACTATGGCACGCTCACAGGTAGAGGCATCGTCTAGTTATTATCTAATTTTAAAAAAAGCAATATTTTATTAGGTGAAGTGGTAGATAATACATCACCAGGCTGATTCTTCATAATAGGTTTCAATATTTAACATAAAATCAGCAGATTTTCAGACCATCTATAATGCATTCAATGATATCAAGCTTTCAGAATTTTCTTCCATAGATGGCAATAGAGGATCTTCTCTTTCTTCACAATTAAACATCTGCCATTTGGGATATCTTTCAATGATGCAAATCCTCTCAAACTTTTCTTCTAGCTCTAGCTTTTACTAATTTCCTGTACACTTTGCTTGTTAATATTAATTTCCTATGACTTTCAACCTCATGAGTTTTTGAAATTTTTGTAATATTCATTGAAATGTCCCAGGATTTTTTTTAAAGATTTTATTTATTTATTCATGAGAGACACAGAGAGAGAGGAAGAGACACAGGCAGAGGGAGAAGCAGGCTCCATTCAGGGAGCCCAGTGTGGGACTCAATCCCGGGACCCCGGAATCATGCCCTGGGCCAAAGGCAGATGCTCAACCACTGAGCCACCCAGGTGTCCCAGATTTTTGTTTTAATCAACCCATCATCTTTTAGGATTAGCAAAAAGATTGTTACTTATATTAAGTTTTAATTAGTCAAATAATGTGAACTACATGGGGATGTACATGGGTTAACTAACCTAGCTGTTACCTTCAGAAAGTATTCCTGCACTTCTGATACTGGAAGTTCAAACTGTTTTATTTTTTGTCCAAAAATAAGTTTAGCAATAGCTATACATATGCCAATAATGAATGAGAAGTAATATTCTATATTAGGAGAATGCAGAAACAAAAATTTAAGAATTCCCCAAAATATCAACATAATTAACTACATAAAATCTTTATATGTAAAAAGGACAAAAGCAGAAGAAAAATATGTTAAAGTTCTGCATTTCATATTAATTACATCTTTATGTTCTGTGAACCAATTATTAAAATATATTAAAATTTAATAATGAGAAGTATGGTGATCAGGTCTTTCTTCCCTCAAAACATAGTAAATAGTAGCAGAACAAAAGGAGATTAATTTAACCTTTCAAGTGACAAAGATATGCAAAGAAATTACAATGAACTACAACATGATGTGCTAATTTGACAAACTTTTTGAAAAAATTATATCTAAACTTATAAGACTGCAAGAAAGCAAGAGAATCTTTACTCTCTTGCATTGCTGATGATAGTGTAACTTGGTGCCACTGTTTTGTAATGGAATCCATGACAGCAGTCAATGAAAATGGATTTTAGGCTGAGGGATGGATGCCTGTGGCACTGAATTCTTTTCAGGTAACTTAGGTCATTTTCAGAATTTCTATCTTTAGGAATTTTACTGTTTCAAAATGAAGTGTCTATGTATGTATCTATATTATAATCTGTATTTCATCACCTTTATTCCTGATGTTCAGATCCTCATACATGTCTTAAGTGAAAGAATCATATTTGCTTAATTTTTTTGATTTGTTGCAATTTTGTAGATTTCTCTGTTAAACTCATGAATGGAATGAATAAACGACACACACAGAGTGTTTTGGAATTAAGATGTTGTTTTTGTTCACTATCCACAGACCTTGATTCTTGTAAACAACAAAATTAGCAAAATCAGCCCTGGAGCATTTACACCTTTGTTGAAATTGGAACGACTTTATCTGTCCAAGAATCATCTGAAGGAATTGCCAGAAAAAATGCCCAAAACTCTTCAGGAGCTGCGTGCCCATGAGAATGAGATCACCAAAGTTCGAAAAGCTGTGTTCAATGGACTGAACCAGATGATCGTCGTAGGTACAGATATTCTTATAACTCTAAGGCCAGGATGGAAGGTATTAAAAGATTCCAAGTAAGCCATAGCTGCAGGAAAGGAAATTAGCTAGAACTTAGATGTCTTTAGCCTATAGGAGTAACAGTAGCAAGATCAGCAGAATTGAGATTTTGAATCTGTGCATTATAATGTTTTTATTCTTCGTCCTTGAGGATCTGAGGACATGGAGAAAACTGAAAGTCACCCTACTGCATGCCCAAGATGTGGGATGGAATTAAGTAGTGATTAATTAGAGATATGTGGTGATACCTTTCCATCATGGGAATTGTTTCTATTGTGAACATCTATAAATCATTTGCTTTAAAGAGCAAATTCTACTGTTTAGCTCTATGCATGGCAAAAAAAAAAAAGGTGATTTTATAATTGTTGTACAAGATGCTAATTTCAAATTATTTAATGTTTTAATTCATCTGAAGAAAGTAATAGCCCCATAATAAGTGTGACTTATTAGCACTTGGTTTTTGTTGATTTCTGTGCAAACCTGTGTATGCACTTGAAATAATTTTGGTCACTGTTCTTGCCACTATTGCTTTTTTTGTAAATCTTTGTGTTTTGTTGTTGTGTCTGTTTGTTGTTTGTTTTAAAAAGAGAAAATTTTACCTCAGTTTGCTATCCCTCTGAAGAGTGTGTCTTTTAATTTCTCTTTTGCTTCTCAGACAAGAAACATCTCTTAAAATCCTTGTTAAAACTGTACTCTGGCGTGCAATACCCTCGTATTGTCCACTAAAACTTTGCACTTCTTGTTTTTGTAGAGCTGGGCACCAACCCCCTGAAGAGTTCAGGGATTGAAAATGGAGCCTTCCAGGGAATGAAGAAGCTTTCCTATATCCGCATTGCTGACACCAATATAACTACCATCCCTCAAGGTGATAGAAAATTCCCCAAGGCAGTTTGAACACCTAAATCTAAAACCTTTAGCATTTAAAAAATTGTTTTGGAAATTTAAATGGTGACTGAAGTAGCCAGTGTTATTTCTAGTAAATAGTAAATTCTCTACCCGGAAGTATTTCTGTTGCTCCTGGATGACCCCTGGGCCATCAAGGCCTACTGTAGAGGTAGCTAGACACTTTTTTAAATGAAAGTTTTTGTATGTTTCTTAAAGATTTATTTATTTATTCATGAGAGACAGAGACACAGGCAGAGGGAGAAGCAGGCTGCTCCATGCAGGTTGCCCGACGTGGGACCCGGGTCTCCAGGATCATGCCCTGGGCCAAAGGTGGCACCAGACCGCTGAGCCACCCAGGCTGCCCTAGCTAGACCCTTTTACCTATAAAGTAATATATTCTCATTCTTCTAGTCAACACTAGTGAAAATGTGTTCCTTAGGCACAGAGGAGAAAATATTTCCTTTTTCCTTTCCAGGTTCGTTTTCATATTGGAGGAATTGTTTCTTCCTTCCTCCCATCTCTTCTAAGATATAACTTAGCACACAATGATTTCATATTAAAAAATTGTAATTAAAAAAATTGTGATAGCCCAAAGGAAAAAGTACAGTAATTAAGAAAAAACAAAAACAAAATAAAACAACCCAGAATACCTTAATGACATTAAAAAAAAAAAAAAAGAAAGAAAGAAACCTCTGAAACTGAGCGAAGTTTTACTTTGAGTCTCCAAACTTTTAGCGAACTCCTTTCCATCTTAGGACATTTCAGGCATTATTATCTGAATAACAGCATCCACAGGGCCATGCTCTTATATAATAGTGGCAGTTGTATGTGGTAGGGTGGGTTTTGGTTTGTATGCTTGAGTTTAGTTTGTCCCTAATTGGCTCTAAGGTCTTGGGCAAGTTATTCAATATTTATGCCTCAATTTCTTTATCTATGAAAGGATAATAATACTAATATACAACTCATTAATTTGTCTTAAAATTTAAAAACGAACTAGAGAAATAACTGGCATGCCGATAAGTAGTGGATTAATATTACCTTTTATTATTTCTTAAAAATATTTTGACACTCATTTTGCTAAGGCAGAGTACCAAACACCCGGGAATGGACAGTGAGGTGGGTATACTTACTACCTGCCTTCAAGGAGCTTATTGCCTAGAGCAAGGCCAAACAGGTGCACAGCAGTTATCACAAAACCCTGTGCTAAGTACTACCTGGGAGAGGCACCTAAGCCAGTCTTTGTGAATCGGAAAAGAAATCAAATCACCAAAAAGCAATTCCTCTAATTTTCACATTTTCCTTGCTCCAGGGTTTTAGTCTCACAAAAGCCCCTCTATATTCTCAAATTTTCCCCTCCATCTGGCCCTTCCTCAGCTTAGATACCTTGTTCTTGGACTAGGTACAAATGTAGGTTCTTGCCCACAGAAAACTATCACCCTTCACTGAGCTTCCAGAGACATTTCAGCTCCTAGGAGTACATACTCCACAGAATGGTTTCTTAACACCCCTTGCCCTCTCCACAGTCTTTTTTCTACAGAAGATATTTTTATGCCCATAATAGCAACTACTGGTATAGATAAGATGAATCAATCGATCGATCTATCGATAGATATTGATCTACAGTTTATCAAGCACCTTTCTATTGGGCCTCCAACTTGTTGCACTGCAATAAGTGTATTTTTTAATCCTTAGTGCAGATGTGTATATATCTACATATACATGATATATATGTTATATATAATATTTATATGATCCCCAATGCAGATGTATATATCTTTATATTTTTAATATATTTTATATTTTACTACTATTTTAAAATTTTAATTATATTTTTACATATTACATGTACACATATACCTTGCCCAAAGCTATAGAGTTATAAGAGGTGAAGTAAAGAAGCCGGAATTTAAAGTTCAGGTCCTTTCCACTACTTCATGCTGTCAGATGACTTGCATTAAACACCATCTTTGACTTTGCTCCTTCTTAATGCATCCTCCAAAATAGGCCTCGGGAACACATTTCATCACCTAGTGATCTGTATTCCTTATGTCTTCTCCCTATCCTAGATGCCCTTTCCTCACTATCTCTAGCTTACTTTTATGTATTAAACACTAACTATAAAAATTATAGTAACTAAATTTCGTTAAGCATGTATTGAATACCAGGTATTGTGCCAAGTATTTTTTAAGGATTCTTCTCTATGAGTCTTGGACCATTCCTCTATAGTAATTTTATCATAGCTGTTTAATACATGAGGAAAATGAAGCTTAAAGACAGGAAGTAAATGGTGCCCAAGGTCCTGGAGCTAGGATATGGCCAAGCTGGGGCTGCACTGTGCTGATGCAGAGCTCATGAGCATGAGCATTGTCACCAGCTGCCACCTAAGTCCTCCCTCTCATGCTCATTTATGCCAATCACATATATGGGCCTGCTTTCCTCGACCTGACCCTTACGCTTGAACATTGCCAGCCTCTGGGAGTCTGAATGTTCACACACTATCTACCATCAGGGAGGGAAAAACAAGGCAGTGCAGCCAAGTGGAGTTATGACAGGTCTGACTCGGCCACTTAGTTGTCCTGGGGCTTCAGGCTGATGACCCCAGATCTCTAATCCCTCAGTTTCACAGTCTGTAAAATGCAGGTTTGGTGACATCTATCTTCTAGATTATCTGTGTGGATTAAAAGGCACAGGTAAGACTTATAATGTGCCAGCATAGTATCTGGGATAAAATAAGGTCTCAATATATTTACCTTAAAAAGGGAAAGGGAAATACAAAATTAAAAAAAAATTGACTAAAAAATTAATAAAAAATTAACTAGAGCAAAGGTTAGTGGTATCTCTTGATAAATGTGCCTGTCTCTATCCTATTGTGAAGTTTTCTTACAGTCAAACTTTCTCCTGGTTATAACTTTCCTTTTGGGAAACTGATACTGCAATGGGGGAGACACGTAGAACTTAGGTAAGCGTTATGGATGTGACAGTAATTGTCATTCTAGAGACACTGCCTTTTAAAAACATCTTTTCATGGTGATAGGAGTGAAAAGATATGTGTTCAGTTTGCTTTGTTATATGTTCACTTGCTAATTACTTACAGGAGCATTTTAAAAATCTACATTGGTTTATTCTAAGGAGACTCGAGTGGTTGAAATCCCTTATTCCAAGAGTGACTGTGGTTTCCTGATATTGAGTCATAAGAAATGACACAGTTGTGATTTTGTTGCCAGACCTCCAAGCCCAGAGTCTCCAGGTCATGCAAATGAACACTGAACTCAAGAGACAGTTTATTAGAGAGAGCTTGCATACAGGGGAGCCGACAGGAAAGAGGAATGTTGCTGTCTGGAGGGATATTGTGCAAGGAACGGAAAGGCACTTTTCCGGGGGGCAAGGGGCAGGGAGTGGGGAAGCATTCTTCAATCCCACGGTCATTATCTTGTGGTCATTACTTTTCAGTGGACACAAGACAATCACAGGATGCTTTTCTCCATGGTTGACATTCTTTCAGGGCTCCTGGAAAATAGAAATACTTGTGCAAGCAGGCTTTCAATTGTTACTTCCAATTTTGTCCAGACAACCATTACTCCTAACAACGATTATCTCATTTATTCGCTCTCTCAGAAGGAGGTATTTGTCTCTGAGTGGATGGAAACTTTTAACCTTTGCCTCAGACCAGTGGTTTATAGGGATTGAATCCCTCTTGCTGTTCCTATACTGTCTCAATTTCTTTTCCTTAGTGAAGAGCATGCTGTTTTAACTCCCTCTGACCATCTCAGAGAGAGCATATCACATTCCCTACTTAGCAGCTAGATGACCTCTAAAATTTGTAATTTTGAGTCTCTGTTTCTTCGTCTATGAAAGGAGGTTAACAAAAAATAATTTGTAAACTGAAAAAATTAAAGGAGCCAGGTTAGAAAAAAGTGCCAGTATCTGTTTGCCACAATACAGACTACCTGGTGAGTAGAAGAGGTTCCCTTCCTTAGCATCTCCTACACAGAACATAGTGCCACAGAGAAACTCATGAGAAGTTCAAGTCAAACAAGGACGAAACTTCTACATCCAATAGACAGTATTCAGTGGTGTTCAGTGAAAATTCTCATACCAAACATAACCTGCAGTTTTTCAGTTTTGTTCCTGATGGACAAATAACCAGCACATTCTGCTAAGCAGATGTTGGTTCTACGTGTAACCAATTTGCTCTTTTCTTTGTAGTTGTTGCTATTCTTGTAAGTGGAACAATATGCTCTTTAAAAAGCTGTATAATAGCGTAATATATGCTCAGATGGCAGGAGGAAATGAAAATAAAATACTTAAACGTTTTTATTAATATTACTAAATTTCTAGAAACCATAGCCTTTCAAGGAGTACCATGCAGGGGTTGCATGGATACTTTGGATCTAAATTTATTTCCCCAGGTGTTCTACATATGGCAGATGCCTCGATTATATAGGCTTCAGCATTCCTCTTGTGTAAAGAAAAAGCCTTGATTGAAAAGATCCAAGTAAGCTTTCACTCTTTCTACACATCCATGTTGCAGAGGCATTTGATTTTTTGGTTTGCCTGTTTGTTTGTTTTTTAATGTGGAAAAGCCAATGAAGACTAAGGCCAGAACGGTCTATTGGTGTTCATGATTTATGATACTCATTGCTGAAATACCTAGTTAAATTCGTATATAGGTTTCACTTATACCTAATCTCTTTCTTTTAAAATATTTATTTACATTCAATTTGCCAACATATAGTATAACACCCAGTGCTCCTCTCGTCATGTCCTAATCTCTTTCTTAGAGTTCAAATGCTTATCTCACTTTAGAGTTGGCATCTTTCATCAGTGACAGTGTTAGCTTAGTAACAGAGGTGTGTAAGAAACTAATGAGATTCAAGGTTTGACTTCAGTTCTCCGATTGTATCCAAACAATCACTGGGACAAAAATCTAGGAAGTGATCAATGCACTCCATGTTCTCGTTAAAATTGATCTGCAAGAAAAGCAAAAAGTGCTGTAGTACTCCCCAAAGCATATATTATTACGAAAGGGATGAAGGAAAAGACAAAAAGCAAAAGCGATGAAAAAGATGAAAAACAAATCCTTTAAAACATCATGTCTTTTCGCAAATTGATTGGTGGCCTTTGCACTGGTTGTCTTTCTACATCCTGTAATTACGTTTCTCTGCTAGTCTAACATTCCGTATTTCTGTATTTCCAGGTCTTCCTCCTTCCCTTACTGAATTACATCTTGAAGGCAACAAAATCACCAAGGTTGATGCATCTAGCCTGAAAGGACTGAATAATTTGGCTAAGTAATAATATTCTCTCATGATCTTATACTATAAAATGGCCAGATATATCAGTGCCTACATGCTCAGGATTAGACATACAATGGGTGGTTTTTGACCCTACCACATTTTTGTTGTTGCTCCTAACAACCTCAAACCTCAGCATGCCCAATTATTTCTTTAAAAAACAATGAACTAGCATACATAACCATGAAGATTATCTACTATATTGTTTTGAGATTAAGACCTATTTTATGCACAAGGTATCCGAGTTCAGTCAAGGTATCAGTATGTTCAGTCAATATGTTCTAACTTAGTTGCATTAAACAGAAGGTTGGGTGGCTCAGCGGTTTAGCGCCGCCTTTGGGTGATCCTGGAGTCTTAGGATCGAGTCCCATGTCGGGCTCCCTGCATGGAGCCTGCTTCTCCCTCTGCCTGTGTCTCTGCCTCTCTCTGTCTCTCATGAATAGATAAATAAAAATCTTAAAAAAAATAAAAAATAAAAATAAGCAGAAGGTTAAGTAAATTACAACAGAATATTCCGAATTTGAAAATGTCTTAAAATGAAAGCTACCAGGACATGGAAATATTGGGCATCCCACACTATAGTACTGGAATAATTACAATGCAATTCTCTCACCTCCATTTTTTGAAGAGTCTTAAAATGTTTCTGGACATTTAGTGTATTCTAACAAAAGAAGTTGTTGTTTTTTGTTTTTTTTTTTTTCCTAGCCGTTCTTACCTTTTTCTTTTTTCCTGATAGATAATCATTTATTCCTCTGCTGCTTTCTAGCCTAACTTTAATCTTTCTACGTTAACAATCTGGTTAAGTAATAAAAAGAGGGTAATGCTTGCAAACTATTTGTTTATCTTCAAGGAATACTCTGCTCTTGAACTGTATTACTGAATACTCTTATAAAGGAGCACAGTGTTATGCCAAACTGACTTACTCCTCCTTTGTCTTTATAAATTTTATGGTAGCCAAACAAATATAAAGTATATCCTTGAGAATTAGTTAAGACCAGATGATGTATAATATGGCTTTTCCCATTTCTGTGGCGATTTCCCAGTATGCTGGTGGATGGTGAAGGCTGAAGGTAAGCATGTGCATGGGACTCTAGCTGTAGTATCTTACCCTGGTGTCTCAAGAGATAAGAAATCATTTAAAGCTATATTTTTTTAATTAAAAATTTTTTTTAACATTTTATTTATTTGAGGGAGACGCCAAGCATGAGCAGGGCAAAGAGGCAGAGGAAGAGAGGAAGGGAGAAGCAGGCTCCCCACTGGACAAGGAGCATGATACAGGGCTCCATCCCACGACCCTGAGATCATGGCCTGAGCCAAAGGCAGACACTTAACTGACTGAGCCACCCAGGCGCCCCAATCTAAAGACATTTTAATTACAGTCTCTAATATAGCAAATATATTTCAGAATAGTATTATGCATCACCGACCTTTGTAATCTTGTCCTTTTAGTTGCAGAAAAATGTAGGAAAATAAGTTCCATTGCCTATTGCGTAGGACAGCTAGTAGTAGTAGTAGTAGTAGTAGTAGTAGTAGTAGGGATGAAAAATGATCTAATTTCAAATATGGTAAATCCTTAATAATATTTGTGCCTTTTTAGAAAAAAATTATTTTGTACTGAAAGTAGAATGGAGATTTTTAGAAAATTCCCTTAATTAAAAATTGGAGCAGATTGGCTCATTGACCAAGCAAACTTTTCCAACTTTTTAATTTATCAAACAAATTTCCTTTTGGAATCAAGTCCACAGAAATCTGTCTACGAAACCATCACATCATCGTGTTGTTTATTCTTCACTGATGTTGGAACACGAGAGGTATTTTGGTGTTGAAAATCAAAACTGTGAAAAGAAGGGAAAAGCAGCCACTGTTTTCAGAACATTGGTGTATGGCAAATATTCCAATTAGTTAAGAGGAACAAGTGGGAAGAAAATAGTATATGCCTCTCTCCAAATATATAGGATGGTTTTCAGGCAAACTTGTTGTCTGTTATACTCGTATACCTAATATGATCATCTCTCTTACTAGGTGGATTTTAGTCTTTGACAGGAAGAATCATGGTTTTTGAGCCATGTGTGACCTGTCTTCATAAGCCTTCATAAGCCTTCATAAGCTCTGTCTTCATAATATCTTGAACATAGTAGGTCCTCAAAAACATTTGTTGATTGCATATATAAATAAATCATCAGAAAAGCAAAGTTTCTTTGAATCCATTATTAGGAATGTCATATCCTAAAACTGTATTAGCCCAAAATTGGATATGGGACTTGAAGTGTTATAAGGAATAGGAGATATATTTCTGTATCTGAGGTAAATGTCTAAGACTAGGGGAAAAACAAAAGTTTCTCAGTCAAGATGCCGGGTTAATAATCCATAGCTAAGATAAACTAACCATTTTATTAATAGCCTAAAATCAATATACCATGATTTTAATTATTTCAAATACCAAATCATGATTAAAATTGAAGGAATTTGGTTACATAAACCAGAATCTAAATCCCAAAAGGGTTCAGAGATCAGAACTAGCTGAAGGCAAGCAAAACTTTCCTAGGAAAATTTCCCTAGCCTATCCTATTACATACATACAAAGAGCCCAGCAGACTCTTCCTCTTTCTCTCCCTTGGAACTTTCTGGCTTTCCTTACCTCGTGGCTTCATCCCTGGTATCCGCTTTCCATCCTTTTGGATTGGCAGCACCCTGGTTTTGATGGAGAGTCATTCATCCCCAGAATGTCAAATAAATCAACCTTGTCTCCAAGTTGACTTCTGCCTTTTGAATCCCATTTACTAATAAGGGACCTCACAGCTGCAGAACTTTCACCTTGTATGGATTTAATTTTAAAAATGCAACCCAAAACTTTGAGTGGCATTGTATAAGAAAGGTCAAAGGGGCCAAGAAAGAGACACCTAGGTCAGAGATCAGGGCCAGAAGCCAGGAAAGTCGGCCACAGGCAAATTCTGATAGTAACAAATGGTCACTGATAAACAAAAGCAAAATACCAATTCTGTTAACCTTCCTGGCAGGTAGGTTTATTGATTCATTAGAACCTTCTACTTTTTATTTCCAATGAATAAATTCACATGATAAATATACAGTTGTTTGGTTTCCGAAGTGACCAAAATGACGATGCTATTCCTTATCGTTTTCTCTGGAGTGAATTGGTTATATTCATTACATATAGAAATCAACTCAACAACTATTCATTGATCATAACCAGCTCCGTGCTAGTACTGGATATGCCCCAAACTGTCATTTTTCTCTAGGAGAGATACATAAGTACACCCCTTGAGTTTTTTAAGAGGGTGACAACAGGAAAATTTGCTAGGAGATGCCTGTCCAATCTGGTACTGTCAGAGGGGTTTCAAAGACAGTGGCTCTAAGCTGGGAATTTAAGAACAAATGGGCTTTATCCCAGTTCAGAAAGGTCGGAAAAAGCATTCTAGGCAAAGGGAACAGTAAGTGCAAAAACAAAGTCCTTTTTCTTTGACTTGAGAAATCACACAATGCCCGTAAGAAAGGCGTCCGTGTGCAGTGCATGCATTCATATCTGCTTTCTTTTACAGGTTGGGACTGAGTTTTAACAGCATCTCTGCTGTTGACAATGGCACTCTAGCCAACACTCCTCATCTGAGGGAGCTTCACTTGGACAACAATAAGCTCATCAGAGTACCCGGTGGGCTGGCGGAGCATAAGTACATCCAGGTAACGCAATAGCACTAAATAGTGCGAGGAGTATCTAGGGAGCCGGCCCTCCCTACTGGGATGTCAGGAGGCAGGAAGCTCTGCTTAGAAATCTTTTGGCAAAAGGTATTTTTAATGTTTCCATGCAAGTATTCATTCATATGTTTCATGAAAAATATAGGTTTAAATTATTATTTTTTTAAAATAGGACTTTTACCGTAAACAATGTAGTGCTGTCTTCCAGAATCTCATTTTTTTTTAAAGATTTTATTTATTTATTCATGAGAGATACAGAGAGAGAGAGGTAGAGACAAAGGCAGAGGGAGAAGCAGGCTCCCTGCAGGGAGTCCGATGTGGGACTCCATCCCGGGACTCCAGGGTCACGACCTGGGCCGAAGGCAGGGGCTAAACCCCTGAGCCACCCAGGCATCCCAGAATCTCATATTTTTAATGAAGCAGGTAAAGTATTTTCAAGACAGATCAGTGGAACAGAAACATAATAAGGGTTGAAAAAGATGATGTAATCCGTGAAGCATAGACAAGAAATAAAATAGCAGTTTTAACTTTTAGCTTCAACAGGTGTCACATAGTTCAAAAGGGAATGTTTAGCTAGCAGTGTGACTGAGTTAGCTTTATATAAATTATCGAGTTATACCACATTCTTAAGCATAAGAAGGTACGACCCATTGGTCCATGTGGTAACAGAGCTTTCTAGTCTGTAAATCCATAAATGTAAGTCCTGCTTGTTAGTTTAAATAGTAACAATATTTTCATATGTATCAACATAACACTTCCATTGTTACTTTGAGGAAATAGAACAAATGTGTTATTCAAATTTTATGTCCAAAAAATTAATAATGTTAATAATTCATAGATTTTATGTATTTGCCTTTTTTACCTAAATTTTCAGTTTCATTAAAGGTCATATTTAAATTGTTTCTTTCAGAAATTCATATAGGTGCTTAGTTTAATCGTGATGATTCAGAAGTTATACTTTGGGGTCCCTGGGTGGCTCAATCAGTTGAGCATCAGACTCAAGGGGCCAAGGTTATGATGTCAGGGTCGTGAGACTCAACCCAGCACAGAGTTTGCTTGAGATTCTCTCTTCCTCTTCCTATGCCCCTTCTGCCATGTTCGTGCTCTCTCTGTCAAATAAATAGATCTTAAAAAAAAAAAAGGGAGAGAGAGATTATACCTTGACATTGATGCTCTATCATAGGTAAATCCTTTTTATAAAGTTGCCATTTTGGTAATGTAGTATTTCAGCTTCTTTTTCAGCTTCTTTGCTTGGGGTTCAAAATAAACTTATCCCTTAATCTGCTGTCAATTATGTCAATATGTTCCTGATCTCTAAATTTTTACAAAGTTGTGACAAAAACTCCAAATGAAATTAATATATCATGATTTACATAAGGTCTCTGTTTGTAGTGGGCATTTTTGGGGGGGGGGTGTTTTGTCTTCATTTTTATATCCCAGAGTAATGAGTTTTACCTTCTTGATTGTTGTTTTTCGAATGCCAGTCAGGATATATTATTGAGTTCATAAAATAAGTTAAATGAGTTAATTAAGAACATTTATGGGATGGGCTAGATAGGCTAGGCTAGGCTAAATGGAAAATAAAATATTACTGTAATGGTATTTCCATTAAAATTTTGTTTAAATGCACATGTTCACATATACTAAACATATGTATTGTGTTTCTTGTGTGGGTCACAGAGAAAAAATTATAAAGCATGCTATTTTGTAATCTTTGTTGAATATCAGCAAATCTCATGGGCATTCACACAGGGCCTCATTCTACATTTTTCATCTTAGTTGGCTGTCCATGCACCCATTTCATCTCCCTTCTTAGGGATTTCACCTATTTTACTGTCTTTTGTGCAAGTATATAACTCAGTTATTTTTATTAAAACTATATACTTCTTCTGCCATCACCACAATCCAATTCTTTATTTTTTTTTGTTTTTGAAGATTTTATTTATTCATTTCAGAGCGAGTATGAGCAGGGGGAGAGGCAAAGGGGGAGGGAGAAGCAGACTCTGCTGAGCTGGGAGCCTGCCATAGATCCTGAGATCATGACCTGAGCCGAAGGCAGATACTTAAATAACTGAGTCACCCAGGTGGTCTTAATCACAATCCAGTTCTAACATTTCTATTACCCCCCAAATATTCCTCTTATCTTATTTCTAGTCAATTTTCAACCTCATCTTCTGCCCCAGGAAATCATTCATCTTCTTTCCACTTCCGTGGATTTGCTTTTGCTTGAAATTTCATATAAATAGGGTCAGTTATTGTAATGATTTTAGGTATCATAGCAGGAGTCATAGCACGCATGAGTAGTTCATTAATTTTTATTGGTGAATAGCTTTCCATCGTATGGGTATACTACATTTGTTTGCTAGCACTACTCGTTTTGATTACTGTTTAGCTTTTGATTGTGTTTTGAAATTGGGAGTGAAGGTCTTTTAACTTTGTTCTTATTTTTAAACCATTTTTGAAGATTTATTTATTTATTTATTTGAGATAGAGCGAGTGAGTGTGCATGAATGGGGGCATGAACGGAAAGGCAGAAGGAGAGGGAGAAACAGACCCCATGCTGAGCAGAGAGCCGGATGCAAGGCGGATGCAAGGCTTGATCCCAGGACCCTGAGATCATGACCTAAGCCGAAGAGAGACGCTCAACCAACCGAGCCCCAACTTTGTTCTTATTTTTTAAAATGGTCTTGGATATTGGCTATTCTTGTTTCTTCGCTATTCTTTTTCCTTCATATTTTCCTATAAATTTTAGAATCAGCTTGTTTTTTTTTGGAAAAATAGCCTGCTAGACTCTAAGCAGGACTGCGGTGAATCCATAGATCAATTAGGAGAGAATTGTCATCTTAATAATATTGAATGTTCCAATTCATAAGCATGGAATATATCTCCATTTCATGTTATTTAATTTTTCACAGCAATGTTTTTTTTTTTCATTTTTAGTATACCCATCTTACATTCTTTTATTAAGTGTATGCTTATTTTTTTAATTATTTTTGGTGTTGCTGTCAATGAATTGTTAACCTTAATTTCATTTTTGAATTGTTTTTTATGAAAATATAATTGATTTTGTACATCAATCTTCTGTTCCAGTACTATGCGAAAATTGTTTTTAGTGGCAGAAATTTTTGTGCACTTCTTTGGATATTCCATATTTGGTATCATGCCATTTGCACATAAAGACAGTTTTAATTATTCTTATTGGAATTATTTTCCATTTATTCTTGCTTCATTGCACTGGCTAGAATCTTCAGTGCGGTATTGAATAGAATTGATGAAATCAGATATCTTTGCCTTGTTTGCTATTTTAAGTCAGAGGTGGACATTCAATCTTTTAACATTAAGCATGACATTAAGTAAAAGTTTTTTGTAGAAGCTCTTTATCAAGTTGAGAAAGTTCTGTTCTTAAGTTTATTGAAAATTTTTATCACGAATGTGTATTCAAATGCTTTCTTTGTGTATCTGTTGAGATTATCATGTGGTTTTGCCTTTTATTATTTTACTATAGTATATTAAATTAATTAATTTTCAGTTAAACCAGTTTTACATTTTTGAGATAAATCATGTTTGGTCTTGGTCATGGTATATAATCTTTTCATTTGTTATGAAATACAGTTTCCTAATATTTTGTTAAAGTTCTTTGTCTATATTTGTATGAAATATTTGATTACAAATTGTGTGTGTATGTGTGATGATTTTTGTCTGGCTTTAATAATAGAAAATACTGACCTCAAAAAAAAAAAAAAAGAAAAAAGAAAATACTGACCTCATAAAATGAATTGGGAATCTAGCTTTCTTTTTTACACAGACTAATACTTCATTCTTGATATTTTTTTCTCTTCAGTATTAGCCATCAACTCTAACCAAACATGTCTTCCTTTTCTTGCTAATCACTGCTAGGAAATAGAAAATGGCAAATGAAAAGAAATTTTCAGTTTGAGAATCATAAAAAAATACTCAGGGGTATTGTTTGACTTTAATATCCCTTGTTTCTGTTTTTATATTCTATTGTTCTCCTTCTAAACCCTTTCATAAACAAGGCCTTTTTCACTTGCATATAAGTGACTATTCTGGTAGGTGGAACAATATTTTAAGTGAATTATGATAAGGGAGTGCCTCTTAAGTTTTATAACGTACTTGAGAAATTGTTGCCTTTTTATTATATTTCAGCTTTGGTCGTATGATAAGTAACTTCTTGCTCTTCAGAATTCACATGTACATAATGGATGTAAAAACCCATTTCTAAAGTCTTTTTCATAAGACTGATATTTAACTTCCTTGAGAAAAAAATTCTATAAACAAGTTACCATTATTTTAAATATAATCATAAAATTCAATTCAGAAAAATTCTAATAAACACTAGAATTATACTCATAAGGTAGAATTTGTAACAGTTAGTTTGCATTGAAACTTTTCTTTTATTCATTCCAAATGCTGAGGTACTCAGTGTTCCTTAGGGTTTGTGATTATTTTGATTCTAATACTGCCTGTACTCTTTTTCTTCACTATATATTACTATATATATTCATATATATATATGAAGATATATATATATATATATCTTCCTCATTTTGTATAATTCCTTAAAAGGTACATCATTTTATCCTTTCCCTGAAAACATAACATTTCATGTAGACATGATTTATGAAATAGTATGAATTTATTCATGTATTCATTCAACATATATTTATTGAACACCTACTCTGTTCTAGTAGACACTGACGATACATCATAACTAAAACAACATATTTCTTTCCTCATGGAGCTTTTATTCTAGAGGAAAACAGACAAGTATATAATATACGATATAGTGATAATTACTATGAAGATTTAAAAAAGTGTAATTGAATAGTCAGGGACGTCCCCTGAATAGTCAGGGAAGATTTCTCTGGTAAGAAGAGGTTTCATGAATTACATGAGGGAGTAACCCTTGCAGACATCTTGGAGAAGATCAGTCCAAGTGGGAGAAACAATGCGTGCCAACCTAAGGAAGGACTGTGATTTTTGTAATAGAGGAAAGTAGGCCAGAGTGGTTAGATTGAATAGTGAGGGGAGATGAGGTCAGAGTAGAAGGATGTCAGATCATGTTGGATTTGTGGGCTAATGTGAGAACTTTGGGATTTATCCTGCATGAGGTAGGAAGCCACTGGAGTGTTGAGGCAAAGAATATACAATTTGGCTTACTTTTTAAAATAATTGCTCTATGAGCTAAGAAAAAAAGAAAGAGACAGAAAGAGAGAGAGGGAGGGAGGGAGGAAGAGAGGGAGGAGGGGAGGAAGGAAAAAAGAAGGAAGGGAGGGAGGGAGGGAGGAAGGAAGGAAGGAAGGAAGGAAGGAAGGAAGGAAGGAAGGAAGGGAGGAAGAGAGGCAGACAAGCAGGAAGGAAGATTGATTTTAGGGCAAAAGAGGAAACAGGAAGGATGATTTCAATCATCCAGAAGGAGATAATGTCGTAGGAGTCGACATGGGGAGAAGAACTAGGTTATGTGTACATTTTGAAGATTGAGCTAGCAGCATTTGTTGATGGTTGGGTAGAGTGCGTAAGAGAAAGGAAGGGTCAAGGATAAAGACTAAAGAGAAAATAGTATTCAGTATATTTAGAGGGAAATAATCATTCTCCATCATTCCATTTTGCAGGTTGTCTACCTTCATAACAACAATATCTCTGCAGTCGGATCTAATGACTTCTGCCCACCTGGATACAACACCAAAAAGGCTTCTTATTCAGGTGTGAGCCTTTTCAGCAACCCAGTGCAGTACTGGGAGATCCAGCCATCCACCTTCCGGTGTGTCTACGTGCGCTCTGCCATCCAGCTTGGAAATTATAAATAATTCCCAAGAAAGCCCTCATTTTTATAACCTGGCAAAATCCCATTAATATCATTGCTCAAAAAAAAAAAAATGAAAGCTAGATACTGGAAACTTAACTGCAATGTGGATCTTTTTCCCACATGATTTATAATACATAAAGCCGAATATGCAGTTTAAATAATTGCCTACAATAAAAAAATATTTTGCCTGCCATTTTCAGAATTCTTTTTTGAAGGTTTCTGTTGATGTTAACTGAGCTATTGCAGATATTTTAATTTCCCTAAACGTAAAATTTGAAGTAAATATATATATATTCTTGACATATATATATGTGTGTGTGTATATATATATATACATATATATATGTCAACAATTCAGTAAAGCTTTTGTTTAATTTTCAGGAGGAATCAAATAAAACAAGTATCCATCTTCTGTAGTTCATAGGGTGTTAGGCCCTTTAACGTAAAGTCAAACTTCAAATTCCATCTAGCTCTGTGTTAATCCCTGTTATTACTGGTAAAGCTTCATTTGAATATGTAAATTCAGTTTAGGCTATGTAAAATTTTTGCTAATGTCATCATTCTGAAAAAAATAAATTTACAAATACATTCAAAATTACCATTGTAAAAAAGCGTAATTGTAAATCTTCCCTAAACTCTATTTTCTGATGAAAGCAGACACTGTGTTCTTGACAAAAATAGCACATCTTTTCAAGTTCTCAGATATTTCTTTTACTCCTGTTTTTTGACACTTGTGTATTATAACTTACAGTATCTATAATCAGTGCTAAGTTGATAAAGCCTAATTTTCTCTGATTGGTCTAGAAAGATGGTATTTTCCGTTGCTAAGATACTAAATTGGTTTTAAAACATCATGTGTATAATAAGGCTGCTCACCT
Source organism: Vulpes vulpes (assembly GCF_048418805.1). Lineage (NCBI taxonomy): Eukaryota > Metazoa > Chordata > Mammalia > Carnivora > Canidae > Vulpes > Vulpes vulpes. The sequence continues at coordinate 69,502,933 of NC_132789.1, read as the reverse complement.
GAACATTTCTATAATTACTAGATGTATTAGAAATATTTGTTGCATTTAGTTAAATCTTCAAGTTTAGAATTTTTTTCTGCAGGATTTATAAAGACCTGTCAAAGCATACAATTCAATGGGCCTGGGGAATGGGCTGATTTACAAAAAGTAGAGATTTATTAAAAAATATGTTTATGTTATCGACATCTAATAAGAAAACATGTGAGGATAGTTTTTTTTCTACAGTGTTGGATGTTTTATGATGCAAGTACTGATAACCAAATCCAAACTTAAAAAAAAAATTTACTTATTTATTTGACAGAGAGCACACACATGCCCATAAGTGGGTGGATGGGGGTGGGGAGGGTTAGTGAAGGAGGGAGACGGACAAGCAGACTCCTTGCTGAGTGTGGAGCCTGACGTGGAGCTCAGTCTGAGGACCCTGAGGTCATGACCTGAGCCAAAAATCAAGAGTTGGAGTCTCATCAGACTGAGCCACCCAGGGACCATGAATTCCAAACTGGCTTAAACCATAAAGGAAAACCTAAAGAGTCCTGCTGTTAGATGAACCTTTAGGTAAAGTGTGATCAGAGTTCCAGCCAAGTTTCTCTGCAGTTCTTTCAACTTTGCCTTCCTTCATTACTTTTTCAGGCTGGTCTCCCTTATAGGTGACATATGACTCTCCCTCTTATTGACCACTCAGAACACAAAAGCATATCAACACAAAATTTCTAGAAGTCATGAAATTTCTATAGTCATAGCACTATAGAGTAAATACTATAGAAATTCCCATTTTTTGGTAGAAAAGTAGACTGAAGTTAGGAGAAATTAAGAAACTTTTCTAGAGTCAAATAAATACCTGGTAAATACACGGCAACAGTACGTTCCCTTTCAATTTTTGCATAAGTCAGGGTCTGGCAGAAAACAGAATTTACCTCTGAGAGTTCAAGTGAAGATAATTTAATGAAGGGACTATGATAGAGTGTGTGCAGAGTCTACTGCACCAAAAAAGGATGACTGGGCACTAAAAGAAAGCAATGATGGCAAACCAGGGTCACCCAAATGGTTTCTTGGGCAGGGGAAGAATTGAGTTTCTGGAGTCAAGTGAGAGGACAACTTTGGAGGGTTTCTGTGCCTGGGGAGCTATGTTCCTGGAAGGATGCCACATCTGACAGAGGTTAGGTACTGAACCAAGCTATGTCCCCTTCTCTCCTTTTACATCAGATCCTCCCACCAATGAAGCCTAAAGGGAGGACAATCCTCAAGAAAGCTAGAGAGAGGAAGGGTCTTGGCGCAGGACACAGAAGGGAGAAAGACGGACCCAGTCAGGGCATGTGGAGAATAACTAATAAGCCCAGGCACTATCATTATATCTGTAGGATCATCAAACAAATTTCACCAGCCACAGATAAACATTACATTCACATCCCATGCCATCCCAGGCACCTTTTCTGAAACCCAATAATTTTAGACTTTTCTGCATTGATCAGAGGTGCTAACAAAGGAAACAATGTTTGATGAAACTTCATCAAACAACGACGTGGATGGAGCTGGAGGGTATTATGCTGAGTGAAAATAAGTCAACCGAAGAAGGGCAATCATCATATGGTTTCACTCCTACAGGGAATATAACAAATAGTGAAAGGGATTATAAGGAAAGGAGGGGAACTGAGTGGGAAAAATTAGAGAGGGAGACAAACCATGAGAGACTCCGAACTCTGGAAAACAGAGAAAGCGTTGTAGAAGGGGAGGTGGGAGGGGGGATGGGGTAACTGGGTGACGGGCACTGAGGAGGGCACTTGAGGGGATGAGCACTGGGTGTTATACTATATGTTGGCAAATTGAATTTAAATAAATTTTAAAAAATGATTAACTGAATCTGGTTTTCCATTAGGAAACATGGGGCTAGTTTTATAATGGCTTTCACTAAAGCAGAGTTTACTTATTTAAAGAAATGATTAGTATTAAAAATCAAAGTGTAAACATAAAACTTACACTGTCAATATTAATGGACAGTCAATTACATATTTTATGTAAATTTGGCAGAAAATAAAAATAATATTTGGATAATCATAAGACTCAGAGCATAGAGCTCTAAGCTCTTGTAGTCAAAGTCATATTCTCCTTTATAACAGTTACTGCCTGAAATACACAGTGCTGTGAGCTACTTAATCACATGCTGGAGTTCCATGAAGTGATCATATTAGTAATATTTATTCACAGTCTGGTATCCAGCAATAAATAAGTAGGAGAGTCTATTTTTTTTTATTTAGCATACTCCATTCATTCATTCATTAATTCATTCAATAAACTAGCACTGAATATATTGTAAATATGGGACAAGTCCTGGTAGAAAGATAACAACAGCAACAGATATCTATTTCTGGATCTTACTCAGCGTGTACAAAGTTTCTGTGCCAGGCTCTTTTTGTTCCACAGATGCTTATCACAAAAATGCCTGAGGACATACTTTTCCTTTTCACAGATGATAAAATAGAGTCAGAATTATAACCCTGAGGTGTGCTGATCAAGTTAGGTTCAGCCTTTGCTTTGCCATAGTTTACAACTATACAACTCCGAGCATATCAAAGCTAAAGGTGGTGGTCTTCATTTAATTTTTTTAAAGATTTTATTTATTTATTCATGAGAGAGAGAAAGGGAGGGAGAGAGAGGCAGAGACACAGGCAGAGGGAGAAGCAGGCTCCATGCAGAGAGCCCAACGTGGGACTCGATCCCAGGTCTCCAGGATCGGGCCCTGGGCCGAAGGCAGCACCAAACCGCTGAGCCGCCCGGGGCTGCCCCAAGGTGGTGGTCTTAAATACTGAGAAGGGACTCTATTTGTGGTCCTTAGAATTTCCTCTGTATTGTGGTAATAAGTCAGTGTGCCACAACATAGTAACTATCATTTACTCAATACTGTGTCTTAACTGTATATGCAGTGTCTCATTGAATTCTTACAACAGCCCTGTTACCTGGTTATCGTACAGTATGTTCCTTAATATCTTCTTTACAGATGGGCAAATGAAGCCCCAGAGAAGTCCAGTTGCTTTTCCATGGATACACAACTTGTAAATAAGAAAGACAAAGTTTCTATTCCCTCAGTTTGTTGCTTTCTGTGACTTCAGAAAAGAATGTATTTGTGTCCAACAGTGAAGAATCACTGAACATCTGTAGCATCTTTCATCTTCTTTGCTACATGGGGGAGGGCTATAAAATAATGGATCTTCCCACCATTGTGATTTGTTACATTTCAAAAAGAATACATTTATTTGTTCCTAAAAAAAAAAAAAAGGAGACTACCACACTGTTCAACTTTACACATGTCCTGTATGAGCTCTGTCCAATATGGTTCATATTAGCATACCCAGGTATGATCATTAGAAATGTGATGGAACTGAATAACTAATTTTTAAATTTTATTTAATTTTAATTGGTTTAAAGGTAATAGCCATAAGTTGCCAAGTGAAGTCCTATTGGATGTGATGTTCTAAATACTCCCAATGAGTTTAAATATGAGTGTATTTCTATTTATTCATGCAAAAATATTTACTAGGTTTGTGTCTAAATAGAGGTATAAGAAGGAATAAAATGCCATCCTTAACTTTAAGGTGATCACAGTTTAACAAAGACACAATCATGTAACCAATAATAGAAATACAGAGGAATAAATTTTATCATTAGAAATATAGGCACACCTCATTTTACCGTGCTTTGCTTTCTTGCACTTGGCAGATGTTGTGTTTTTTTGAAAATGGAAGGTTTGTAGCAACCCAGCATAGCATTGAGCCAGAGTATACAGACATCATTTTTCCAACATCATTTGCTCATTTTGTGTTTCTGTCACATTTTGGTAATTCTTGCAATATTTCAAGCTTTTTTCATTATTATATTTGTTACGTGATCTGTTATCAGTGATCACAACTCACTGGAAGCTCAGATGATGGTTATCATTTTTTAGCAATGAAGTATTTTTAATTAAAGTATGTACATTTTTTAGACACAATGCTATTGCACACTTAATAGGCTACAGTATAGCATACATATAACTTTTATAAGCACTAGGGCACTAAAAAATTCATTTGACCCACTTTATCGGGATATTTGCTAACTGTGGTAGTCTGGTACTCTGCCCCCACAGTATCTTCCAAGTATGCTTCCATAGGCAAGTTACAGGAGTGGCTCATAGGAGGGGTGATCAACTCGCCAAGGGTAGTAGAACGAGCACAGAGGAACATGTAAGACTTCACTGAGGAAGTCATTTTTGATGTAGGTTTTGATGAATATGTAAGAGTTCAACAGGGACGTTTGGAAGAATGGGGTTAAGACAAGACAGTAAGTTCAAGGACACCAGGCTGTGCCTCGGCACATTTCTGATAGCCTGGCATAAAAGGAGGGCTTACTCAACTTCTCTACCTTCTTCTGAAACAGAAGCACTGGTTTACACTTACCTTTGATATACATAGGGCTTGACATGACATCAGAGGAAGCAACTCTTTACCCTTTTTCCACAGTCTTACTGACCCACAAAAGATCGACCTTCCAGAATGGACAATAGGAGGTGGAAATGGCTTCATTTTATTCCTCTCTTACACCTCCCAAGAGATCCCACTCCCATGACAACAGTGGAAAGGTAGTTTTTCTTGGAAGGCATTCAGGTGTTCAAAGTCCAGGGCTCCATGAGATTATTTTCTTCAGACCTGGACCTTGCATTAGCACTCCTTTCTCTTGTCCTCCCTCCTGCATGTGGTAGCCTTCCTGGCAGAGGAGAGAAGCTGGCAGCTACTCTGCTGCTTAACTTACTGGTGAGGGATGGGTCAAGATAGAGGAACAGAGAAGACCCTTTGGACTTTGATCTACAGAGCAGATCTTCCAACACATCTTGGCCAGCGGTATGGCTGCTTCTAATATTGTCAAGACTCACAGACAGAGGGGCCTGACCCATCAGCACCCCTCACTCATATAGAAATGCAACTTCTTTCTTATATATTTTTCCTTTGAAAGATAAATATGGCTCATTTCCTTGACTTCAACAGTTGCTATGGGCATAACTTAGCAAACTTGCTTAGCCTGTGACTCATCTCCTTATCTGCAAAATGCGGATAATATTAGTCCCTACCTTATAGTTGGTGTGTGAACAAAGTGGGTCCATTTAGTGTGTAACTCTTAGACCAGAGCCCAGCACATGAAAAGGTTCGCATATGTTGGCTGCTAGGTCACATAGTTTGGGCTGTAATCATCTCAAGAGCACTTAGTTCTCAGGTCTAGGATGGGGTCTGAAGTTGTGCATTTCAAACAAACTCCCAGGAAGGCTGTTTCTTCATAGTCCATATGTTGAGGAACAAAAGAGAGCTTGCACCTCATATCAGACCATGTCTGACTTGCCTCCCACCAACTGGCTCTTGTAAGAAACCCTGCTTGTTGGCTTCCTAGGGCTGCTGTAATGAACTACCTTAAACTGAGTGGCTTGAAATGACACAAATTTATGCTTTCATAGTTCTGGAGTCTGGAAGTTTGAATTCAAGATGTTGGCTATACTCCCTCCAAAGCCTCTAGGGGAGAGCCCTTCCTTGCTTTTCCCAGTTTCGGTGTGGCTGCAGATATCCCTTAGTTTGTGGCAGCAAAACTCAAATCTCTGCCACCATCTCCACAAGGCCTTCTGTGTATCTGTGTCTCTTCTCTTCCTATAAGGACACCAGTTATATTGGATTAGGTGCCACCCCAATTCAGTACGACCTCATCATAACTTGGTTACATCTTCAAAGACCCTATTTCCAAATAAGGTCACTCGCACTCCCAGGTCCTAGGGATTAGACTTTGAATATATCTGGGAGGAGGAGAAAGGGACATGATTCAACCATGAACACTCATTCTCTTTTTATCTTTATAAAAATACTTATTTTTTGTTCTCGTTTTTGTTATCAATTGTGTTTCTGAGGTGGATTACACAAGGGGTTGGAAAGTGGAAATTTGCTTCTGACCCTGTGTGGTTGGATAAGAAGCCTTCATGCTTTCGTGCTAGTTTTAAGTCATCTTACCATATTCAAATGACCCAAGTTTTCCAGAACTTGGCATGTATGTTCTTTCTAATGCATTCCTCTTCGATGACCCTGATCTGGCAATGGAAACTACCATGTCATTCTCATCACATAAATCAGGTGTAAACCGGATCTCTGCTTGCCTTCTGGTTCACTCATTTTACTGAATCCTCGTCATTATCTCTCTTTTCTTTTTTCCCTTCCTCTTACTCCATAATCCTATTCCCTGGAATACTCTTTCATTCTGTAGTTTATCACAGCTACAGATGCAGGATCTCACTGCTTTATTGTCCATACAAACACAGAAATGCTTAATCCCTCAAGTAAACTAGAAACATTACATACAACAGTTTCCCATTCATCCAGAGTTCCAGAGAGGCCTTCTGGAAGACTGCCCCTGACACAGACACAGCTCTTGACCAGACTCCATGGCCATTCAGACTCTGGTCTCCTGCAGCAGAGGTATTACAGGTGGCTGAGTTGATATCACAGGCATTTATTCTTCATTTCGTTGCTCATTTTTTAATTCCCACATTTACTGCTAACAGATTTTTTTTTTTTTTTCAGTGGATCTGCTTATATATTTTCCAGGGCACCATCTGTCACAGTTACTTCGAGGCCTGGGTCTGTGACAGACTGCCAATTTCACACTACAGAGCAGAACAGTGGAAAACAAAGAAAAACCAGGAGAAGGAAAACACTGAACTTAATAAATTCAAATACACACATGACCATCCTGGAGTGTCAAACACCCTTCACATGAATTTAAATAATTTTGAAGTCAGAGACAGCCCGTATGCTCCCTTCAGTATGAGATAACTGGGGGACTGGGTGGGACTCCTCCTGACTCTGGGACTCACAGCCATGTGTCAGCCACTGGTGCTCTGGACACTTTCTCCCCGGGCCATTATTTCAATATGGACTGTGAAGGCTGAGTGACTTCTTTGCAGGTCGTCCAAAAAGCATAGGAACCTAAATCAACTTGAAAGTATCCGTAAAATGTCAAAATAATCCTACCCTCCTGCCCAGGTCTGATATGTCATCTGGCACAGAGATACTCTGTTTATTCAACACATGTTTATTAAAGCCCCTCTGGTTGCCTGACACTGTCCTACTGGCTGAGGTGGAGGGAGGAAGGATGTCTCACCAGCATGCAGCAGACATCACAGTGGGAGGAGACACCCCGGGGTGTGACCAATGAAACAGGGAAGAAGGAATGTGGGGAACCGGGACTCACTCTTTTATATAAGATGGTTAGAGAAAGGCCTTCAGATACTATGACCTGTGAGCAGGGATATGAAAGAAGGAAGCAAGCCAAAAAAGAAGAAGAAGAAGAAGAAGAAGAAGAAGAAGAAGAAGAAGAAGAAGAAGAAGAAAAAGAAGAAGAAGAAGAAGAAGAAGAAGAAGAAGAAGAAGAAGAAGAAGAAGAAGAAGAAGAAGAAAGAGAGAGAGAACCTTAAGTTAGAAGAATACATGCCAGGTTCTAGTGTCAGCAGAGGGGTCAAACGTGAACAGAGTAGAGGGAGCAGGAGAAGCAAAGTGAGGGCCCAGGAACACACACCCTATAGGCCTTTAAGGCAATGGCAAAGACAATGTCTTCTCTGAGCAAGACAGGAAGCTATTGAAGGGTTCTCAGGGAAAGCTGGCTTGATGCAGTTTCTCCGACTGCATGAGCCGTCGAAGGACACGGAGGGACGCAAGGAGGATATTTAGGACGCTGGCACCATAATCACACTCTGTGTGATGCTGGTTAGTGGCAGCATGTGACCTGGAGAGTAGCAGAGAGGTTGCTGAGAAGGGCCCCACGGTGGGAGCGTCTCACAGATACAGAGGACAAGGAGGGCCGAGAAACCAAATGGGGAGAGAGATGGAGACAGAAATGACTCCAAGCATTTTGGCCTGAGCTCCCGGGAGGATGAAGTCACCATTGCCTAAGACTGTAGGCGGTGGGGGTGCAGGGGGTGGGAGTCAAAAGTTGTTCTTGGATCTGTTCATTTTGAGATTCTTGTTCAGCCTCCACGTAGAAGTATCAAGGAGCCCTGGGATTTAGGAGTCGGGAGCTCAGGGGAGAGGGTTGGGCTGTAGACTTAAATTTGGCAGATGCCAGATTCTATAGACTGTCCTTCTCTATCAGGGCAGAAACGACTTGACTTCATCCAAACTAAGCAATCACACTGTACATGTTAGCAACACATTTTACAGGGCCAGTTCTGGCCTTTTTGCAATGTTCCCGTGGTTTCTAAGATAAATAAACATATTATATGTTTCCCTCTGGATGCCTTTGCTAAGATCATGTCAGCATTTCCAAAACAGTCCTTGCTTAAACAACACCAAGAAAGAAAAACCTCTTGAGGAGAAAGGATTTTATTGTTTTTGAAAAGATTCCTGTATTTTCTCTTATGAGTTGAAAATTGTGTAAAAACAGTTTCGTTTCTGTTTCCCTCAAGAGCTCATATTAGCAAAAGTGTAGCTTGGTGCCTGTCTTGAACGTGGGCTGATAACTTGCTGGTGGTTTGACAGTTATGAATAAACAGTGCTGTACCATAAAGCAAGCATATTCCTGAATCTACAGAAGGTCTCAGTGGGCCTCAGGCACATTCTACTAGAAAACCATGGAAACATGTATAATTTCCACAGCTAAGGTGATTATTTTATAGCATGCTAGCATAGACAACCTTGTAATAACTTCTACTGATCGCTAGTTGATCGAGAATCCACACTGTCATCTGATCTGGAATTGATTTGTGGTTAAATACAAAATATTTCTCTTGAACTCATTTATCTCATTCCCTCTTTTCACAAACCCAGTGATCTGTATGTGTGTGGGGGTTGGGTGGGGGGTGAATGGGTGTAACCTCTTGCAATGTTGTCATGCCCATAAGAGAAAAAGAAACTTTTAAATTAATTCAATCATTCATTCCTTTATTCCTTGAATGCACACATTTATTGGGGACTTACAATATGACAGGAACTATGACCAATCTGGAGAAAATAAAAACAAAAATCGGACACCTCTTTTTTTTTCCCTGTAATAAATAACTGTGGGATGTGAAAGTGAGAAATGCTTTCAACAAACCTTAAAGATGAATACAGAGATAAGGTCTGAGAAGATTCTGGGTGGAAATGAAAGCCAAGTGTTGTGCACTCCTTTATGATTAAAAAGTATAATGTTAAATTTCCTGTGGCTGTTGTTGATTTTAAAAAAGAAAAAAAAAAACATCTAGAACACTGTAAGACATTTAAAGCCACCTACAAATCACAAAGCTGTCACTGAGATCTAGGCAGTGATAAACAAAGCCTATGAGACCAGATGTTTCTGGGTGCTGTATTTTGACTAAGATCCTTCTCATACCACCTGGATTGATAGACGGATTTTTCCCCCTAGGGTATTTCTTCCTAGCTTTGGCAACTCTCATTGGTAGATATATTTGAGATCTTTTTTTACCTAAAATGAGTGACAGTAGAGCCAGAAGATTTCTGAAAGGCAATGCCAGGCAGAGAACTCCAATGACTTGTGAACAGGTGGTATGGTTTAGCCCAGGTCTAAAAGTTGCTGTTACCATGCAAAGCTTACATTTTCTCCAGATAACCAGTGTCCACTTTGGAACTTCTTTCCCAGGCAGGATGCCTCCAGGCCTAGTTGGCAAAGGTTGGACATCAGGTAGTAATGGGAAAGGTCTTTTCTTGGGTTGCTACAACTTCTGGACCTTTGTTTTTTCTGACTCTTGCAAAAAGCACACTGATTTGATGTCTTTTTGGCTTTTGGTGCTTGGGTTTTGTTTTCATGGGAGAAAATGTTCATTTTTTTCTAGTTCTAATCAGATCTAATTGGCAGCATTTAACCTTCTATACATTGAAGGTGTACAACGTAATGATTCCCTGGTCACAACATATATCTGTGTAGCAAACCGATTACCTCAATGAGTTTGGTTAACCTCCAACAGTTGAGAGCAATTGTCTGGGTTTTCCTTTGTGGCAATAATAAGAAGAATAGCAGTGCTACTTTGTATTGATCCAGCAGCTTTTGGCTGACAAGTGTATTCACTGGTATAAATCATTGTTTCACAACCAACAGCTCAATTTGTTTATATTCTGCTAAGAAAAAGAGACAAGGAGGGGGAAAAAAGAAAAAGAGACAAGGAATAAGTAATTTAAAAGGGCTTTAATAGGCAGATGAAATAAACAAAGACCTGATCTATGAGCTAGGGGACCAGGAGCTGAAGTGCTAACAGAGTTGGAGAAGTAAAAGGCCACTTTTCCCACTGGTATTACCTCTACTTCTTTACTTCCTTACTTCCTCATTCCCCCATTTATCCATTCCATCCCTGTTTGTCATAGACTGGGTGTTTGTGACAACCCAAAATTCCTGTGTGTGATGGTTTTAGGATGTGGGGCTTCTTGGAAGGTACTTAGCATTAGGGGAGTTCATGAGGGTGGAACCCTTGTGAATGGGATTAGTGCCCTGATAAGAGTCTCAGAAGATTTTGTTTCATTCTACTCTTTGCCAAGTGAAGATGCAACAGGAAGTCAGCCATCAGCTATCCAGAGGAGGGTGCTCAGTAGAACCTGACTGTACTGGTACCCTGATCTTGCACTTTCTGCCTCCAGAACTCTGAGAAATAAGTTTCTGTTCTTTATAAGCCACCCAGTCTATGCTCTTTTGTCATAGCAGCATAAGCTGACTGAGATTATTCCTGCCAGACATGGAGGTTCACATCCTTGTTACACCAATGGGTCAGAACTAGGCACTTCAGAGGTGGAGATGCCCGAGGGGCTGTGAGGCTAGTGAGATTCAGGTTTCACAGTTGAGGGAAGATGTGACTGGAGGTGCAAGAAGCCTATGTGGAAGCCTGAACTGCAGCTTCAGAATCTGATTCCACTTCTGAGGCACCAAAAGCAACCATAAAGAGCAATAGCCTCAAACAGTCTAACTGTTCATCCACTAATGAATGGATACAGAAGAGCTGTATTTCAAATATATTTCATATATATAATGAAATATTACCAAGCCATGACAAAAAAAATGAAATCTTGCTATTTGGAATGGTGTGGGTGGAGCTAGCGAGCAATTATGCTAAGTGAAATAAGACAGAGAAGGACAAATACCATATTATTTTACTCACATACAGAATTTAAGAAAGAAAACAAACAAGAGAAGGGAAAAAAAGAGAGGGAGGCAAACCAAAAAACAGACTCTTAATTATAGAGAACAAAGCAGTGAGTGAAACAGGTTATGGGGATTGAGGAGTGCACTTGCTCTGATGGGCACCAGGTGTTGTATGGAAGTGTTGAATCCCTATGTTGTACGGCTGAAACTAATGTTACACTGTATGTTAATTAACTGGGATTTAAATAAAAACTTTATAAAAAGGGAGCTTGGGTGGCTCAATTGGTTAAGCTTTTTTGCCTTTGGCTCAGGTCATGATCCCAGAGTCCTGGGATCTAGCTCCACATTGGGCTCCCTGCTCAGCTGGGGGAAGGGGGGTCTGCTTCTCCCTCTCCCTCTGCTGTTCCCCCTGCTTGTGTTCTCTGTTTCAAATAAATTAACAAAATCTTAAAAAAAAAAAAAGAGTGAAACTCTGTTGTGAAATTGAGATGGTCTTTTTGTGTATGTGTGTGTGTGTTTATGAGCAGTGTAACATTAAGCATGTCAGTTTGTCAGTTTATCCCTTTAAGCTTAAAAGGGGAATGATAAAAAAGGTGCCTACCACATAAGTTACTTAGGTCAATTAACTGAGATTCTGTATGTAAACAACGAAAGATACTCCCCCCACACACACAAAAAAAGAAAATCAAGAAAAAGCAAGAATGACTAATCTTTCCACTTCTCTGAAACATCATACAGAAAATCCTAGTTGGTGCAGTAGATAATAAAAATAAGTGAAAAGCATGACATTTAGAAAGGTGTAAAACTATCTTCATTTCAAGGCATGTGTCCCTAGAAAATCCTAAGACACCAATAAAAAGGTACTAATTAGAATTACTAGGTGAATTTACCAAGATCACAGAACAGAAGGTTAATATACAGGAATTAGGTTTGTTTTTTTTACTAGCAGCAAAAACCCCCATAATTCAAAATAATTATTTTTTTAAAAAGTAATACTTTTTTTCAAATAATATGAATAATTAAAAAAATTTTGTTTACCTAAGAATCATACAATATATTTTGAAAACTTGTGAATAAACTTAAGAGGAGACATATAGCATATTACCTACATTTTAGCACATGCATCAAAATATATAAAATATTCCTAATGGAAATTAAAGGCCTTTTGTCAATGGAAATGCATACTACATTCATCACCTGAAGATACGAAATTGTTAAGATAATTGACCTATAGATTCATCACAATCTCAATTGTAATTTTCAAAAGGCTGTATCTAGATATGAATAAACTGATTCTAAAGCTTACATGGAAATGGAAACAACCTAATAAATAAAACGCTTTTTTTTTAAGAAAAAAAAATGAGGACTTCCACTTTTGAAATTTTCCACAAAGCTGCAGTACGGTAAAAAGTCAGAAAGACAGAGGTAAAAATCAGCTGAACGGAAGACAGAGTTCAGAAATGAGCCTGCGCACATACAGTCAAATGATTTTCAGCAATTATACCATTCAAGTGGGAAAGAAAATTCACTTTAACAAATGGTGCTGAAACGACTGGGTATTGGTATGGTAAACAAAGCACACTGGCCATTGCCTTATGCTTTACATAAAAATTAACTCAAAAACAATTGTATATATAACATAAAAGCCAAAACTATAAAATTTCTAGAAGAAAACAGGAGAAATTCTTCATGAACTTGAGGTAAGCAAAGATTTCTTAGATACAAATATGTGAACCATAATAGAAAAAGTTGATAAATTGGGTTTCATCAGAATTAAAATATTTACCCTTCAGAATACATTTTAGGGAAAAAAGGAGCTACACTAAGTATGTAGTATATGTTGGCTAATTGAACTTATATTAAAACAAAGAAAAAAGCGGACCGAGAGAAAATGTTTACAATATATATTTAACAAAGTGCTTTTGCACGATAGCCAGGCTCTAGCTAGCAAGAGATAAACTTTAGAAACACAAAAAGACCAAACAATCTTAAAGAACTGAAAAAAAAAATTAGCAGGTACTTCACAAGAGAAAATATATAAATAACAAAAATGCATGATAAGATCAATACCTACAGTCATCCAGGAGATGCTAATGGAAACCACTTGATGACTATAGTTAATAGTATTGTATTGAATCTTGGAAACTTATAAAGAGTTGATTTCAGGTGTCTTTTTTTTTTTTTTTTTTTTTTTCAGGTGTCTTTATCACAAAGAAAAGAAAATGGTACCTGTGTGGGAAGATACACTAATTAACTTGACTATAGTAATCATTTCACTCTGTACTTGTATATTAAATCATCACACTATATACAATTTATTTTAAAAACAGAAAACTAAATAAACAAAACTCAAGATACTACTATGTACCTATAGCAATGGTTAAAATTAAAAAGACTCCTAATACACCTATGACAACGATTGTAGAACAACTGGAACTCTCATATATTGTTGGTGACAAGGTGTAATTGTCTTACCACAAAAATGCAGGTTCTTTGTTGGCCAGAGTGAGGAAGCCAGCACTATTTATCTAGATTCAATTTCTGGGAGAGCAAAATATTTTAAATTTCTAAACTTATGCCCCGCCCCAACTGCTACATTTTTTTGGCACTACTCTTTGGATTGAAGTTCAAAGGAGTTACATGTAAAAATTGGGTAGAAAATAGTATTTCGTGTCCAACACAGTAAATTTGCAAATGGAGAGGCAATTCATTTTTGTGACATCTTATATAGGCATTTTGTTTTTAGGCTTCGGCAGAGCCACAGAAACAGTGCACTCTTGAGTTTCTAAATTATTTTTAAAAATTTTCCTATTTTCATTGTATCTAAAAAGAAAGATGACCAGGTGATGGAACCAGGAATTTCCTCGTTAGCTCAGCAAATTCAACAAAACAGTCAAAAGACAGGATGGTATGCATCACTTACTTTTCCTGCTTCGTATATGAAAGGATTGTTCTTTAAAAACCAAAAGGAAAGGAAAATAAAAACATGACAAAAAAAATCTGAAAAGTTTGTCAATTGGCAAAATGCCAGCCTGGATAGAAATCGTTCAAGGATGAGAAAACATCGTAAAAATAGCTAGAGCATTATGAAAAGATCCTATCATATAAAATAAAAAGAAGGACTGAAATTGGGGGGTGGGAGCAAAGTCCTGCTTTGAAAACCATTCTATATAGAAGACTGACATTTTGAAAACCTCTACCTTCTAGTCCAAATAAATATTGAAAAAGTAGTAGGGTTGAACCAAGAGGCTGAGACAGAGGGAAATAGAAATCTGGGTGGTATGCTGAGTTTGAAGAAATGAAAATAAATTATGAGAAAAATAACAGTTTCAGAAATAAGAGGTAAATTAATACTATAAGAAGAAGGCAAAAGAAAAAGACAAAGGGATGAATGATCCAATGTGATGGCAAATAAAAGCAAAGAGGAAAAATTACCCCATGGGTAATTGTTGGTCTTTATTTTTTTATTTATGATAGTCACACAGAGAGAGAGAAAGAGAGAGAGACAGGCAGAGGGAGAAGCAGGGAGCCCGACATGGGATTTGATTCCGCATCTCCAGGATCACGCCCGGGGCCAAAGGCAGGCGCTAAACCACTGTGCCACCCAGGGATCCCTGACTGTTGGTCTTTAAAGAGAAACTAATTCAAAAAACGCAGAAGAGTCAAAGGCAAAAAATAGGAGAAACATGCTCTTAGTCGAAGATTTGGATCTGTACCTTAAAAGGGGGCCCATGAAAAATCAAAAAGTTAATGAAAAGAAACCAATCATAATGAAACCGGGCAAAGTATTTGGATTTCAAAAGCACTGAGGAGGGCACTTGATGGGATGAATACTGGGTGTTATACTATATGATGGAAGATAAAACTGCAAATAAATAAATAAATAAATAAATAAATAAATAAATAAATTCTTAAAAAAAAAAAAAAAAAAAGCACTGTACCAACCACAAAAAAAAGGTCACATAGGCATAAGATGAGACAAGCCACCCCAAACAAAGAGTCTATCTGTGGAGAGAAAATAACTGAAACTGCCTTGATTTCTCTACAGCACTAAATTTGAGATGAAAATTGTCAGAATTTTGATAGAAAGTTTTGTGACTGTGTGTCTCTGCACTCGTTTACATATTTCCTAAGACCTCAGTTATAGTAGGCAGTCAATAAATATTTGTTAATTGAATCAAGAAGCTATGGATACAAATGTGAGTAGAGCAAGCCTTTAAAAATCATTAGGGAACCAAATAATGTACTAGTAATAAGCCCATTGAATTTTAAACCAAGAATATGAGTTCTACCCATTAAATGGTAGTTAGTGTACCTGTTTGTCAACTCTGCTGTTCATCCTTATCAATATTCTGTTCATCCAATATCAATATTCTTCTTATCCCAGAGAACATAATACAACTTCCAGTGCCTGCATCTTATTGAAATGAACAAAGATTGTTTCTTGTCGATAGACTTGCTCGTCCAAAATCTGGGAAGCTGTTTTCCTAATCTGTCAGTAAGTACTGCAAGGATAACATCGCAAGCCTTTCCCCAGTCCGTCCTGTTTTCATCAACTCCGTTGCTACCAGCCAATTCAACACCATCATGTCTGGCGTAGGGTGTGACACACCATGATTTTCCTGTTTCCACTCCCTATCCTCTCCCCGACCTCTATACAGCTCCACTTCTATAGCAACGCAACCTAGGTGGCTGCGTATGAACTTTACCCTGTCCCATCCTCTGTGTTGAACTCTCACTGCCAACATGCCAAGCTTGTCCTACCTCAGGCCATTTATACTTGCTCATCCCTCTGTGATACTTTGATCTCTACTCAAACACCATTTCCATGACCATCTTTAATAAAACAACGTATATTCTCATCATTTTCTATCCTTTTATCATGTTTTACTTTTCATAGTACTCAAACTATTTTCTCAGATTATCTTCTCAGATTATCTTGTTTACGGTACTGTCTTTTTATCCCCCAATAGATAAACTCCTTGAGAGCAGGGACCTTGTCTGTCTTATTCGTTTCTATATGCCAAGAACATAGAATAATGAATGAATGCTTAAATAAATGCATGCGCTCCTGAACAAAGGAGGCTATTTAGCTAGTCTCTCTACTTACCCTGCAACTTACTGCTCAGAAGTTTTGAAATTACTGCTCAAAACTGGGCAAACTAGCTGCTTTTCTTTATCTCCTTTTCCTTAATTTGGAGCGTTCCGGAGGAAAGTCCAGTGAATAGAGATGTGTTGTAAGAGGGCTTCTGCCAAAGGAATCTGAGGGAGTAACCTGGATACTAGAAGGGAAAAAATAAATTCAAGATGACACAATACCCGCAGATCTATCCATTATGAAATTGGTGTGTGCTAGGAGCATTTCTGATCCTGAAAAATCCACTCCTTTCAACAAGGTTACTTCTATTTTGCCTAAGTGTCCAAAGAATGATTGGAGAAAGAGAGAGAGAGAGGAGGAAGGAAGAGAGGAAGCAAGGAAGAAAAGGGAGAAAGGAAGGAAGGAAGGAAGGAAGGAAGGAAGGAAGGAAGGAAGGAAGGAAGGAAGGAAGACAGGCAGGCAAACCAGTTTTATTTCAACAGCTGGACCAAATTAACAAAACCAAAGGAAATTCTCTGGGTTGGGTTCTGAGCCCAGAAAACTGCAGGTGTGGAAGCACCACGTTATTTTCGGCAACCAAAATGTTAGAAAATCACATCTGTAGTACTGGGTTCTGTCAATGTTGGTGCATTAGATAACTTAGGGGACAGCCATAAGGACCTGTAAAGTGTTGTTACTGGTGAAATGGAAAATCAGAGTTAATGAAGTTTAAAACAGCCACCTTTT
The DNA here is from genome assembly GCF_048418805.1 of Vulpes vulpes. Taxonomy (NCBI): domain Eukaryota; kingdom Metazoa; phylum Chordata; class Mammalia; order Carnivora; family Canidae; genus Vulpes; species Vulpes vulpes. The sequence continues at coordinate 69,485,988 of NC_132789.1, read as the reverse complement.
TGCAAACCGAGCCAGAATTTATTTAAGGTTTGCCTCTGTTTACATTTGGCATAATGTCTGAAAAGCCTTCTTTGGTCTCAGAATATACATCTATTTAAAATCAACAATTATTTTTGAGGTGAGGTCATAATTTCTGAATACGCAGAGTATTTTTTTCAAAATAAATATAAGCATAAAAATGAGGAGATATATGCTTGATGAAATATATCGCAGTACTTGTCACATTGTTTGAAAACATGATGAAATTTGTAGAATATGCAACTCTAATTTTTTTAGTTTATCTTTTCTCAAATGTAAATCCGAAAGTACAAGTTCATTTTATAAAATTACCATGATTGTCAAAATGTAAAAATTAAAAGTTTTCAAGACTTTATCCAAAATGTTCACATAAGCTTAAAAGGCAAATTGTCTGCTTTATTTATTGCTGGGGAAAGAATAAAAACATAAAATGGAGAATTAGATTGTAATTACAAAAAGAAACTACAAAATGATGACTCCCGTGTCTGCATTTAGGAGTTTTTACTCATCATTAGGAATTTTACATTGCCTTGGTAAAACAATTATTTTGATATTAAGTTGTGCAACACTGTGATACTAAAGCTAAAAGGAATCTTAGGTACAGGAGATGATTGTTTCGATGATTTCAATTTGATTTGCTTTATTGTTAGTATGCATGCTGATGAAAGTGCAAACCGTTCCATCATTGTAAATAAAAATGATGAAACTCTGTGGTGCTCTCTTACTGATTTACTTAAATAGAAATATTTCTACTTCTTTACATAGAATGAGAGTATTTCAATAATGTTCCATAATGTTTCATTATGTGATTTTACCCTTTGGTCATTTATCCATGCTTGTACTCCTCTCACCTGTAATTTCTTCCAACTTTCTATCATTATATAGTGTTGAAAAACATTGTCCTAATTATAAATCACTTAGTGTTTGGATATCCAGAGACAGGGATTACTAGATCAATAGTTATAAACATTTTAGTACGTTTTGCCGATGAACAAATGTTTTTCAAATTAGTATCATTTCATAGATTCAAAGTGATAACCAATTTTCTCTGTTTACTCTTGTTTTTGCTGTTCTTGTTTCCTACCTAGTTATACTTTACTAACTTCATTAGAATAATAAATATTATAAAGCCCAAAGCAGTTAAATGATTCCTGGGGAAAACACATACACACATGTACAACTTACCAAAAAACCCCAGTTTTAGTGAAAGAACCAACACCATCTCCTGTTCCCAAGTCCTATATTCTATGATTTACATGCAGCATTAGTTTTGACAGTATGTGTTCAATTGGCAATGAGAGACTTAAATTTGTGGCATTCAGAGTATTCATATTTTAAAAATACATAATATTTGAAAAGTAGAAGTTTTGAGGGACTACTGGAATGCAAAAGAGCCAGACCTAAACACTTTCATGACAGGACCTGGGAAGTGAGGGCAAGTTCTGCTATCTCCCAGCCATTTGGGAGACCTCACAAAATCCTTAGCTTGCCTAAACTACGGTTTAATTCTTCAAAGATATTCAACAGATTCCTAATAGAGTTCAGAATCCTTTGGGATATAGAATAATATTTTTACTACAAATAGATTAAACCATGATTTTCACTTACTGTTTATTCATTCAACCATTATTTGCACTCTGACTGAGCAGAACATTGCCGTAGATGCTGGAGACACTAGAGTGAAAACGACCATGTAGAAAACAAATATGATCTCATTCTGGGGAGAGACTTGTGCACACACACACACAGAATAAGTAGAAAAATAAACAAAAGGCAGCCTGTGGTAGGTGTTCTGATGGAATGAAAGAGCAACAGGACCCTGGCAGCCAGCATGCTAAGAATGAGGCCCAAGGCTCATATGTGCCAGGTGTGGGAAAGATTGAGTTGAATTGGGTATGGCGGAGGGGGTTGGTGAGAGAATTGTACCCAAGGGAATAGAGAAAATATGAGAGTCAATATTACCTATTTCAAGGATGGTAAGGGGAGAAGTCATGAAATTTGGAGGCAGGCATCTTGTTTCTGAGGCCTGCTTTTTAAATCTTTATTATGGGTTTATTAAATTGTGTTTTACTGGGTTTTAATAAGGATCTGTTCAAATAATACACACAAAAGGACTTTCTATATTGTAAATCACTAACATGATAATTGATGAGCATCCTTATATTTGTCAAGAATGGTAGACTGTTTTTTTTTTTTTTTCTGGCTATCATTACCATAAAGAAAACCTCAACTTAATATTAAAAAACAAACCCCAAACAATCCAATTAAAAAATGGGCAGGAGAAAAAAAAAATGGGCAGGAGACCTCAATAGACATTTCTCCAAAAAAGGCATAGAAATGTCCAACAGACTCATGAAAAAATGTTCAACATCACTCGGCATCAGAGAAATACAAATTAAAACCACAGTGAGATATCACTTCTTACCTGTCCGAATGGCTAGTACCAAAAATGAACAAACAAACAAACAAACAAAAAACAAGAAATTGCTAGTGCTGGTGAAGATATGGAGAAAAGGGAACACTTGTGCCCTGATGGTGGGAACACGATATGGTGTAGCCACTATGGAAAACAGTACGAAGATTCCTCAAACGATTAAAAATAGCCCTACAACATACATCCAACAATTTTACTTCTGGATATTTATCTGAAAACAGACACACTAGTTTGAAAAGATAAATGCACCCTATATTTTTGGCAATGGTTATTTACAATGGTTAAGATATGGACGCAGCCCAAGGATCCATCAATAGATGAATGGTTATCCATTCATGGGACAGGTGGCATAGAAATGCAATGCAATATTACTCAGCCATAAAAGGAGAATGAAACTTTGCCATTTGGGACAATAGGAATGACACTTGTAGGTATGATGCTAAGTGAACCAAGCCAAAGACAAATATCATATGATTTCATTATAAGTGGAATCTAAAACACAAAACAAATGAACAAACAAAACAAAACATGAAACTGACTCAGATATAGAAAACAATCTGGTGGTTGTCAGAGGGGGGATAGTTGGGGGAATGGATAAAATAGGGGAAAAGGATTAAGAGGCACAAACTTGCAGTTATAAAATAAATAAGACATGGGATACAGTGTACAGCATGTGTAGAGAGACCCCATTAGGCCTGGTGGTTTAGACCACTCTGCATGACATGATGATTTCTTTTACCACTTCAGTTGGGACGATTTGTGTATTGGTGGAAGGGGAGACTATAGAATCTCATTTGTGTTCAAATTCCTACTCATTTCCCAATATTACTTTTGCCTTTCCATTTTTTAGATATTTTTCAAATCCATAGCCTTAACCACTCGGCCACGACTACATTACTTTTGAGATATTTTTATGAAGAAAGTAATCTTTGAAATTGAGGAAGGGAGGCATAGGGATCAAATTAAACCACATGTTAACTATATTCAAGGAAAGCTTACTTTACCTCTTTTTTTTGTTTGTTTTTTAATGTCACCCAAATATATACTATAAAATATTCTATAGATCATAATGGATTTAAGCATGAATCATATATAAAAGTTAATAAAATCAAAGCCATGAATCTAAAAGTAATGGTACACCCCAATTCTTTGTGTATTTCCTTTTCTTTTTAGTCTCCATCTGTGTGGACAGCATATATACCAAATGCATAGATATATGCATTATATATAATTCATAGAATGATGACAATTGCCTGCATTTATCACAAAGTGATTGGAGAAGCAGTAAAAGGAAATATAATTGGGAAGTTAGGCAGCAAAAGGGGTGAAGAGGAAAGACAGCATTAACAAAAATCCTGATAAAGCTCATGGACAAAATGGTATTAGTAATTGGCGGGGGGGGAGAGAAATTTGGAGAAGTGTTCAATGGTTGGGATTCAGGATCAAGTACAACTGCACAACTGTTTTTCTATTTAGATACTCATCTTCTTCTTTTTCTCCAAAGTGGCAAATGAGATGATTTATTTAGGGATTCCACTCTGAGTCATGATCATGACGATCACAGAAACAAATGCAGACTTGCAAGCATTCCCTCTCTCCCTCCCTCTTCTGGTTGCCCAGTCTAGTGTACAGCATCACTTCTGGGAAGACAACCCGCATACCCACAAGCAAATTTCTCAATGTACTTTTTAACTTACTCCAAACTCTATTCCCAGAAAGGACATTAACCAGACCCAGAATAAATTCATTATAATTTTATTTTCCCTGGCTTCCAAAGGAAAATTAAATTCACAGTTTGGCAACATCACAGCTGAATTACTCTACTAAAGATCACATCCCAACTCACCTTCCTGACTGGATAATAAAAGCTTAAAAATAAAGAAGTCTGCTTCTTTAATGTTAGAGTGTAAATTAGGAGATACTATGTGACACGGCTCTAATTGATTTTTGAAAGATTTTCAAACATTTTAGAAGTCATAGATCTAACGAGGAGAGTTTCTTCCAATTAAATATCTTTGAGGATTTTATTTAAGTGAATCTGTAGTTCCACATAATACTTGGGAAAACTGTTATAGGCAGACTAGAGGCTTCTCAAAGACATCTGCATTCTAATTCCCAGAAGTTGTGAACATATTCCATTACGTAGCATTGAGGAGTTGAAGTAGTTGATGGAATTAAGGACACTACTCAGCTGACTTAAAGCAGGGAGGTTTTCCTGGATTATTTTGATGAACCTAATGTAATTACAGGGTCCTAAGAGTAGAAGAAGCAAGCAGAAGAGTCAGTGTCAGAGTGATGTGTTGAAAAAGACCCAGATGGCCATTGATGGCTTTGAAGATGGTGGTTGTAAGAGACAAAGGATGTGGTTGTCTCTAGAACATGGAAAAGGCCAGGAAATGAATTGTCCCTGAGAGTCTCCTAAAGGGATACAGCTTTGCAAACACCCTGACTTTAACCCAGTGAAACTCATGTTGGATTTCTGAGCTCCAGAACAGAAAGGTAATAAGCTTGTGCTATTTTAAGCCACTAAATTTGTGCCAATTTTTCATATCAGCATGGGGAAATTAATGGATTTCATCTCTGTCCCTTCTCCCCCCTCCTCCCTCACTATATTCCAGTCACTCTGACCTTGGTTCTGTTACTGCAGAGTCAACCATCCAAGCAGGGATTTTTTTGAGAGTCACAGCCAAATCCCAGGGAGTTTCTTAAAGTCAGTCAGAGGTGGTGTGAGATGAATCATCATGGAGGATTGATGAGTACTTGACTGACCTCAGAGATAAGAGGCCACCGACTCAGGAGCCATGATGTCCGGGTGCAAAAGTCAAACAATGAAGGTGCTAAGAAGAGCAAAAAGTCCATTATATAGGTCCCAGCAGCCACTCCTTTGTTACCTCAGTCCCCTGACCCCTGGGAGATGTATTAAACCTCCCTCACACCCAGATTCCATCCTGTGGAAGATAATAATGAGGGAGTGAAACTCTGGCAGGCCAAAGGGACAAACTGAAGTGAAAGAGATTATTTAAATAAATAGAAATTAATAAAATGTCAGTTTGTCAATTCAAACTTCCTGCCACTCAGTGTTAGTTAAGGAAGGTTAAACAAAAAATGGAAAAAATAATATCCCAATTTTCTTTGTACAACTAAATAAAGTGCATTAATTTTCAGCAAGCATAAGATGAATGGATGCTCTGAGACTTCAGAGGTAGACTTCAAAGTAGCTTCCATATTTCCCTGAGTCCATTCCAGACCAACAAGAATATTCCTGAAGACACTGAGTTTGAAATATCATTTCCTCCAATTTGCATTATTTGTGGACAGAATAAAAGGCATGAGGGAGCAGCTTACACTGAACTCATCTCTGCTTCCCCTGTGGGGTCATTCTGTTTAACTCTGATTTTTTTCCATTGGAGTCATACATGTTTCTGTTTAAAAAAAGCAGAGACATCATCTCCATATAATTGCAAAAGCACATAAGTTATAAAGGGACTCTTTAGTGATGAAGATCATAAGAAATCACGCGTTTGACAATGCAAGTGTTCATCAATAGAAGAGTGGATAAAAATGTGGTATGCACACAATGGAATATTACTCAGCCATAAGAAAGAATGAGATCAAAAAAAAAAAAAAAAAAAAAAAAGAAAGAATGAGATCTTGCCATTTGCAACAACAAAGATGGACCTACAGGATATTATGCCAAGAGAAAGACAAATACCATCTAATCTCACTTATATGTGAAATATAAAAAAATAAAATAAATGAATAAACAACAACAACAACAACAAAATAACCCACGGACTCTTAAATGCAAAGAACAAACTGGTGGTTGCCAGAGTGAGGTTGGTAGGAGGTGGCTGAAGTAGATTAAGAGGATTAAGAGGTACAATCTTCCAGTTATAAACTAAATAAGTCATGGAGCTGAAAAGTAACAGCATAGGGAACATAACTGATAATATTGCAAAACATTGTATGGGGACACATTGTGATTACCCTTTTCGTAATGAGCACTGAGTAATGTATAGAATTGTCAAATCACTGTGTTGTACACCTGAAACTAGTGTACAGTTTCACAGTATAGTTGACAATTGTATGTCAACTATTCTGCAATAATTAAGAAATAATAATAATAAAGAGATAAGGCATTCGGATCTGAAATCCTTAGGAGAAGACAATTTTAATAGTACAAAGTAGGGTTTCTTCTTGTCTGACATTAGCCTAAGGCCTCCAAACTTAGAATGATGAGATCTGCTACTCTCCAAAGAATTAAAAATAGAGGAATGAATAAATAAAAACTTAGGTAATGGAATCTTCTACTACATGGAGAAACAAAAACAGAAGAAAGAATAGAACAGAATTTACTCACTTCCATCTGATTCTGCAAATCACCTTTTGGTGCCTGTTAAAAAATGTAGATTTCTCAGTTACACACACTTATTCAGAATCTCCAAGGGAAATTTCTTAGGAATTTATATTTTTTAAAGTTCCTCTAATGGCTTCAAACAAGAACCAACTTTAATTATCATTGCTTTATTTCAAAATTTGAGTTATGGCCGACTAACTAAAGGAACCAAAAACATGTCTTTAAAAAAATATTTAAACCAACTAATCACTGCCAAGATTACCATAATGTACCTTGACATACTTTCTTTTTGGAAACTTTAGAAAGACTTTTATTGACATCATGGTAATTTCATTGTTGTGCAAAGGAGGAAACTGAGTATGGATTGGAGTGTAACAGCTTTGAGTGACTATCCAAAAAAAAAAAAAAAATATATATATATATATATATATATATATATATATATATATATTCTACACAGGGAAAGCTTAGACGCACACTGGAATTTTCAATATTGAAATAATTATCATAAAAATTGTTGTGGTTTATGAATAAGTCAACTTCAACTTGTATTTTAAAACCTCAGAACTATTTTCTGAAATTTCCTTCTGAAGCTTAGGGTAAACCATATAACCCTGGAAAATGTGTATCATCAAAAGTATATTAAACTTAAACTTAGACTACTTAATCTTTTAGGTCAATCATTTCCTTGCAAATACAATGGAGAAGGATATTTGTAATGAAAGGTACATGTTAAATTTGGGGACTAAGGCTTTCAATATGAAAATAATGAGTACTCATTCCATTTGCTGTTAAAAGTCTATTTGTTTTTAGTGGAACCTATTTTATAATGAGTCAACGTTATGTCATTTTCAAAACATGCCACATGACGTTGGTACTAAAAAAATATACTTTAGGATTAGTTGAGTCTTCAAAGCTTTGTAGTTTTATGAGGATATGTCTACTGGACTCCTAGTAGATATTTATTTACAAATAGGTTAAGCCCAAAATATTTTTAATCTTATATGTTATTTACACATAGTTAAATCTTCACTTAATTTAGCTCTTTGGAAAATGATGTGTTCTGAACCATTATAAAGTTAATTAGAAGAAAAAAAGGGATTTATTTTTTATTTTATATGTATTTACAGATATTCTATTCATGAATTCAGCCATTGAGAGCCAGTTGATTTCCAAAAGTATAATTTCTTCTATTCCTTTGCACCATTTAAAAGCTTTCCCTGAAAAAAAAAATAAATAAAAAATAAAAGCTTTCCCTGTGCCTGGACTTGTGTTCTTCCCTTGGCTAAACCCAGCTCATCCTTCACTATGAAGCCTTGTCTTGATTTTCATTTTGTGATGTAAAAACTTCTTCAATAAATCACAGCTGGTGCTGATGCTCTATAAAATGGTAGTTCTTGTTTTCCTCCTATAGAATTGCCACATGGTATCACAATTGCATGTTTATTTGCATCTCTTCCACCTAAACTTTGCACTTCTTAAAGACAAGTGGATCTCTAGTGTCATAATGTACCTAAGTCTTAATGGACTTTTATGTGTGAACTGATGAATGAATGATTGAGTTTCCCTTCAAGGACCAAATCAGAATTTTTAAAACTGTCTTAGAGATTTTTTATATATTTGATTTTAATTTGAATCACATGTTGGGAAGTAGCTTCATAAGATTTTTTTTCAGTGCTTACAATCTTTAAAGTTCTTAATTAGGTCACAGCTATAGAAATTAGAAGGGAATATTTTTATGCAGTTAACTCATTCCCTGATTGCATTGCCATGGTATATACCAAATTCTAGCCATTTCCATTGCTGCCTCTCTAGTTCAAGCCACCATCTTTGCTTCCTTCCTAGACCAAAGCTGCTGTGTCCCTTCTGCCCTCGCTGCTTCTTCTAATGATTCTATTTGTTACAAACAATTGCTAGCATCCCAAACCACGTGAATGAAAATCTATAATGCCTGGTAGGGACTATGATGACCTACGTGAACTGGCCATCATTGCATGTCCCATCCTGATCTGCATGCCACTTAACCACCAAGCTTTAAATGTCAGCCCTCATTCAAATATTCTAAAGCCTCTGTACACTCTTTCTTCTACTTCTTTACCTTTTCCTACCCAGTTTAAATATGATTTCATTCAGGAGGATGCTTTCTCTGCTTTCCCATGCTGCATTCTCTTTCACTGCATCCTATTATTTTATTTTATAACACTTATGAGAACTTGTAGCTATTATTTATTTTTATGTGTTGTTTAAATAAATATTAGTATGAATATTAAGCATTTGTGAATATTAAGCCTGGTTTCATATTTAGTTTACAAAGATAAATTGTCTCATTGTTTACAAGGTTCTAAGTACTTGAAAGTATTGACTCCTTTGATCTTCTTAACATCCCAATGATGAAGAGAATTAATCCTGTTTTACAAATGTAGCAAAATGAGGTTTGAAGAGTTGATGTACACAGAGTTAGTTCCAGAGTGGACAACAGAAGAGATAGAAATAAAGATTTCTGGGAAATTCAGAGAATTGACCGCTCTCATTCAATGTACCGCTTTCCATGTCACTTGTTTTCATGCATCCTGAAAGCAGTGGATCCCTGTAACAGTAATAATAACTAACATTATTGAGTGCTTAGGGTATGGAAAACTCTCAGAACAGTTCCCTACATATAATAACTCATGTAAGCTCATGAACAAGGTTTCTGAGTGAGGTACCGTGACCACTCTTATTTTAAAGATGAGGCTAAGGGGATTGCCCAAGATCACAACAAATACCTGTATAGCATTCTTCATAAGTAGAATATACTCCACAAAAACAAATATACTCACACAGCTTCCTGGGAGTAGAAGAAGGCAGGACGCCTAATGTCATCATTTTTTCATTTTTGTTATAATACAAGCTTGATATGCTTTTTGGTTTCATATTTGAAATGATCCTTATGCTTCCTATTTCACTCCACTGAAATCCAATTAAATATGTGTAATCATGATACATGTAATACTAGACATACATAAAATCATAACATCTGTCAGACGTGCTTCACACACACAGTGGCTTGCGTCTGTCATAGACAATTCTAGCCTTGGATTTTGAACTTTGAAAAGGACCTATGACGTCATGGGCATATTTATTGTGCTTTACCTGCTTTCATGCAAAATACAGAGAAGTGTAATTCTTTCTTGATTATCCTATACAGCAAAATTGGAATCCACATAAGCACTGCTCAACATAAAATCTTAACTTCTAGGCCTGATTGCATTGATGGAACAAGGTAATCTGGATAAAACCGTGCCTGGAGAAAAGACTTAAAAGAAACTATTCTAAATTTTCTACCATGATTTTTTTCATGGCATAGGGTTTTCAAAAGTTAATACCATACAGATTCAGTTAAAAGTTAGATATTTGCTCATAAAATAAACCACTTAGATGAATGCTAAAAATCTATCCTTCCGTGTCAAAACACAGTACTTTAAAAGCTGTCAATCTCACCTCACCTGATCTCATTCAAATCCAATAGTATTGGCTTTAATATAACAAAAACTATGTATGAAAATCCATCCAAAAAATAGGTTGAGAACAACAAGAAATATTCTGGTAAAATATTTCATTCATTAAGTAAATATATTTGGAAGACTTGTGTCTAAGGGACAGATAAAGTCTTGCTCTTCTGGAAGTGACAGTCTGGAAGATCAAAGTTATATGCTGCTAAGAAATAAATTAAAAATCTAAAAATAATCCCAGAAATTGGTAAATGACAACAAACTATATTATTCTAAAGTGATAGAGAATAAGTGGATGAGGCTCAGAGACTGCTTCCATTTTGGTGATTCAAAACCTTTCTGAGGAGGCTGAGACCTAAATGACTACAAGCCAGCAATTAACAGGTCTAGGGCAGCAGTGTTCAAAGTGTTGCTCTTTCAGAGTCTATAATGTAAAAATTACTCTTTTTAAAAAATATTCTCATAATATTAAGATGTGATTTACATTTTTCACTTTGATTCTCTCTGAAGTGAAAAGCAGAGTTTTTCCAGAGCTACATGACATGTGATGATGTCATTCTGATGGCTAATAGACATTCTGTTTGTGTATTTTTGTACTTTCTAGAATTTTCTATGGTAGTAGGTTTCCACTATAAATACATTTTCGGAAATTAATTCCACTTGTTCTCAAAAACAATGCTATGGGGGATCCCTGGGTGGCGCAGCGGTTTAGCGCCTGCCTTTGGCCCAGGGCGCGATCCTGGAGACCCGGGATCAAATCCCACGTCGGGCTCCCGGTGCATGGAGCCTGCTTCTCCCTCTGCCTGTGTCTCTGCCTCTCTCTCTCTCTCTCTCTGTGTGACTATCATGAATAAATAAATAAATAAATAAATAAATAAATAAATAAATAAAACAATACTATGTTCCTGCTATTTTTTTTATTATACCTGCTATAACAATAAGCTGTAACTTATTGTCCAACAAATCATTATTTTATAATCCTTAAATTTCCCTGGTGTCTACACAAATCAAGAAAAAGAAGTAATTATACTTTGTGGTCTTGTTTTGCAAAAATATCTTGTGCACTATCATATGAGTGCACAAAATTTGCTAAATATACTATTGTGTGCCATAGTAATGAAATAATCAAAACAACAAACAAAAAAAAAAAAATACTGAAAGCACTGAATCACTCACTATTGGGAAAAACATAAGTTTTGATATACCCCTACAATGCCATGCTCTGTAACTACAGGAAACATTAATAAGACAAAATAAGTATTTTAGGTGAAAAATGCAGAACATACAGGATAAGAGAGACATAGAGAGGAAGGGAAATAAAATTCAGTCATGTAGATGGGACACATTTGAAATATTTGAAATGATAAAGTCTAAATAACAAAGGAGTGAGGTTGGAGAGTTGGTTGAGTGAGGGATTATTTTGCATTTAAACTCGTATCCCAATATGCTGTGAAATGTTTCAGCATGCTATACCATTCATGTATATCAATTTTATAATGCAAGTGAATTAATGCAAAAGTATAATAAACCTTATTACTGACTATTTAAAAATATGTCCATGTAAGATGCCAAGACACATGGAAGAATTGTAGAATCAGTTTAAAAATATACATCCATGAGTGTAAAGATTGTGAAGATGAAGGATATAGTTCCGTGGCTTGTAAGAAACGCTAAAATTGATAAAGGTAGTAGGATTGATATGAAAGGAGAAAAAATGCAAGTCCATTCATTTATTGTTCTGATTTTAAAAAAAGCCACTTACCATAAAAGGAATTTTCATTTAAAATGTACCTATTGGGGATCCCTGGGTGGTGCAGAGGTTTGGTGCCTGCCTTTGGCCCAGGGCGCGATCCTGGAGACCCGGGAACGAGTCCCGCGTCGGGCTCCCGGTGCATGGAGCCTGCTTCTCCCTCTGCCTATGTCTCTGCCTGTCTCTCTCTCTCTCTCTGTGTGACTATCATAAATAAAAAAATAAAAATAAAAAAACATTTAAAATGTACCTACTGGGGACCCCTGGGTTGCTCAGCGATTGAGCATCTGCCTTCGGCTCAGGGCCTGATCCCGGGATTCTGGCATCGAGTCCCACATTGGGCTCCCGGTATGGGAACTGTTTCTCCCTCTGCCTGTGTCTTTGCCTTTCTCTCTGTGTGTCTCTCATGAATAAATAAATAAAATCTATAAAATAAAAATAAAATAATAAAATAAAATAAATAAAATAAAATAAAATAAAGATGTACCTATTGAGATAAGTGAAGTAGACAGAATAGGTACGGCCAATGTGAGGAATAGAACTCCATTGTATGTGATAGTATGCAAATAATAGGAGAAAGCAAGTGGTTGTTGTATTATTAAAAAGTATCTACATTATGGTGCATCTGTATGATGGGATTTCACATAGTTAATGGCATTAGACAATAATATTTATTGATATAGAAAGGTAACCATAACCTACGGCTTCTTGGAAAGGGATACAGAACTACAAGAACAATGGTATAACACTTCTGTGAAAACCAAAGTGTCTATGAGTCTTTGTCTGTATATACTAACACCATAAGAAAAAAAAATCATTAAAAGATGATCATCTCTGGGCTAGGATATTTATTTTCATCCTTTTCCATGTAAGTATTCTCCAAATGTGCTAAAACAAACTTTTATGAAATTTGCAATAAGAAAAAAAATGAAGTTTTAAACCTCAATGTATAAAATAATGGAAATAGCACCTCCTCCTCTTCTACTAACAGGGAATCGTCATTATATTTCATCATATTCAACGTTTTTGGAAGATTTCACTTGTGTATGATGCACAGTCATATATCACTATATAGAGAGTGTGGGGCAATGGGCGGATACCAGCCATCCAATCCCAAGGGAAAGCACTGTCACACAGTTTGGGTAAGGTACTTCCTTTTCCATTCACATGGAAAGAAAACGGGGGAAAAAAGACCTGCTTAGAACTTGGGAAATTTGTTTAACAACATCCATCAATTTGATGATTTCTGAGACTTGTTCCAAATCTGTGGTTCTCCAGACTCTGTTAAAAATAACTAATAATAGCTATATGATATGAAGCATTTCAATGCATCAATCACTTAACACAGTAGCACCCCCCACCCCAGTTGTGGTTTTGCTTTGCTTTCCATGGTTTCAGTTACTCATAGTCAACTGCCCACTTCATTCACTCTGCTTGATTTCATCACGAAGGCATTGCACCATTTCATATCATCGCCAAGGAGGCAGGTAGGTACAGTACAAGAAGATACCTTCAGAAAGAGAGAGAGAGTGCATTCACTAACTTGCAGTATATTATAGGGTTTAAAATTATTCTATATTATTATTACTTATTGTTATTATCTTACTGTGCATAATTTATAAATTAAATTTTATCATAAGGATGTGTGTCTAAGAAAACATAGCATTATATATATAAGACTTGGTACTATCTGAGGTTTCAGGCACCCAGTGGGGGGCTTAGAATGTATCCTCCCACATTGTAGCATGCCAAGCCCTATACCAATAGCATCATACAAATGGTGTCTGATGCTCATAAGTTTTCCTACCAACATTATCATACCCATTTTAAAGATAAAAATGCTGAAGCTACCAAGATCACTTTTTTTTTTTTCAGGATCACTTAAAAAAATTTTTTTTTTACTCCTGATAATTTGCTTAGCTTTCTAAATGTATATCTTTCCACAAAGTCTGAGCTCTTCACTCTTTTACTCCAGGACTGACTTGCAGAGATCACCAGCTAGCTTGGGACAAACAGAATCTGCCACTGGAATGGTTTTGACAAAGGGAACAGGCAAGTTGAGGTGAGCCCGGGGGGCTGTGAGAAATGCAGGGCTGGATTCAGAATGAAGTAGTTGAAAGGGTGAAAGGGTCATAATGTTCCCCATCATCCTTAGTGGTCTCAGGTCATAGAGGAGTGCAGTGGGCTGGCTGAAGCAGCAACTCAATCCTTTGAACATGGATGGATATTGATGAAACTTCCAAAATCTATTGTCACAGATGAACTGACTCATTTGCTGGGGTAGAGAGCTTGTGTCTCACCCAGGTCTGAAGTGTGAATGTCGGTGTGTGTCTGCATGTGTGTGATGTGCAAGGACAGAAACTACTGATTAGGTTTTTGGGTTTTTTGTTTGTTTGTTTGTTTGTTTGTTTTTTGCCTTTTAGAGACCATTGCCTGGTTGATATTTTAGCTCTCAATTGATGATAGTACTGCCTGTGAAATATTTTAAACTGATTCAATTAACCAACTTGTCTTAGCTCTATCCTGTCCACCAATTCTCAATGGATAAATATTTCAAGATTTTGTTCCTCCATTTACTCATTAGGTACCTTTTAGTAAATTATTTAGACCTTCTGAGTCTCCATTAATGCCTCTGAAAATGTGATAATACTTAGGTCAATTTTAAGGCATAAAACTTAAAGTAAAAAATATGTGAAAATTCAGAGAATAAAAAATGGGATAAAATACACTATAAACACTGATTTCTTTCTTTCTAATGGACTCAAGAAATATGCTTTAAAATTTGCAACATCCAATATTGTTCTCAAGGAACTGGTTTTATTAAAAAAGTATATGTTGGTAGTATCAACTTCACAATGAGGTAAATATAATTTAATGCATTGGAACTCTACTGCAGATGCTGCAACACATCTATTGTTTCATGAAGAAAAGTCCTAGGAATAGATAGCTAGAATTTTTCAAAGAAAATCTCAGATTGTAGAATTTGAATGACTCAAAGTTAATGCTCAGAATTGTTTGAATATCTTCTTACAATGAACCACTTAATTACTTGAAATTGGTCTATTTGTCTTTTTTTCTGATTTCTTCTAAGTTTATTCACTTTGTCTGTTATAAAACTGAGGCCTTTCTATAATGTTCTTAAAATAATAGTAATGAAATATTATGCTATGACTCACTTTACAATTCTATGAGTTATTTTCAAGATTATCTTTTGTTTTTTTAACAGCTCCATGACCAAAAAAAAAAGGCACTTATTCTAATATTAATTTTTCAGGCAAATGCATTAGTGGTCAGGAAAATTAACTTTCCACAGGTCTCATAACTAAAAATGACATATTTAAGTTATTTTAGAATGGAAAAATCTTACATTGTGGCAATTTATGCTAAAATATCTGATTCTAAGAGTTCCTGTAAACACAAGGAAAATTTTGGAGGAAAAGTAAATCCTATGAATACAGCTGATACAATCACAACATGAGACAGACAAGAATTGAGTATATCCCTCATTTGCAAAAAGCATGCATCAGGAACTAACAATTAAAGACATATCAAACCAGGCCTTTGGGAGATTACAACTTTGCATAACTTCTAGTTTTGGAAAAACAAAATATTGCTAGCATGCAACGAGAGAGTGAAAGATTACTGCCTTGTGATATTTTTAGTGTACATTTTTTTCATGTTCTTTTATGTTTTTTGGCATTAAGCTATAGAATACCATCCCCAAGTAAGGTTTTGGATGAATTCCTAAATTAAATCCACAAAATAAGAAACAGGCAGGACATTGCTGATTGATTCCAGATCTGAATCACATAAAATGAATCCCCTTAACATGAGAAATAGACTGGAAATGTTGATATTTACCTTTTATGTCAGAATGTGAACGAAGCATTTTTTCATATTTTGGCAATTGACATTAAGTCACCTCCCTGGCCCCGAATTAAGGTAGTCCCAGTAACTCAGTATAAACTTCAAGAGGAATGAGCCAAAAAAGATTCAATTGCTCTGAGGACCCATTTGCATTTTCCTGAAATTCTTTGTTCTGTGTATGATTCAGGAGACATTTAGATAAACCTGAGAGTTGAATGAGAGAATAGCACCTCATGTTGCCCCAGCTACAGAGGGAAAGAGTTTTCTTTGCCAGAGAAATGCTCCCACAGTGGAGGTCTTCCTTTGCAGCAGGACTCCATTCTTGGTTAAAAGCTAGGGTATTTGGACTAGTTAAGCATGAATCTCTCTCCCATTCCATAGGGAATGAGCTGGGCAGTCCTTCCTCCCCACGTCCACCTGCACTTCGTTAGAGAGCAGAATGCTCACATGCCACCCCACAAGATCCCCACAGTGACATAACTCCATGCAGAGACTGGCGTGACTGGGCTGGGTTTCCCCCCCTTCAGCTCTTGTATCACTAAGAATCTGGCAGCCAGTTCCGTCCTGACAGAGTTCACAGCATATATTGGTGGATTCTTGTCCATAGTGCATCTGCTTTAAGAATTAACGAAAGCAGTGTCAAGACAGAAGGTAAGTGCTGTTTTAACTATAGCACTGGGGATGCTGAATGTTTGGGACAGTGTTTATTATAATAGGAACAGAAAAAATTCCAGAGCAACCTTGCCAGTTGCTATTCAACAGCAAATCCACAGTTTTGAGACTTTACTTTCACATTTTGCTTAACCTGCTTTCCATGATTTATGGATGTGAGATAAATTTTATAAGGTATACACTGCATTGCTTGGCAAAGGAAGCTATATACAAAGCTTCAGAAATGCAATGAGAAAGTATTTAAACGAGACATAGTAAAGAAGTTTGGCAATTAAAAGGTTTGTTATTTTATGCTAATTAGGTATATATGTTAGTATTGTTAGAACCTAATTTTGGAGCCAAGGAGGTCCATTTCCAGTAGCATTCAAAAATATTCTGCGATAAATGTGCTATAACTTGTTACAATTTACAGTTAACATGTTGTTATAAAATGTGAGCTAAAGAACTCAGACACTTAGGAATTACTTATTTCTGTTTTGTTAATTTTATCAATTTATTTTCTGGATGTATGTCTTGAGGGGGAAAAAAAGCATGTTTTAAAAAAATTCTGGGAAAGACGATTTACTTTTTGAGAAAAGCATTTCCTCCATAGCCACAGGTATTTGGAAAAAACTGGGAGAAAGCAAAGTGCTCTTTTGCTTCATAGTGGAGTCATTATATGGTCACAAACTCTCTTTGAATTTAGAGCCCTTGTTTTTCCTTTGCCAGAAAGTATGGAAGCATTTTTTTCATCATAATTCAATACTCATAGTGACCATGACTAGATTAGTGTATACTCAATTTAAAATAAGGTGGAGGATTTTAATGAAGCAAGACAAATCTTTACAACATTAACATATTATAACTTATAAATTATAACCTATAATTACATTAACACTATGTAATTGTTCTCATGGCCAAGTCCTGTCAACTAAATTAAATGACGCCATCCTTGTCTTAGGGAATAATTTGCCAAGGATCCGACTGCATGTTACATTATGTCAGTTATCAGAGTGATTCTAACAATTTTTTGAGGGTTTCATCTGCTAAAATAAAGTGCTTATAATTTCAAATAGAAGCAAAGAAATCTCCATTTCTAATGGCAAAAAATCCTATTTATCCCAAATCTCCTAGACACCAAGGCTTGTACCCTATTTCTCAAAAGAAGATATATTATTTTATGGTAACTAGTGGAATGTGGATCCTGCCTCACATTGTGATTTCCCTCCCAGAGTTACCCCCTACCCCCCCCCACAGCCATAACTCTCCACTCTACAAAAGTCCAAATTTCTACCTAAATTGCTAACCCTGTACTTCCCCCCAAGCAATTGAAACGTATTTTATTGAGCCTTACCTAAGAAACATGTTCATATGAAGATCACTGTTACAACCCATTTTTAATTATACTCTCAATTTTGTCCTTTCCTACACAGTTTCTAATGCCACTGTTAAATGCAGACTGTCCTTAATTCCACCTTTTTCCCTCTTCCATGCTGTGAGAGCACTAAAATCCAGCTAAGTGAGCCATGCCTTCTTAAATTGTGGCATGAAGAAGGCAGAGAACTTGTGAGTTATTGAGAAAGGAAAACCTTAATTCAAAACTTGAAAATAATATATTTCTTTACCAGCTGGATCTCATTATAGGTTTAAGATTTTTTTTTTCGGAATCTGTGACATTTCCCTGATTAGTAAAAAGTACTTTCTAAAACGAATGTACTAAATATTAATTTTGGAATACAGTTGTGTAGTGTGCCTAAACATCTGGGATGCTAAAGAAAGTCAAAATAATAGGCACATACCCACCCCACCAAGAATTCTGTTCCTCCACCTCAGAACCAACAATACCCAGACATTTTTAAAGGAATGTGCTCCCTCTCACACACACATACATAAGAACAGCTTTCCTCCAGGCAAAACCATAGATTGCCCATGTTTCCCATAAGAGTCTTCTTAAAGAGACATTTTAATGATGGTGAATGGTGGGGTACAGGGTACAGTTTACAGTTGTCTTTTCATTTTCATTCGTCCAGTTTTGAAGGATGCTCCGAAGCAGTGTACTAACATGGTGGCCAGTGGGCACCACCCAGAAACCTGTTGTAGGAAGGCATTTAATTACAGAAAGACCTAAAGAGATTGACTGGACAACTGGGCCTGGCTTGCCCAGAAGGGGGCGCATGTGTATGCAGTCTGACCTGAACCCTGTTCACCACACCAGAAGTTGTACCCACACATCCTTCTTGTGATACTTATTAAAGTTAGAAGGACTTCATTAGAGGCTCTAAAAAAGCACTAGAAAATAATAAAGTACACATTTGCTAATGCATTTAACATTGCAAAGCCAATATCCTTTTCCTGAAAATATGCTATTGTGTAATATGTTTCCACTTTATTTAGGATTCAAAGCATTTGCCAAAAATGAATCTAGGTGTGTTTACTCTACTCTTGGCATTAATTGGTGGTGCCAGCAGCCAGTACTATGATTACGATTTCTCCCTACCGATTTATGGGCTGTCATCACCAAACTGTGCACCAGAATGTAACTGCCCCGAAAGCTACCCATCGGCCATGTACTGCGATGAGCTGAAATTGAAAAGTGTACCAATGGTGCCTCCTGGAATCAAGTATCTCTACCTTAGGAATAACCAGATCGACCATATTGATGAAAAGGCCTTTGAAAACGTAACTGATCTGCAGTGGCTCATTCTGGATCATAACCTTCTAGAAAATTCCAAGATTAAAGGAAGAATTTTCTCTAAACTGAAACAACTGAAGAAGCTGCATATAAATCACAACAACCTGACGGAGTCTGTGGGCCCGCTTCCCAAATCTCTGGTGGACCTGCAGCTTACACACAACAAGATCCAGAAGCTGGGCTCCTTCGATGGACTGGTAAACCTGACCTTTGTCCACCTTCAACACAATCAGCTGAAAGAGGATACTGTGTCAGCTGCTTTTAAAGGTCTTAAGTCCCTCGAGTACCTTGACTTGAGCTACAATCAGATGGCCAAACTGCCTTCTGGTCTCCCAGCATCTCTTCTGACTCTCTACTTGGACAACAATAAGATCAGCAACATCCCTGATGAGTATTTCAAGCGTTTTAATGGACTGCAGTATCTGCGTTTATCTCATAATGAACTGGCAGATAGTGGAGTACCTGGAAATTCTTTTAATGTATCATCCCTGCTGGAGCTGGATCTCTCCTACAATAAGCTTAAAAACATACCGACTGTCAATGAGAACCTTGAAAACTATTACCTGGAGGTCAATGAACTCGAAAGTAAGTAGAAGGCTGTGCCTGTGCTTGACGGGTGCTTCCTCAAGCTTTTAAATGCGTAAGCTGTGCAACGTAAATATTGTCTCTGGCTCCATTAAAGAATATGAATGAAAATGCCAACAAAATATCTCTGTAATTCAAATATAGAAGAATTCTAGCTCAGTTATTTTTCCAATGTCTAGACTTTCTTTGGAATGCCCAGATAAGCAACCATTGACCTCACAGAGTGTAAACACGTATTTCTTCAAATTCAATATTTTAGGCTAATGAATCCTGCTGTGTTCTCTCTCAGTACTTATTTGTTATTATTTGCCTCTGTCAGGATTTAGATTTACGCCCTACATTTATTTCTTGGCAAGGTCTAGCTGAGGGAGGAACAAACAAGTGTAGAGGAGGCACAGTTAGCAGAGGCTTCCACATATCCCTCCTGCTTACCTCCAGAGCAGCTCCCATGTACTGATAATCTCCTCTGACATAGTTACTTGTGACTCAACATATTGCCCTGCTATCACTGACCATCACCTACCCCTGTCATCTGTGTTATGGTGTGTGTGGTCTTCACAGTATTTTTTATGAAGATGGCCAGGAAGAATCAGGAGGAAAAGAATAGGATGATGATTTGGAATTTATTTTAATAGTATTAAAGTTCCCCTTTTATAAGTGTTGTATATAAAACACTTGACTTTTCCATAGTTTCTCCTTTAGCTTGTTGCCATGGTTTATTTTGTATTTACCTTCTCGGTGCGAGTTTGACCCGATGCACGTGGTCTGTTTATGTATTCTTCTCATCTTCTGGGACATTTTTCAATATAAGCCATACAGATTCAGGTGGAAAACTACAATTCACCATCCTCCACCTTAGTTTTAACAAAGGGTGGCAGAAGAGAAAACCTATGGTTCGTGGACAAAATTGTCTAAATAAAAAGTCAGGTGGGAAACATTGATTTAGTCATAAAACCATGTCTGCAAAGTAATCTATTGAAATTGAACATCTTTATACCATGAAAGTTGGCTCTTTTGTCATATTGGATAAGGATATTGACATTTCTATCCAAAAAAACTAAAACGACTTATTAGTATGACACTTTGTAATTCTGAGACAATTTTGTGTAACTCTTGGTAGGGTAGTGGTGTTCTCAAGAAGGAGACCATGATTGCCAGCTCTGAACTCCCATATATCCTTTCTCATGTCTGGAAAGCTTGCTTGTCATACAATACAGAGTAAAGCTATCACAGCTGAACCCTTACACCCATTTTCAGTGAAAAATTCACTGTGTGGCAATATATGGTCCCACATTATAAACATTTGTGGTTAGGAGGAAGGATAACTCAGACAACCCAAAATGCTAATGGGATTTAAGATGTTGAAGGGCTGAAAAAAACCTGTTGGATTTGTTTGGTGGATGTTAGCCACATGAGTGGTTCAAGCTCATACTCTGAGACAAGAAAGGGGAGAGGGACAGATACAGGGACATTTGAAGGTATAAAAATCAGTATGAATACAAGAAGGAAGAGGAGATAAAGGAGATAAAGGAGATCTATGGAAGGAACACCAATAGTCACTCAGTGCCAAGCTGAGCTTGAAACCACACTGCCTGACACACATGGTCATTTGAAAAAGATTGGTTAGTTACTTTTATTCCTTCTTTATCCTTGACATTTAGATATATATACTCTTCAGATATTCTTGTTGTTTGACTTTGCATGTATGTCTTCAATTCTCCTTACTTCACTACATAAAAATTATGTATATCATCATCCACATTCTCTTAAGATAAAAAGAGTCCCTTAATATTTCTCTAATATTAGAAAATATATAGCCAACGAGTATTTACCATATTTTAAACTTGCAACTTTAAGCACTGGACTAGTCATGGGTTTTCCTAATGTAAAGTAATTTAGAAAAGAGGGCAAAATTAAAAGGACATCAATAATTATTCAGCACATATTAAGTGTGTGTGAGGTGCCTAACATATCTTAATCACTTCAATCTTCGTGTAACACAACTGATATGTTATATCTAATAAGAAGATCAGATAAATGTTCCAAAGTCACTCTAATGATAAAGGGCAGACATAGAAAACTAATATCAGCCCATGTTTTTTCTGTTGTACCACGTTTTTTCAGAGATAGGTGCCACAAGATGCCTGAAATTTGACTGATGAGTTATGTAAAGACAACATCTTATTTTTTTTAAGATTTTATTTACTTATTCATGACAGACACAGAGAGAGAGGTAGAGACATAGGCAGAAGGAGAAGCAGGTGACATGCAGGAAACCCGAAGTGGGACTCGATCCTGGGACTCTGGGATCATGTCCTGAGCCAAAGGCAAGTGCTCAACTGCTAAGCCACCCAGGCGTCCCTAAAGACAACATCTTAGAGGACAAGAGAGCAGTGTGTTAGGCTCCACTGAAGTCATCGTTTACTAGAATTTGGGAATGAAAGAAAATAACGTTATAGGGGACCAGATAAGATTAATCGGAACTAGATGTGATCAGACATAGACAGTTTCTATGTACACACATAGAACATAAAATCTAAGAACAGGCTTCGTTTCTACTCAGAACTAAATTGGTTGTTCATTTGTAGCAGCTTTTTTCCCCCCACAGAAGAAAAGGACATGAGCACCAATCACGGATACTCTGTGATTTGGTGTTTGTTTTGGAGTTCTGAATTATTGTCATGAAGTGTGGTTGTTGGAACACTCTTCAGAGGTCATTTAGTTAACCCCTCTTATTTTAAGATCCAGAACCCCAAGATGCTTATATTGGTGAGGTTGCTCATACAACAGCACCAATCTTAGGTTTCTTTGAGCTAGACAAAAGATTTCAAAAAGAGTGCTTAGATAATAGGACACATTAATTGAATGTCTTTCTAAAATCAAGTATTTCTAAATGCAGAACTTATAATTAGTAAGTTCTGTTCTTTCAAAAAGTCCACCAAACGTCCTGACCTATCATAAGTATTCTTTGCTAAATATTGCTGTGTCGCTTGGTAGCCTGGAATACTCCCTTAGCCGTTCCAAATTCAGAGATACATCAAAAAAGTGGGAAGGAGTCCGAATATATATTATTATGGATTTGAGCATTTTTTAAGTGATTGTTTCAAGCCCATGTACCAAAAGAGTAATTAACATTTCTATTCTTTAATTTGCAGAGTTTGAGGTAAAGAGCTTCTGTAAGATCCTTGGACCATTATCCTACTCCAAGATTAAACATTTGCGTCTGGATGGCAACCGTCTTACCCACACCAGTCTGCCACCTGATATGTACGAATGTCTACGTGTAGCAAATGAAATCACTGTTAATTAACATCTACTAATTCCAATTCTATTGAGGTGTACCCTGGAGCAACGTTTTATGGTTTATTTTTGTGTGTGTGTCAGTTTTCATAGTATTCAATTTTTTGGGTCACTTTATTAGTTTCATGAATTTCAGATTCTGAGGGAAATGTTTTGTAAACATTTTACTACTTTTTTTTTTTTAAGATAAGATGAAAGGCAGGCCTATTTCATCACAAGCACAGACATAGACACACAGAGACAACAAACTTATGCTTTATTTGTAAATTTAGTGTTTTCTCCATCTCTACTGTCAAATGATGTGCAAAGTCTTCTCTTGGTTGAATGGAAGTCAGCCAAGGATTATAACTCCTGAATCTTAACTTAATATGCCAAACAGCATGGGCTACACACATATGAATATTTAATATCTTGAACCAAATGATCTCAAATTTCAATGTTCAGATTTGCTTGACTGAAAAATAGCTGGTAAATTTTAAGACTGATGATTTTGCAAAATACTAGACCAAATTCATGAAGCCACATACACTTAGAGCAATATTTTTAGTATTAAGAATTATATAGTTACCTAGTGAAACTTCTCTTTTCTAGAATTATTTTTCACTCTAAGTCATTTGTATGTTCCTTTTTAATCATTTGCATGTTATGTTTAACAAGCTCATAGCAAAATAAAACATAGCAAATGGCATCACTGTGTTTTTTTGTGAAATTCATCTCTCTCATATACAGAAAACTAGATTAGAATTTTAAAAATATCTTGTCTGCAATATTTTAGTTATGTTAAATAGGATTTCTACTAAATAAATTGTCTGCATCTAGCATCCATTTGCAAACAGCTTTAAAACACCTCTTAGAATACGTACTTAAAAGTGTGCAGATCCCAATTTTGAAATTGCCACTAAGCAATCCTCTGTACACCAACTAGGTAGGTGTCCTACAATTCAACTCAATTCTAACACTATCTACCTAGAGGTAGTGTCAGATTTTACAGGTTAAGGGTTCAATCTACAAGACTACCCACACCCTTGGGCTTCCAATGCCAGTGAAAAGTCCAGTTTGTTGCCTGGACTTCTGAACAACTGGCTATAAACCAGAGGTTCCTATGACCCCCTCCTTGGCTACAATTAATTTGCTAGAGAGGCTCACAGAACTCAGGAACTCTGTCTACTCACTAGATTATCAGTTTATTATACAAGGATATAACACGGGAACAGCTAGATGGAAGAAGTTCATGGGGCAGAGTATGTGGGAAGGGCACAGAGCTTCCATGCCCTTTTCAGGTACACCACTCTCCCCAAAACTCCAAAAATTCATCAATCCAAAAGTTCTCTGAACCCCATCATTTTGGGGTTTTCTGAAGGCTTTGTTACACAAAAGTCACCTCATTATCATCACAAGACAACTTTATTGTTCTTATCAAAGGAAATATCAAATATTTTAGGAGCTGTGAACCAAGAATCACGGACAAAGAATCATGGTCATCTGAATGACCAAATGTATATTTTGTGTAAGTCACAATATCAGAAATCTTAAGTCTCTTAACTTCCTTGGATATTTAACATTATTTCCATTCCTAATGATGCATCAAGCCCTGGGTTGAAGGCAGACACTCAACTGCTGAGCCACCCAGGCTTCCCAAAACCATAACTTTAAAACAGTAATTTCCTTTGTAGTTGTGGTTGGTTGACAAGAACCAAATTAAGCACAGTGACACTTTACATGGAAGTATTTGGGGAAATCGGCAGCCCAGGTGGCTCAGTGGTTTAGCGCCTGCCTGCAGCCCCGGGGTGTGATCCTGGAGACCTGGGATCAAGTCCCACTCCGGGCTCCCTGTATGGAACCTGCTTCTCCCTCTGCCTGTGTCTCTGCCTCTCTCTCTCTCTCTCTCTCTCTCTCTCTCTCTGTCTCTCATGAATAAATAAATAAAATCTAAAAGAAAAAGAAAAAGAAAAAGAAAGAAAGAAGTACTTGGGAAGGCACCAGTTAGATACTATTTTGAACCAGCTCCCCATCAATTCTGGGTATAGTTAGAGAAAAGAAGTTTCCTACTTGCTTCTTCACTAATTGTGAGAGCCCTATGGAGGAAAAAAAGATATTGAAGGCTCTCTTTATCTGCTCTTTCCTCATCCCCTTACTGCCACCCCAGCAGGGGTAGTGTTTTTCAACATTTCAAGTGTATAATTAGCATGATGAAATGCTTTTCTAAATACAGATTACCAGACACAATGTCTCAAATACAGACCAAGTAAATTAAGCAATGTAGGAATCCACGTTTTCTAAAATATATATTTTATTTATTTATTTATTTGAGAACAAGAGAGCATGATAGAGCAGAGGGAGAGGGACAAGTAGACTACACACTGAGCACAGAGCCCGACTTGGGGCTCCATCTCATGACCCTACCACCCAGGCTCCCCTCCACATTTTTAAGAAAGTAATGATGATTCTTATACTAGTGGTCAGTTACACAGATCTTTAAAAACAATGGCTAAGTGTGATGAAGCCATTGAAATCCCAAACAATTAAAATTCAGAAGAGTCCTTTTTCTAAGGAAGTAGAATAAAAAGAAGCTTATTAGCAATATACATACATGACAATAAATATTATTTTTCCATATTCTAATTTATATAACCTCTCTATTAGTTTCTTCAAAATACTCCTCTTTATTCTCAACAACTGCATTTGAAGATCAGGGTTAGGTCACTCCTTTACGGTGGAGGAAAAACGATGATGTACTTGGGCTTTGAGGTTTGTAAGGAATTATCATGCCCTAATAAGTACAAAAAATACAGTTGGATATAGACCACTAAATGAGCCAGAGGAATGTTGATTTCTTAGTTAAAAGTTCTCCAACTGGTAATAGCTGTTTTCAGAAATACTGGAGAGTTTAAAAGGTTGGTTTTGCAGAGGACTATGGATTTATTTCCTTGTGATCTTTTATGTTTTGGGTTCCGGTTTTTTCTATAGCAGTAATTTTATCATAATGAAGGCCTTAGATTTTTCTTTGGTTGGATTCTGCAACCATCATAAATACTTGCTTAACGTTTTACTCGCAAGTAAAGGAAGATACTCATTTGATTTAAAGTGAACTCTAAAGCAACTTTGCAATCAGAGCGAAAATAACAATGCTATAAAAGTTAAAGAAGACATGCCATATGTATATGAAATAAATATAAATACATTTTAAAAATATATAGCTAGTTATATTTGCTTATAATAAAGTATAAGAAAGGGATCCCTGGGTGGCGCAGCGGTTTGGCGCCTGCCTTTGGCCCAGGGCGCGATCCTGGAGACGCGGGATCGAATCCCACATCAGGCTCCCGGTGCATGGAGCCTGCTTCTCCCTCTGCCTGTGTCTCTGCCTCTCTCTCTCTCTCTGTGACTATCATACATAAATTAAAAAAAAATAATAAAAAATAAATAAATAAAGTATAAGAAATCAACTACAACCACATGCAGGGAAAAGTAGAAATTTAGGCAACATAAAGTGAGTGAGGTCCCATGCATCTTCAACTCACTCTGATGGCCCTGAGATTCCACTTCTGTTGTGTAGTACTTCTTCCTTCACATTTTGGTTGGCCCAAAGAGTATCATCAACATGTGTGTCTTGTCCCCTTCAAATGTCACTGCTGTTCTAAAAAAGAGAAGATGTTCCATGTTTTAAAAATATTCAAGAGCCTTGGCTGCCTTACCTACAGATTGTGTCTTAAATAAACCCTTCTATTTCCACTGCCACTACTTTATGTTAAGATTTGGTTTATTTTCATCCAGATTTCTGAAGATTCTTATGTTTTGCTTAACTTCATGATCCACTATGAGACCAGAGTGAATTTCCTAACATCTAAACTTGGTCTTTTATTATTTATCTGCTTAAAACTATTTAATGATGCATCAACATTTTCAAGATGTGATCCAGGATTCTCAGTGCAGCATACAAGGTACCCAGGATATCAAAAGTCATTTACAATCTGGTCCTTGGTTATCTCTTACCAGGCCTTGTCAGGCTTCATCATGCACCATATGAAATCACTTGATATTGCCACCATACTTACCAGTTTGCAGTTGGTTTTGCTCTGGTGTCTATGAACACTCAATCCTTTCTTCCTAAAATCTCTCTATGCTCCTTCCACTTGAAAACATCTACACATCTTTCAAGACTCACTTTAAGCTACTCTGTTCTTTTCCCATAAATCCTTCTGAACTTTCTCAGATAGAATTAATACCTTTTATCATAAAAAATCCTTTATCATAGAAATAAAATTTATCTATGCAGGGGGGTGCACAGCGGGAGAGGGAGAAGCAGACCTCCTCCCCCAACCCTGAACAGGGACCCTAATGTGGGACTCTATCCCAGGACCCTGAGATCACAACCTGAGCCAAAAGCAGACACTCAACTGACTGAATCACCCAGGTGTCCCCAAATAAAAATTCTTTATCAAAATTCTGAGCTATAATTAACAACTTTCCCTGCTATGTCTCTACCTTTTCCATTAATTCATGCCACAAATATTTATTGAGCTTCTACTCTACTCCAGGAATGGCTTAGATATTAGAGATTTGATAAAATAAGACCAACAAGTTCCTCCCCTAACAATATTGACATTCATAAGGAATTCAAACAATAGGAGAATAACATATACTCTATGACTTGAAGTCATGTAGTGATAAGTGCTATGAAGAAAAATAAACTACCTGAAAGGACAACAGGGTGGAGGAGGAGTAATTTTTTTATTGGTTGATAAGGAAAGATTTTTTAAGGAAAATACTTAACTGTAATAATAATATTTACCTATTTTTTAAAAATGTATTAGATAATTCGGGTAATACTCTTTATATATTTAACTAAAAAAATCTGTACATCTCTTTAACAGAGAAGAAAAACTGGAATGTAAGTTCAGACTTATTTTAAGTGTTGTATCCCTCATGTGAGACCAGATCTCTGCTGTCAGAGTGCATATTCTAACTTAGTAAACTCCCATGGTATTAAAAGGGGTTTAGATGTGTTTATATGTGTGTCTGTAAATTCCCTCTTCCCAGCCCTGACAAAACGCAGGGCTTGATGTTAAATTCTGAAGATATGGCTGTTGAATAAAGTTACTGAAATCAGTCTGTGGTAGGGAACAAGTCATGAAGGTCAATCTTGAGTCAGGCCTTTTCTGGAAAGTTCCAGCACAATTGCTTCTGTTTTGGTCTCTTTGACTTTATATAAAATATTTCAGTTTATGTTAATTCATGGGAATCATCCACTTCTCTCTATTAAATTCATTTTGAATAGAGTATTCTTCACTCTAAAGTCTGGATATTAGACAGAAAAATATCAATCTATTTTTTTCATATCGAATCTGGCAATGAATATCTGGCTAGATTTTCAAATATATCACAAATCTGAGGTTTGCCACTCCTACTCCAATCCACCACCATCTCTCTTATGAATAATGCTACAGGTACCCACTAGGTTTCAAAGTGGATTCAAGAGCTGAATCACACAGTTTATTCTCAAACAATAGCCAGGATGAGCCTTGAGAAATATGTAAGTTTTCCCCAATTTATTCTGAAATATCTTCTCATAACACTGAAAGTATGAAGCTTGTACAAAAAACCTTCAAGGTCATGTTCCCTCATCATTCTTCTTAACCACTTTTTCCTAACCACACAGGTTTCCTTATTCCTTGAACTCACCATTCTTAGTTCAGGTTTCTTGTGTTTATTTCAACTGTGCCCTGACCATAGATACAATTTATTTTCTGATCTCTGTTCAAAATCATCTACTTATACTGTCCTTCACTAATCACTTAATATAAAAAAGGACACTCTTGCTCTCTGTCCTTTACTCTTCCTTCTTTCTTTCTTTCTTTCTTTCTTTCTTTCTTTCTTTCTTTCTTTCTTCTTTCTTTCACACTCATTAGAACTTGACATTGTGTTATGCACAGTATGTGTGTGGAAGTGTTCATCTCCTCACAATTAGAAGTAAATACCATAGAGACAAAGAACTTGCTCTTTTCCCCAAGTTCTATCCCTGGTGTTCAGAACAATGTCTATATGTAGATTTCAATTAATTTCTGTTGGAAAAATAAGACACCTCCTTACGTACATGGCACTCTCACTCATATGCATTCATTCATTGAACCTTTCTTACAATCTAGCATGGATTACCATAATTATAAAAATGAAACTAAGGAAATAAAGCTACCTGCTAATATTACATTGCTATGAAATGAGATATGAGGCTCATTCATAAGAATTCATAACAATGTTGTTATGTTATTCATTCATAACAATGTTGTTGTTCTTATTGTTAAAGTCTTTTCTGAGATTATTGTTCTTTCTTATAGTACTTTGTGACATAAAATGGAAAAATATTAGTTGAAAAATGATATAGTCAACTGTTGTGATGACTTTACACAAAGTGTTGAGCAGTGAATTAAACTGTAAAAAGTCCCTTAAAGCATTCCAAAGTCCCATGTTCTCGATCTTGACAATTTATTTCTATTTGGTTATTTTTTGCTCCTAAATATATGAAGATGAATAATTTTTGCTTTAAAATTCAATATCCCAAGTAGTGCATATATTTTAAGAATCATTGATTTCTTAAATGTGACAACAAAGGTAGACATCAAAATAAAGAATAGACCAATGGGACTACATCAAACTTTGTTTGTATGTCAAAAGAAACAACCAATAAAGTGAAAAGGCAACCTATAGATTGGGAGAAAATAATTGTAAGTCATATATTTGATATAAGGTTAATATATTGCATACATAAAGAATTTCTGCAACTCAACAAAAATGAAAACATTAAAATCCCAAATAACCCAATTAAAAAATGGGTAAGGGAATAAAAGAAGAAGACATACAAATAATCGGTAAGCACACAAAACAATGGTCAACATCACTAATCATTAGGGAAATACAAATCAAAGCCACGATGAGATACTACCTCACTTCCATCAGAATGGTCACTATTAAATATGTGCTGTCAAAGATGCAGAGAAATTGGAACCCTTGTGCACTGTTGGTAGGAAGGTAAAATGATGTAGCCATTGTTGAAAAAGTATGGCATTTCCTCATAAAAGTAAAGATAAAATTACCATATATCCAGTAATCCTACTTCTGAGTATACATCCAGAAGAACTCAAAGCAGGATTTTGAAGAGATACTTGTACACCTATCTTCAATGCAGCATTATTCACAATAGCAAAGAAGAGGAAGCAACCCAAATGTTTATCAACAGATGAATGGTTAAAAACAATATGATGTATACATACAATGGATATTACACAACCTTAAAAAGGAAGGAAATCCTGTTGCAAACCATAGCATGGAGGAACCTAGAGGATATTATGCTAAGTGAAATAAGATGGACACAAAAGGGCATGTGAAGCATGATTCCACTCATAAGAAATATCTAAAATAGTCAAATAGAAAGCATAAACCTGGTTAGCAAGTCCAGAGAGGAAAAGTCAAGGGTGATCAGTTTATAATGGATATAGAGTTTCAATATTGCAAAATAAAAATATTCTAGAGATCTGTTGCACAATAATGGGATTATATTTAACACTGATGAATTGTATATTAAAAAATGATCAAGATGGCAAATGTAATGTCATGTGTTTTTACCATAATAAAGAAAATATCTGAAGTTAGATATTGAGACTGCTGCAAAATTCTGTGAGTGTAGTTAAAAACCCCACTGAATATACACCTTGAGGGGAAATTTTTGTGGTTGTAGAAGGAAAAACTGTGGTTGTAAAATATGAATAAACAGGAAAGATTTTGAAAAAAGAAATGATAATTTTAGAAATGTAATATATAATTGTTGAAATAAAAAACGCTGTTATAGCAATAAAAAATATCCTAGATAAAAAAAAAAACTTAATGAATAAAGAACTGATTAAGTACAGTTAGAGTTACTGGACTATAAGATATATAAGGGGAAAAGTTTTGGAGACTGCCACAAAAAAAAGGTAAGGAGATAGAAAACAAAAAATGAGATTCAGAGTTAAGGAAGCTAGAATAAGTATTTTTATTATAGTACTAAATGGAGACCAATAAAGAATTGAGACTACAGAGAAAATATTGAAAAAGGTAGTAGCTGGAAAATTTTCTGAGCTGATAAAAAAATCTGAATTTGTTAATCCAGGAAGGAAAAAATGACTTACAAAGCAACATCAGTTAGAATAACAGATTTACACATACATAAACACGCAAGGAAGACAAGAGATAATGGTGTAACATCGTTAAACACTTCAAGTAAACAACCGATAATAAACAGTTGACTCTGAACAACTTGGGTTTGAACTGCATAGTTCTACTTATACATAGATTTTTTTTGATAAAACAGTGCAGTACTGTAAATATATTTTCTCTTCCTTATGATTTTCTTAATAACATTTTTCTCTCTAGCTTCCTCTATTGTAAGAATACAGTATATAACCTACAAAATATGTGCTAATTGACTGTTATGTTATTGGTAAGGCTTCAGCTATTAGTTGTTAAGTTTAGGGGGAGTCAAAATTACATGTGGCATTTCTTCTGTGTAGAGGGGTGGCATCCCAGCTCTGCATTGCTCAAGGATCACATCCATATTTGCAAACATTATTATCAAAAAATTTCAGAATAAAGGCACATTATGGTTTACCACCTAGGAAGTTATAAAGAATGATCTTCAAGGAGGAAGATGATCTCAGAGGAACTGTTTAAAGAGTAAGAAGAAAATTAAACAAAGTAAATGACAAATATTTGATAAATAAAACAAATACTTGAAGAAAATTAAATAAAGTAAATGACAAATATTTGATAAATAAGTATCAAGTAAAAATTACTATATCTAATTTGTGTATTTTAAAAAAGATAATAGAAATCTGACATATATATTTTATATATATTACATATACATATACTTTATAAATTAGAAAAAGTAAAAAAAAAAGAACCTATTTTAAACCCTTTTATCATGGGGAATCAACATATTATTTCATTTTATTTTGCATAAGGTAATTCTGTATGGTAAAATTGTAGTAATAAGGAAAATCAACATAGTGTCTAAATTAAAAGTCAGTACAGATTTTAAAAGTCGACTAAGGAAAAAAGCTCTAAATATTCAATAAATCAAAATTAAAGATGAAAAAAGAGAAAGAAGAAACTTTTTTTTTTTAAATGGGAGAGGCAGAAATCAAAAGGTAAGAATGTGGAATTGAGGGTTAGTATAGCAACACAACTGCAGCAAATTTACCAGTTAAAAAATACAGTTTTTCACAATAACAGGAAAAAATAAAATGTAAAAAGATGATAAAAGATAAAATGCATCATTAACAATGAAGAACTTCACTATGTCACAAGCTAAAGTTTAATATAACAGAAAATTATAATAGTTTTAAATATATCTGCAACTAGTTAAATAATATCAAAATATCCATACAAAATTAATATAAGAAGACACTGAAAACATCTAAAGCATTGTGGTAAAGTTCAAAACACTCTTTTGAATTTTTAGTATTCAAGCAGCTTAAAAAAATCAGCAAAGATATTAATTAGAACTACAAAATGTCTAACCTTGATTAATGGACAGATATAATATTCTACATTCAAAAATTAGAAAATTAACATTCTTCTCAAGTTCAAAAGAGAGCATTTGTAAAAATTAATTTCATGTTTGGCCACAAAACCAAATTTGTCTCAACTAATTTCAAAGAATAGATAATATATAGGTTTCATTCTCAAAATGTATCAGTTGAAAAAAAAAAGATAATACACATATAGTTGGAAATTAAGAAAACAATTCTAAAACTATCTATGGATCAAAAAAGAAATCAGAATGGAGACTTTAAAATATAACACAAATAATAGTGAAAATAGTGTATATCAAAGTGAATTTGAGACTGATATTAATAACTCAAGTATAATTTGTAGCCTTCAATCCTGTTACTGTATTAGAAATTGATGTTCAATTTAAATAAAAATGCTTTCCTTTAAAGTGTAGAAATAGGAATAGAGAAAAGATAATACTTCCAGTCAATAGTTTTATGACAGAACTTGGAAGCACAAGAGAGAAAGAAAGATAAATGTAGTGCATTAAATTTTTTTAAAATTTTTTAAAATGTTTATTTATTTATGATAGTCACACACAGAGACAGAGAGAGGCAGAGACACAGGCAGAGGGAGAAGCAGGCTCCATGCACCGGGAGCCCGACGTGGGACTCGATCCCGGGTCTCCAGGATCGCGCCCTGGGCCAAAGGCAGGCGCTAAACCGCTGCACCACCCAGGGATCCCTGCATTAAAAATTAAAGGAGGAAAAAACTAAATTTTTGTAGGTCATATGATTGCATCGAAAAAATAAAACATTCTACACATACATTATTAGAAACAAGAAACAATGTTGCTTATTTATTTATTGAATCTCAGAGTCAATACCATATCTTTCTTTATATTCTGTAATGCTGGGCCTGGCACTGAGCAAACTACAGTTCCCAGATGCCCTTGCTTGACATTGGACAAGGGAGACACTAGGGGAAAATTGATAGGTGGAAGAAGAAATGAAACTTCCCAAATAGTTTTTCTTTCTTTTCTTTTCTTTTTTTTTTTTTTTAAACTTGACAACTGATTCTAAGATTTATGTGGGAAGGGATCCCTGGGTGGCGCAGTGGTTTAGCGCCTGCCTTTGGCTCAGGGCACAATCCTGGAGACCCGGGATCGAATCCCACGTCGGGCTCCCGGTGCATGGAGCCTGCTTCTCCCTCTGCCTATGTCTCTGCCTCTCTCTCTCTCTCTCTCTCTCTCTCTCTCTCTCTCTCGCTGTGACTATCGTAAATAAATAAAAAATTAAAATAAAAAAAAAGATTTATGTGGGAAAACAATGGACCATGAATAAACAAGGCACACCTGATGTGAAAATGATGGGGGAACAATGTTCTCATTCATTTGGGGAATATAAATAACAGTGAAAGGGAATATAAGGGAAGGGAGAAGAAATGTGTGGGAAATATCAGAAAGGGAGACAGAACATAAAGACTCCTAACTCTGGGAAACCAACTAGGGGTGGTGGAAGGGGAGGAGGGCGGGGGGTGGGGGTGAATGGGTGACGGGCACTGGGGGGGGGCACTTGGCAGGATGAGCACTGGGTGTTATTCTGTATGTTGGTAAATTGAACACCAATAAAAAATAAATTTATTTAAAAAAAAAGAAAATGATGGGGGAGTTGCCCAACTAAAAGACAACATAAATTTATAACAAGTAAGATAGTGCGGCACTGAAAAAGAATAGAAAAACTAACAAGATAGGATAGAAAATGTATAGCCATATTCACATTTATATTAAAATTTCGTATGTGAGAGACACCATTACATATCAGTAGGAACCAGTCAATAAAAATAACTGGAAAATTTTATAATCTACAAGGAAATAAGATAAACTTAGGTTCTTCACACACAAAAATCAATTTCAAACTGATTAAGAACTTAATGTCAAGCACAAAAATCTTAAACATTTAGGACAATAGATGAATATATTTCTGATGTGGAGTCAGGATCAATTTCTCAAGGCAAGTCATTAAGGAAGAGATTGATGAAGAGATTGATGAACTTGACTATATCATATCAAGACCTTCTGTTCATTGAAACTTATTGTAAAAGGAAAGGAATGAATTGACAGGAACTAAGAAAACATAATTGCAACATATATAATCTAGAAGGGCTTAATAACAAGAATAAAATAAAACACTTCACCACATCAGTCATAAAAAGGCAGGGTTCCAATTTTAAAATGGGCAAAATCTTGAAGAGGACTTGACAGAAACCACTGTGACTCCCACTGCTCCCCCACAAAAATCAATCAATCAAACAAACAAATAAATAAATCAGAGATGTTCAACTCCTTAGGAATTAAGGAAACATAAATTAAATAATAAAAAGTCATCATTTTTGTTGGAGGAGATGTAACCATTCTTATTAATGTCATGAGTGCAAATTGGTACAACTACTTAGAGAAACAATTTAGTAATATCTTGCAAAGTTGAACGTTCATGTATCCAATAACCCAGCAATTCTCTTTCTACAGTATTTCTTGAGCCTTAATATGTGTATAAATGTAGCAGAGACCTTAGTAAATTGCAGATTTTCGGGCATGAGTCAAGACTCCATGTTTCTGGCAAGCTTCCAGGTGATGCTCATGCTGTCAGTCAGCTCATACTTAAGTAGCAAGATAAACCCAATACAAACCTTCCATATGTGCAAGGAGAGATGTGCATGAAATATCCAGAACAGTCCTTTAAAAAATAGAAAAATATTGGCAATAACCCAAATGTGCATCCATAGAAAAATTAATAAAAGATAATGCCCAAATAGATTATTATACTGTAGTAAAAAATGAGTGAATTATGGGGACACCTAGCTGGGTTGGTCAGTTGTCTACATTGGGCACCGGTCATGATCCCAGAGTCTTGGGATTGAGCCCTGCATTGGGTTTCACTCAGTGAGGAGCCTGAGTGTCCATCTCCATTTGCCTCTCCTCCCTGCTCATGCTCCCTCTCACATGCTCTCTCTTTCAAATAAATAAATAAAAATTTTTTTTTAAAATGAGTGAATTATGGCTAAGCACAATAACATTGATGAATCTTGGTAGTAGAATATTGAATGAAAAAGCAAGTGTGATATATTTTTATAAAGTTCAATATTAAATAAAATAAGAAAATATAATATTTATGCATAAATATATGCCATACAAATATAAACTATGAAAATAAAACCGAAATATGATCAATACAAAATTCAGGACAATGGTTTTCATAGTGGGTGGGAGTAGCTGGCAGGAGGGTTGCATACGGACCAGGAAATAGGTGGATGGAAGTTACCTGAAACATTCTACTACTTGGATGAGATATTATACCCTTGGGTATCATTATGTTATAAAAAAAATAATTTTGAAAATTAGTCAAAATCAATATATACCAAATATAATACTATATATTATATATGTATACATATATGCATATATAAATACCTAATAGCATATAATTTAGTACTACATACATATTTTAATAGATTTCGTCCTCTCAACTCCCCTTTCCTTTAGATACATCATGATATTACAAATGAAGAAACTGAGGGAAAAAAAAGAGATAAAGTAACTTGCTCAGATTTGTAGACTAAAAAAGCATCAAGAAATTTCTCAAGAAGGGATCCCTGAGTGGCTCAGCAGTTTAGCGCCTGCCTTTGGCCCAGGGGGTGATCGAGTCCCACATCCAGCCCCCTGCATGGAGCCTGCTTCTCCCTCTGCCTGTGTCTCTGCCTCTCTCTCTCTCTGTGTGTCTCTCATGAAAAAATAAAATCTTAAAAAAAAAAAAAAGAAAGAAAATTCTCAAGACAAAAACCTAGAGAGCATCCTTGCTGCTTCTTTTACTTTCATACCTGACATCCAGTTCTTCAGCAATTTCTATTGAATATGGCACCAAAACGTATCCCAAATGTGTCCATTTCTCTCCATCTCTACCTCTACCCCTAGGCCCAGGGCAAGCTTCAGTTAATATGAACAACCCCAACATTTCTAATTAGTTTTTTTGTTCCAATTGCTCCCTGATATGGCTTGAATCGTGCCTCCTGAAAGCTGCCCTGTTGAAGGACCAACCCTTAGCACCTCAGAATGACTCTATCTGGGGGTTTCTCTAAAGATATGGTCCAAAGCCTGCATTCTCAACCACTTGCAACACTGTCCTTATCAGGTTTCCCAGAGTTAGTTCCTGGGTGAGTTGTTTGGCTTTGTGGGCCAATACACCATTGAAAAATTGGTGCTGGGTGATACCCCAATAGATTTTTATTTGAAAATCCCTAGAGACCGATAGAACTCTTGGCTGGAAATAACCTATCAGAGATTGTCTGGTATTCCCTCTTCCTTTGAATATTGTCATATGGATTCCCACTCCACATCAATTCAGTTTTAAATATTGCTGGCAAAAGATGAAGGGGAGGATTGGAGACATCATTGTTCTGCTAATTACACTTGACCAGTGTTGATTCTTTTAAGTAGTCTGATACCCCAGTCAAATATATGAACTTAAAATCTGAGCCATTCCTATAAGACCTAGCGTTTTGTTGATAGGAACACGGCTTTTCTTCTCTTTGGCTAGCTAGACTAAAGTTTCCAAGATTCTGCAGTCACTTTTTAGACTTGTCAACTCACTGGAAAAAAAAAAATCCGTCTGGCTTCCCATTTCTATTCCTTGGCATTTTCACAGAAAAATGTCCGGAATAAAGGTTTCATTTCACTTTTTAATTTTTTTAAATGGCCTTCAGTCCTGAGTACAAGCCACTTCATTCTAGGTTTATTATTAAACTTTTATTGGTCTAAGAAAACAATGACCTTTATTTCTCTAAGATGGAAATTACAAGTATAATGACTTCATAGCTATTAGGAGGTATAAAGAGGTGTTCAAATGCTTCAGCCCTGAAAATGTCAAGCAGTTGTTCAAATTCTGAACCAAGACTTGTGCTAAGCAAGGTTTTGTGCTGTTGCTGTTGTTATTGTTGTTGTTGTTTTAAATTAAAAGAACAGGAAATCAAATGCCATTTGCTTAATTTTTTGGTCACGACTTAGATATCACAATTTAGATCATTTGAGCAAGAGAGAGTGCCTAGTAAGTGGACATCTGTCTACTTAGCAGGGAAGACTGCCATCAATGCAAATAAATCACCACACTTTCAGAAGCTGAAATGACTTGTTATTTTCCAGATATAGATTTTAAATGGCCTTCGGGGCGGGGGTGGGGGGGAGTTGCTTGATGGTTATAATCTTGATATAACCACTTGTCACTCCCAGTGGCTGACCATTTTCATTCTGTTCCAGCTCTTGCTAAGCTTGGAGTTTCCCTGACCATTACTAGTGCTGTCTCAGCTATTTTTAGGGTTGTATTTTCTTTTCCCCCAAAATCCTTTTTACTGTGTCCTATTTGTCTCAATCCACTATTTGAGTTATTAAGTTAAAAAGGTAATAGCGTGAAAAAATACACCTAAAAGTAAGCCTAGAAATGCCAAAAAGTAATTCTAGAGAAATTTTAGCTTATCTTTTTGCAGTGGCTATATTTTTAAATATTCTCAATTTCAAACAGGACAACCATTATGAGTTTGCCTTTATCTCTAGGCTTTCTTTTTCCTTCCCCAGGCATAAGAAACAAGTAGACTTAGATTTCACTTAGACCTTGAAAAAGCAAGTGGAGATACACTTCAGTGCTATTTGTAACCGTGATAGATGTCTCTACCCTTAGTGCCAGAGTAGGCTTTCAGTTTTGTACTTTTTCTAAACTGTATCTAATTCTCTCTTCAGAGATGAAGTATCTGGCAGCAGTGTGCCAGGTTCCAAATAATTCTTTTACAGTAGAAGTAAAATGCTTTCTTTGTTTCTCAGGTAAACCCATCCAGCACCTGCTGAGCTGAAGCATTTGATACGCAAATTCCAATAGCATGAGTCCAAGATCTCGCTCCCCAAGAGGATGAGAATGTTTACCTTAAGATGAAAGAATGCTCTCTCACTTGTACCTTTTCCATCTCAAGTTTAGAGTGAGGACGAAGCTGGAAGGTTTGAGTGTTCATCTGGAATGTAAGCTTCGGTGATGGCTTCCTTCCCCTTCCTCTTCTTCCCTTCCTCCTTCTTTTACTTCTCCTTTTTCTTCTCTTTCTTCCTCACCAAGGACAATACATAACCTAACCTGCAGCAACAGTCATAAACAATGTTGATAAGTAATTGAATTTTTGCCAACAACCTAAATAGACTATTAAAAAAAAAGTCAACAGTTTTGCTCAAAATCTTCATTTTGGTCTCATAAGAATTCATAAGAATTCTGGGAAGTCAATCCTATTTTTATTTTACAAACCAGGAATTTGAGGTTCAGGAAATCTATGTCAACCAGACAAATTGCACACAGATTATAAGTTCTACAGTTGAGACTTAAAATGCGTATCTGTCTTATCCAAAAACAAAAACAAAAAAATAAAAATAAAAATAAAACAAAAACAAAAACAAAAAAAAACCCCCAAACCCCCACAAAACTATGAAGCATTCTGTAGACATTAATACTCCTTTTTGGAAAGAAAAAAATGAAGCAGGGTTTTCTGACCAAGTGGTTTCACAGTGCAGAAAGAGCACACAGTGGAGAATAAAGAGGTCTGAGTTATATTCACACTTGGAAACTGCCCATTCAGTGTCTGGCTGCCCCATTACTTCTTTGCTCTCCCTTTATATGAGTCAAGAGAACTGGATTAAATAAATCCGCAGTTTTTTGGGTCCTGAGATTCTGTGTTTTTTAATTGATTCAAGGCCAGAGAGCTAGACCAGGTATGTTAATGGTCTATCTCAGTGGTCTTCCTATTGGGCCCACTTGATGAGCAGAAGACAGACACGGGTACTCCAGGCAATTGCCTGGAGTGTGGTTAGATACAAGCCACCCTGCCAAGAAGGCAAAATTGACCTTTGGCTCATCCTGACCTTGTTGCCCCTTCATCATCTCTCCCTAGTCCATGGTTTCTTTTTTTTTTTTAATTTTTTTTTAATTTTTATTTATTTATGATAGTCACAGAGAGAGAGAGAGAGAGGCAGAGACACAGGCAGAGGGAGAAGCAGGCTCCATGCACCGGGAGCCTGATGTGGGATTCGATCCCGGGTCTCCAGGATCGCGCCCTGGGCCAAAGGCAGGCGCCAAACCGCTACACCACCCAGGGATCCCTAGTCCATGGTTTCTATTGCCTACTTAATCTCTAGTAGTTTTATCACACCTGAAGTCTACTCAGAGACATTCAGAGGGACACCCCAGGCAGAAACCAATCCTTTAAATTCTTCTCCATTCTTATACTCTTAAGAAAAAGCATGCTATACATTTTGTAGATACAAATTGGCTCCTCTCTTTGCTTTATCCAAAGGCCTAGTCCATAACACTTACCCATTTTCAATGATTTTACCCCTATAGAACCTTTTCACCCCCAGAATATATTCCCTCTGCCTCATCTGGGCATGGCTGATTTTATTATGACCTGGAATGAGTCTATAATATTCTCTCCCCAAGGAATATGAAACCTTCAAAAGTGACACAGAGATGAATGTGGTCATCTTCAGGTGGTGAACTAAAGACAGAGTCCATCAACTCCTGGAGTTGGCAGGCGGGGGTGGGGGGGTGGGGGGTGGTATGGAGGGGAAGCATGTGGGTATCTCTTAAGCAGTTTCCTTCCAAAGCTGTAAACTATTTATTTTTTTTTTTGATTTGGGTTGTTCCATATTTGCTTGTTGGTTTTCTCTTCCTTACTTATGCAAATAACCCTGCTGTCTTTCTAATGAATCTCCTTTCATGTTTAAATTAGTCAGAGTGAATTTTGATTGTAACTCAAAGACTCGCAAATTGATTTTGGGGGGAGGGGTTGCCTCCTTCAGATGCTTATGAAATGTCACCTTGCTCAGATTCCTTTAACAGATATTTTTGTGCTTTTTTTTAAACAGATATTTGAAACCTTGTCACCGCACATCCTTTCCCACTCCCCTCCCCATTTGTCTCTACCTAATATAGACATTTTATTTATTTACATTCTCTTTGTGTTTTATCCCTAATAGATAGAAGTTCCATGGAGGCAGATATTTTAGTTTCTCATGTCCAATGCTCTACCTCCAAGGCATATAGTACCTCCTGCATGTACAAGTTATTTAATAAGTATTTTCTGGATGGTCAGACAATTACAGGACTGAATTGTTGGAGATGGTTTCTCTCTGTCACTTAGGACTTGGAGTCTCCTTTCAGTCTCCTAATAGACTCACCTCTTTTTTTTTTTCTTCCTCTCTCTCTTTCTTTTCCACAAGACCACTTTCACTTGCTAGTTCACCTTTTTTTTTTTTGCTAGTTGACAGATTTGTAGGATGACACAGCATACTATTTTCCAAACACATGCCTTTTATAACATAGAATAGAGAAAACAATAAGATTGGATGTGGGCTTAAGCAAAGCTCAGGCTGCCCTCCATGTTCTTCGCTTTTGATGTCTGACTTCGATCTAGGAGGAAGGGTGTCTTCCATGTGGATGCGCATTGTTACAGGAGGAAAAATATGTCTCAGAGAAATTCATGTTTGTATGGCCTTGACTTCTGTACATTTATTCTCCAGATG
Organism: Vulpes vulpes; assembly: GCF_048418805.1. Classification (NCBI taxonomy): domain Eukaryota; kingdom Metazoa; phylum Chordata; class Mammalia; order Carnivora; family Canidae; genus Vulpes; species Vulpes vulpes. The sequence continues at coordinate 69,444,716 of NC_132789.1, read as the reverse complement.
CCTGGAGTAGACAAAATGAGTGGAATGCAGGACAGTATAGAGACATGGTGAGCTCTTGGCCATCACTCAAGATCCTTTTCTCCTTGGGTACGGGAAATTGAAAAACTAAGAGAAAAAACAGATGTCCAAAAATTACAATAAATAGAAATTAGTTGATGGAGGCCAGATTTCTTATTCCACATGCAACTCATCAGGTTTTCTCCCGTCATAAAAAAAAAAAAAAAAATCTCTGACATTTCCATCCAGAGAAATAAAATGAGTTCATTATTAGTATAAATTAAATATGCACAAATTCTAAAAGATGGCACAAATTTTTTTTTGTTTTGTCTTGGGAGATCTTCAGTAATCCTTCTTTCCTTTTTTACAGAAACCACAATAGGATCAGTTATTTTTGACAGGTATGTCAGTTTTACCAGGATGTTTCCCTTTCTGAATGCTAAATAACTGAAGAGGAGAAACATGTAAATTCTTCAAACTCTCTTAAAAGCCTTCCCTTCCAGAGATTAGCCTTAGTTTGCTTTTTATGTTTTTGACTAGCCAGTAAAGAAAACTTTGTGATTTAGTGTTTTAAATGATTAGGTAAGTAAAATATGAGAAATACATTTAGATGTTACCAAGAGCCTATAGTTTCTTACACGTTTTCTCTCTCTGATCTGAGGGGCATTTCTTATTGGTTTACTCCTTCTGAACTGAAATCTCTGATTTCTTAGCACCATTCCCCTTCCTCAAGCACAGACCTCCCCCGTCTCCCCCATGGAATTCAACCTTGTAGAATCTTCCTAGAATGGAAACAATATCACTTAAAAAAATTGCTAGAAAAGTATGTGGGCTCATCTGCTTAAGTGGTAAAACGTGATGCAGTTTGAATTGACACATATTATAAAGATTGCACATTTTAAGTCAAGATCGATATAACCAATGAGGACAAACTTTGAGCATCATCTTCCAAAAAAAAAAAAAAAACTGACCACAACTATGAAATTTTACTTTTTATCAACATCTACTCCAAAATGTTAAAGAAGAAAAATTTGACTTTTACAACAAACACCCAAGGTGCTCAATGAAAGTTGTTTTGTTGAATGTTCTCTGGCTCCCTCCAAGCCATATTTCATGTTCTAAAAAACCTCTACTTGGCAAAACACTGATTTACCAAATACAGTATCTGGTAAGGTGCTCATCAAAAGTAATTCTAACAGCAAAGACCTAGTCTGAACACTCACTCCTTGATACATCCTGCTTTCACACCTCCACGTCAGAGGTCTTTAGAGGAGCCTTTAAATCCCTTTTCCTATAAAATCATTACTGTCCTCCTATCATAAACTCAAACCACATTCTCTCTGCATTTCTTTCTTCCCTCCCTCTCTTCTCTATTTCTCCGTTTTTCCTTTCTTTCCTTCATCTGAGTCCCTTGACATTCACCACCGCCTCATGCCATATACCTCATGTATCTTGTGCTAAGCTGGTTTATACAAACTCTTATTCAGCCATTTAGAATGAGTTCTTTGGAAGAGGTGTTTATCTCCATTTACTCAAATGATGACTGAGGATAACGCTTTTGCCAAGAAGTGTGCTAGGTTTGGGGGATCCAAAGTAGCTTCCCACATGCATTTGAAGTCTGCAAAGTGTGCCAAAGCATCTGCTGTGCTAGACCAATTGGAAAAGAGTAAAGTTTCCTTTCTCTATGCCCAGGAAATAAGCTCACGATAACAAAGAAATGAGCAAAATGAATTAACAGTAAAGACTAATGAATGTCTTTTGCAGTGATGTTTCTAAGTTTCCCCAAGAGATAGAGGCAATACCTACAAATAGGAAACCTGTCAACACCAGGAGGGGAGCTTCTCCACAGCACACTCCACCCAGCTCGAGGGGCTTTTCAAATGGATTGTTATGATAGATTCCATCTGGTGAAAATGGAAAGAAAACGATGCAGGTTTTTCATTACAGTCCCCACATTGGCATCGCAGCCAATTGGCAGAGTGTAAATTCAAGGTTTCTCTATTTTTCTCTCTCTTCTCATAGGCTATGGAAAGTTCTAAATTTTAAAGGACAACAAGGCTATATTTCAGAGGTGACAGACTGAAATTTTATGCTGTTCTCTCCACTTCAAGCTTAAGTAACTCCTTAACAAGAGATTAGAAAATAGCTTTAAAAAAAAAAAAACAGTTTTGAACCTCTGCTGTAGGCCCTGCTCTCCTAGGAAGCACAAGGGAAAAGAATATGGTTGAGATTAGGAATCACAATTTAATTAAACGTATAGTGTCAATCTGCTCAGTGTTGTGGTTGGACACGCTGAATGAGCATCACCCTGGAACCCTGATGAAAGTGCAGATCTCTGAACTCCTGTCTCAAACTTTCCAAGTCAGGATCGCTGAAATTAAGGCTCAGGAACATGAAATTTGGACAAGCTTTCTGGACGATTCTAAATTTTAAGAATCCCTTATGTAAGGGTACTGAAAGGATATTGAAAGATTCTGAAGAAATTTTCTCTTTAAAAATGTGCTTTCTTTTATCTTTTTGGACAATTTATAGACGATATTCTTTTTGAAGTCTGAATGTAGATCATTGTCCTAAGAATTTAGTGAAGGGTGAGGTATGCATATTTAAGATTATTTCAGGACACTTTCCCTAATATTCATAAAATGGATATGTTATAAGCTGGGTAATTAGTTGACCACTAAAAAGCTTAAAAAGCCAAGAACTTCACATATTCTCTCATAAAGTTTATGGATTTGAGCTAAAATCCTCGAAATGAGTGTAGTGAGTGAGTTGTCAACTTACGAAGCCAACAGTTTGAAAGTTTTTTGAACAGTTGATAATGAATTTAACAGTGAAAATATTTATTGTCCTTTGGATGAAAATATTATTTGGAATTAATTTATTTGGCTTGGGATAGGTTTGTGAAATGTATAGTGGATAATGTGGCCAGTTCTTTTTAGATGTCTAATATTTCAAATAAAATCTGCAATTCTCTACCTGAGGGGGGAAAAATGCTTAGTGGCAAGTACTCCTGGCCAAGTCACTTTAGATTCCAATAGCTTTACTTTACAAGAAATTTTTTATCCTATAAAGCGTCTGTGCTTGTTTGGTTTTCCCCTCGGATTTCTTTTTTTTTTTTCTTTAACAATTCTCTTTAGCCAAATTCCAAGCAAATGTAAGAATAACTTGGACTATAAAGGGAAAAAGGTGATTATAATAACAACCGCATCATTTTGGATATAAATCTCTGTATAAATCAAATGCTTGAGCTTGCTGCAAAATTTTTGCTAACTGGGAAGAAACTATTTTGTAGTTTGGAGAGGCAAAGAAAAAGATATTTTGAAAACCTAAGTAAGGCCTATCGGCCCTTTTGAGGTGTTAAGTTCGATTTTAATGTGCAGAGACTATTTCAAAGGGGTTCAGATATTGGCATTTGATACTGTTACCTCATGGGGCCCAGCTGATCATGTTTCCCCAGGCAGAAGTGGAAAATGTAAGCTTTCATAAAATTTTAATTTGATATTGGCCTTTCCCTTCTGGTTCTGTAAGGTAAATCCATCCTTAGTAACAGCAATCACACACACACACACACACACACACACACACACACACATAGACTGACATGTTAAGACCTCTAGCAATAAGATCTTCAGAATCAATAGACACAGTGAAAATGATTTGGCAGCTATCATTCCATGGAATCTTTCTATTATAAAAGCCAAATGTAAGAAAACACAGCCATCTGAATTGGATTTGGGAGGAAAGTTTTGATTGTGGGACATTCAGTCACAATATGTAAGAATTGTCTCACAGAGGATTGATTCCAAACTCCTCCAATACTGTAGCCTATATTTTGCACTTATGAGTTTAGCTGATAATTGTTTCATAATAGCCTTAAAAACAAATGATGGCACAGAGACTTTGAGGGGGCTCAGTAAAATGAGTTGGTCTGGCAGACTGAATAACTGGCAAATGGATGGGGCAAGAGTTTGATACCTGAGCTCTTATGAACTCTGTGAGCCCACGATCTCTTCTGTACCACTTGTATCTTTTGCAGCACTCATCAGGGTAAATCATGGCTACTTCTAAATGACTAGAAACTTGAGTTTATATTGGTCTAGATTTGAAATATTGTGACATTTCTCTGCTTACAATCAAGCTCTCCAGTGGCCACATAATCAAAGTCTTTCCCCAGTATTACTATTATTCAACTCTCTTACATTGTTTTTCTTCAACAGATAACAGCTTATATTAAGGGCATCAGTTACTGCCAAATTCTAAAATTAACTACAAGCAAAGTAAGTGATCAAAGACAATGACCATTTCAAAATCCTTATCCTCCCTGAACTTTCTGAAGCACTGAAGTGGATAGGTAACTGGAATTAAACTATAAATAAATCAAAATGTTTTCTTTTTTAAATTCTGAATTGGTTTCTTTTTTCCTATTTTTTTCATTTGTTCATTTAAATATTGCTTCATTTGTATTTTTACCAGGAAGAAAAATCAAATTACACTATTTACAAAATTGTAAAAACCAGGTTGATCCTGAGAGGTTAAAATTAGTGATGAAATTTTCCTTCATGCAAAAAAAAAAAAAAAAAGTTGATAAGTTTTCCTTCATACTCCCAGCCAATGTGTTTTTAAACACATTGGCTGGGGTCACCTTGGTGGCTCAGGAGTTGAGCATCTTTCTGCCTTTGGCAGGAAATAATCATAATCCCAGGGTCCTGGGATCAAGTCCTGCATCAGGTTCTTCACAAGGAACACGCTTCTCCCTCTGCTTGTGTTTCTGTCTCTCTCTCCGTGTCTCTCATGAATAAATAAATAAAATCTTAAAAAAAATAAACACATTGACTGAAGAACAATAGCCATCAGATTGATGCCTTCACAATACAATAGCTTTATTTCTGCTTCCCCAATTTAGTGAGTATAGGATGGAGAAAGATTGGCTGTATTACCATCTTTGCCATTTATTTGTTCAGATCCAATAAGTGAAATTCAAGGTTGTTTCTGAAATCTCCATGACTACAATGGCACCAAACATAGAATAACACATTTTGTTTGTTTTATTCAAGAATTACACAACAAGAAAAGGAGGCTTGTGTGACACTACTTCACCACTTTAGTGATTGTGGCCCTACAATAGCACCACACATTTTTTCCTCAATTGTTTTTTAGGTAACTTCTTTCTTAAGCTTCAATTAGGACTGGCATCGAAAAAGAAATAGCATCTTATCCAAAACTATGAATATGGAAAATATGGATATCGTCTTTAGCCAGGAACATGAGTGAATGTTCCAATGAGAAAACGAAAAGAACATTGTTATATGACATTTTAGTGGTTTCTCAAAGAATATCTCCTAAGGAAAAAGTCAGGTGTCAATTAGAATTAGTGACAAGATGTACACATTAAGGTTGAATCATAAAAATAATTGCTGGTTAAAAAAAAAGGAACAATGATACATAACCAGTAACTTTTCTATAAATTAAAAATGCATTTGTACAAAAAAATCTGTCATTTTTACAGACCAATACAAACAAAAACAATGTACATTAATTACATTAAAGGTATTGTTTATGAGGAGAGATACAAGAAAGGTGAATGGAAAAAATGCAAAATATCAATAAAATATGACTGATGCTTTTATAAACAAATAACACAATCATCCACACTTGCAGTCTGGCTAAATAAACAAATAGAACACCATTTTTCTGATTTTGTTAAGATGTGTACCAGCAGTAATGGCTGATACAGGGCTCTACACGGGGTTAGATCCCAGGACCCAGAGATCATGACCTAAGCCTAAGCCTAAGCAGTAGTCAGTCCCTTAACTGACTGAGCCACCCAGGTGTCCCTCTTCTGCCTATTTTCCAGGTATCAGTCTCCTCTCATTTACATCATTCTACTAATCACCTTCAAAGTAACCCTTTTCGTTTTGTTTGGTTTGGTTTGGTTTGGTTACAACACCTGGAATTGCTATCTGGTGCTCATAGCCCAGGAGTCTGATATCAATACCAGCTATCCATGATGGACATCAGACTGTTGGGAAATGTGGGGAACTCAGAGTTGGATATCTGCATAGCTTAGGCAAATAGCAGTCAAAACTTTGAAATGATTCAGGGCTGAGAGTCTGGAAGAGAGTGACCCACAGAAATGGGATATATCACCTGTAGTATCATCCTGAGAGCAAAGCTACATAACTGTTGTCATAGGAAACTATGGAGGTCATGAAATAGTGTTGATGGCCAGAGGAGCTGCTCCTAAAAGACCAGGGAACGAACAGCTGGCAAAGAATGAATGGTAAGCTTAACTACAAAAATTCTCAGCTCAGATTTAGGACTTGAAGTACAGGGGCTTCATCAAATTAATTTTAAAACATCTTATTTCTTTCCATGCAAGGTGAGAGCTAAAAAAAAAAAAAAAAAAAAAAGACAAACACACATGTTCTGAGTTGGAATTCATGCACTATTCATCCTATCTCTTTATAAAAAGTCAGAGCATTGATCTGGAAACAGAGGGCCCCTGGAGAATTGGAATAGGGATTATGCAATAAAATCCAGAAGAGTAAGAGTGCCTACAATCCCTCATCTCACTGAACCTCTTTTGCTTGCTGAAAGAGCCGCACTTTCCTTGTTGTGTAAAGCAATTCCTGCCTATTTGAAAATGTTGCTACTCCCTCAAATGAGGGCATTAACTTTAAAAGGGAATTCAGGGGATCCCTGGGTGGCACAGCGGTTTGGTGCCTGCCTTTGGCCCAGGGCGCGATCCTGGAGACCCGGGATCGAATCCCACTTCAGGCTCCCGGTGCATGGAGCCTGCTTCTCCTCTGCCTGTGTCTCTGCCTCTCTCTCTCTCTCTGTATGACTATCATAAATAAATAATAATAATAAAAAAATTAAAAAAAAATTTAAAAGGGAATTCATTGTTTTCATTCCCCTTAATTTTCAAAGAATCCCAGCCTCTAATAAGAGGTAGCAACAGGGTACTCAATTAGAAAGTGAAGTCTAGAAATGAAAATACTGCTTACTGAACTAAGGAAATTCCTTACTTATATTGGCTAAATATTAGGAAAGATTGACAGATTCCGAGGTAACTCAACCAAGGAAGAATGAGGACATTGCATTGGGCTGAATCTAGGCACATGAATGTACTCCATCTATTTACTTTCCCCCAAAATAAGACATATATTGGGGATGAGTGTACCAGTATCTTTAAAAAAGCTTTAGTGATGTCTGCAGATTGTTGATGGATGGCATAGAATTGAAAATTGATTCCCTGGTTTCAAAGAGGAAAGAAGATCTGGAGTTGAAAAGATCAAATAGTGTAATTTAATGACCAATGAGTAAAACAGATAGATTTCCATTAATAGATATCAGGATCAATACAAAGTCAGAAAGGTCTGATTCAAAACCAGACACAAACCAAAAAAACAAAGAAACAAAACCTTAATAATGGCCAGTTGAGAATCAGAGATCTGGGAAGGAAAGAGGTGTGGAAGATCTCTGTAGAGCTATTTGATTTGTAAAATAAAAAACCCTCCAGAACTGCTCATTAAGGCCTTGGATTATGTCATCCAAGATGTCATAGAACATTACATCATATGATGGAGAACTTCAACCTTTCACTGAATTTTTAAACCTCAGTTAAATCATGGATCTAAAGATCTTGGAAGCAAAGAAGGGGTATCTTGTCTTAAATAAGTACTTTGTAAAGATATCACAAATGTGTGTTTGTTTATCTGTTTATTGACTATTTATTTATTTATTTATTTAACCTAATCTTCCCCCAGAAGACCCAGAGGTCATTACCAGAGTAACAGTGTCTTCGAGGGGAGGGCTTGTGGTCAGGGAACTATGGTCTTGCAGCAAAACAAATTCCTGGGGACATAGGGTATACTTCTGCAGTCCATGAGTCAGAGTTTGGGGATGTTAAGACAAGCGAAGACTGCCTTTGTTCAACACATACCCCTGTATTCGTTTCCTAAATTCTTTTACTAACAGTTGGATTAGATGACCTCAGAAAGTGACTGATTTCTTATACCGTATCTGTAATCTGTGAAAAATGGACCATTCTGATTGGAAAGACCAAGGTGAAAATTACAGAACTTCCCAACACTATAAAAAATATTAAATTAAGAGTAATGACACTTCAATAAAAGATTCAGAAATATTAGTGCCACCTTCAAAGATTTAAATGTACAGAGTTAATGACTCATGGCAGATTGTCATTTGTGTGTGGTGGTGGAAGGATAGTTTTGGAGGATGAAAATGGATTTTCCAAAGTTTAATTTGAGGGCGACCCCTGTTGCAGTTGTCGTTCCATATGTGGTCCGAGCTATTAGAGCACTTAGTAGTTATATGAAGCAACTGATCCGAATAATGCCTTTTTCCTCTATTTCAAATAAACAAAATTACTAGAAGCAGTCTGTTTCCTTTCACCAGGCAGGAATAGCAATATATTTTTGCTGCACTGTTTCTGGATTGTGTTAACTCCTTGGCATTATACCACATTTTGGCAATAGAAATACCATCTCACAAAATATCATGGGATACGATCTAAAGGGTAAACTTTATTAGCTAGATACATTGGTTGGATGCTTGAATGCCAGAACACTGGAGACAAGCATAGTTAACCTTTGAGCAGCGTGAGTTGGAACTGCACAGGTCCACTTATATATGGAATTTTTCCAAAACAGTGCAATACTGTAAGTGTATTTTCTCTTCCTTATATGTTTCTTACTAACGTTTTATTTTCTATAGCTTATTCTAAGAATACAGTATATGGGATCCCTGGGTGGCGCAGCAGTTTAGCGCCTGCCTTTGGCCCAGGGAGCGATCCTGGAGACCCGGGATCGAATCCCACGTCGGGCTCCCGGTGCATGGAGCCTGCTTCTCCCTCTGCCTGTGTCTCTGCCTCTCTCTCTCTCTCTCTCTGTGACTATCATAAAAAAAAAAAAAAAAGATTCAATGTTGTTTAAAGAATATAAGGCAAATTAGTTTGCTATATTTAGTGTGTGGTAAGTCTTAATAAGAGAATTAAACCCCTAGCTTTCTTTTTTTAAAATGTATTTATTCATAAGAGACACACACACACAGAGGTAGAGACATAGGCAGAGGAAGAAACAGGCTCCCTGGGGAGACCGATGCCGGACTTGATCCTAGGACCCTGGGATCACCACCTGAGCCAAAGGCAGACACTCAGCCACTGAGCCACCCAGGTGCCCCCAACTCCTAGCTTTCTAAACAAGGGCAAGCTATATTTAATAAATAATTATTATCCTTTTGAGAAATTAGACTCAAGCAGAGATTGAACAATTTGACATCAACCACCCATAAACTCAGTATTACCTATCTACCTAGAATAACCTGAATTGGCCAACAGTGCTGATTCAGCAAGTATGCGATATAAATGGGAACAGGACCAAATAAGTGGTAGTCCTGTGACACTGCTATCCCTCTCTTCAGTCACACCTATGACCTCATGAAGGCTTTCTCTATGACCAACTGATGGGGAAAAGTATAAATACAATCAAACTGTAATTTCCATTATATGACCAGCAGGAATCCATTAAGAATGGATACTGCAACAAGATAGCTCTGATTTTGATTGACCTGGAAGATAGTTTGGTAAGAAGTTAAGGATAATAAGAATATACATATGTGTTCATGAATCTGCTCAGGATTGCTGGAAACATTATGAGTCTAGTAGTATTTTCTCAGCATTCAGGATAAACGTTTTGTAAGACACCTTTTCTAAAATGCTTTAGAGATGAGCCTTAATTGATGGGATTTCAAGCTGCTTATCTCCTGTTACCTTAGTATCATCTAAAGGCTGATGCTGTGGAAGCTAACATGCTATAAATGGTGCGAGTTTGAAAAGCTAGAAGAAAGTAACTCTAGAGAAGAGTGCTTCTGGGTAGTTGATAACAGCTCATCCAAGAATGGCAGACATAGTTTTATGCTTATTTTTTGATTAGGTAATGGAAGTCTTCTTGTGGAGTCTTGGAGCAACCAGTACCCTAGCAAATCATAAATACTAAAGTTGAATCAAAACATAAATAGCTGATAAATGGGAGGACTTACTACTAGCTTCAGATCAATTTTGGACAACAGAGCCTCAGGATACTTCAGATACAAAGGCTAAATAAACTACATATAGAAGGTTACTTACTATTTATTGACAACAGAAAAAATTCATGTTAGTAATACTAATAAAAATTTTACTAATAAAAAAGTACACAAAGAAGACTAAGTGTTGACTTTTTAAATTTGCATCCAGTGTGTGGGTGTGCACACACACTTGGGTGTGTGAAGTAAATATATATACAGAGGGGCAGTGGGGAAAATACCTTCATGGTCATTAGACAACAAGTGCCATCAATTCTCATTGATCTTCCAGTAAGATTACTAGTGCTCTCCTCTTGAGCATTGAGTTCAGCAAAGCACCATAGATATGTGAAATGGGTCCAATATGAAATATCTCTCTCTATAGGCCAAACCAAATCAAGAAAAAAAAAAAGAAATCAAAGAAAATAAAATTATTGCATGGAGCAGAAGAAACTCACAATACTATGGAAAACTTATCATTTTTAATCTTGTTTTGAATGAATTGAGAGAAGATAGTAATTACATAAAACAAAAGAATGATTTAGGAAAGGAACAACCAAAGGACAGGTTTGCAAAGGAAACATGTGATACATGATATAAACATTTTAAAGATCATAAGATAAAAGGAAGTTTGTCAGAAAGCATACAAAACATTTGAAAAGAAAGTAGAGGAGATAAGAGAATTAGACAATCTAACCAGGAGGTGCACTATCTAAGACTTACCACCCCAAATTAGAAGAAATGGGTGGACTATATGGATATGAGCTTTCAGATTAAAAGGACTATGTGAGTATCCAGTGAGGGTTGAATACATCCCCTCAAGGTATATTGTTGCAGAAGTTCAGACTGAAGATGAAAGGAAAGTCTTACAAGTTTTCAGAGAGCAAGAAAAGGTCACATTCTGAAACCTGAAAATTACAATGTTATCAACTTTTCCAATTTCAAGCCCAGAAGCAGCAAGTCAATTGTCTTTTCGAATAACTTCAGACTTTAGAAGAAATGTTATTGTAAACTTCTATTCGGTCAAAATACCAGTTAAGTAAGTGGGCTGAATCAATACATTTTTATACATGTGAGTTTATTAAAAACAAAACAAAACAAAACAAAAAATTCACAGAAAACAATAACAACAACAAAAAAAAACCACAAACCAATATCACAGGAAGTTATCCGAAGCTGTTGTTCTCCACCAAACCTGTGGAATTAAACCAAGAAAGAACAGAACACAAGATCCAGGAAATAACAGGGATCTAAGACAGGAGGTGGGGGAGGGAGGCCCAGAGCCACAACAATCCCACAGGCCCATGAAGCAAGGATTGTATTATTCCTAAATGTACTTTAAAGGACCATACCTGAACAAAGAGTGTGACTTTTGTGTTATTTTTACACCACACCTTAGGTAGACTTAGTTAACCTTTGAAGAAACCTTATAATGAGGACTCACTTCATCAATGTCTTAATGCTTATGGCAAATAAATGCCTGTAACAGAAGATACAACCGAGCTGAACTTCTTTTCATCAAACAACACCTCTGTGTGAGTTGTGAAGGAGGATTATGAGAGCCCTGTTAACTATGCGACAACTGAAATGTGCCATGAAGAAACCTAAAAATTATCATCTGCCAAATTTGCTCGAGTGGGTTTGCAACAATGAGAAACGATATTGAAGCAAGAACATATGGAATTCCAGGGGAAGTATCTCCCAGGAGAAAGTGAACCTGATAGGTCTGATTTTATTTATTAACATTTTTAGAATGCTCTAAGTGCTTTCAAGAGCTTACTTCAAGTACTTTTCCCAACAATCCTCTGAGGGGTATTATCACTATTATTACTTATACATTGTATATTACTTATACATCGTCATCGTCATCATCATCATCATCATCATCCTTACTTCACAGATGAGGAGACTAAGGCAAAGATAAATAATTGTTCCAAATCTCAGCTCATAAATGGTAGAGATTTATTTAAACCCAAGTGGGTCTGGCATTTAACTGGCACACTGTGTTGCCACCACTTGATGGGTGTAAAAAATTCTTCAGAATGGTTTTACAATTCTGTTTGAGATTTTAGAAAATATTAGTGAAATAGTTGTGTATGTACGTAGATATACTACAGATAGCTTATATATAAACCGGCAAATAAATGCAGTACAATGAAGGAATTAAAATAATCTTGCATTGTTTCAGCAGCAAACAATATTTCATTCACTCAAGAATGTATGCAGTAAATATTTAATCAAAGTTAGTGCAAACATTAGGGGTTATTGAAGAGAATCAAGGCTACACGTGGGATAATGAGGGGGCCAAAGCAAATGTGCTCAATCTTTATCTAATAATTGCTGTTTCAAATTGATAAGCCAAACAAAAATAATCTAAGCAAGAAAATTAAAGTTCGCATGAAAAGAAATCCATAATAGCGTTGAACGTCTGGCCTCCGGGGAGTGGGGCTTATACTTGGGGAGTGAATGGACTGGGTGCTGCTGTTTTATCAGTTTTGTAGTGGCTTTGACCATTTAAGAATGTCATTACTGCAGTTTAAACATATTATTTTGAAAACTATTTTAAATTATAGATGTATACGTGTGTGTGTTAGCTGTGGATTTTAGTGGATACCATTTCATAGTTTTAAGTTACTTGACAGTTATTTAAGTTATTTTAATCAAACCAGGCTAAAAGTGATCTATTCAGAGAAAAATTATTTCTCTTTGCAGAAGTCCAGTCAATTGTACATAAACCTAGCTTCTGGGAGCACCCAATTGCCCAATCATGGCTAAAATAGGTGTGTCAGACACACATCTTGACAAATTTGAAATCCTACTAGAGTTTTAGGTCTTGTATACCCTCAGGTATAGCCTTCTCTTTTAAAATGTCAGTGGTCTTCGGGAATGTGACAAGATAAATCCCTCAGTCTAAGATAATTTAGCATACCCATCCTCCCCCACCCCCCCACCAATACACACCTTTTAGCAGCAAGAGGTAGAAGCCAGATAAGCAAATAGAAAATATCAAAAACTGCTAAAAGGAAGAAAAGAGGTTAAAAAGACCAAAGGCAATAACAACCTGACTTCCCTAAGATAGCCTAGATCAAGATGCCCTTATCACATTGCTGAAAGAAATTTCTGGGTCTCACTTTTCTCATATGTAAAAGGAGAAAGTTTGAAGAGATGATTTGTAAGTTCTCCTTGAGCTTTAACTTTTTTCACTATGAAATTTTCCTACACTTATTTGACATTATCACCTCCATTATTTCATTTGACTTTCAAACAACCCTTCATAGTACAGTCAGGGCTGGTGCATTAGGGGAGGACTTAGGCTCACAATGGTCAAATAGGCTGTACAAACTCAAACAACAAGTAAGCTGCAAAAGCAAAATTCTAGCTCACATTTTTTTTCTTTTTTACCATATATCTAAAGTTCTCCAACATGTTTTTTTTTAAAGATTTTATTTATTTATTTTGAGAGAGGGAGAGAGCAAGGAAGAGAGGGCATGTGTATGTAGGGGGGTGGGGTAGAGACAGAGACAAAGAGAAGCAGACTCCCTACTGAGCAGGGAGCCCAATGTAGGGCTAGATCCTAGGACCCTGGGATTATGACCTGAGCCAAAAGCAGACACTTAATCGACTAAGCCACCCAGGTGCTGCTCTCTACCATGTTTCCATTTACATACTTATGCTAATCAAAAAACTCATGACTATCAAAGTGGTGCATATGCCGTTTGTGTTTATTGTTCATTTACTCATTCAGTAAGTATTTATTAAATATCTGCTATATCCAAAGCTTCATGGACTTTGAAAATACCAATCTTTCATTAGAGAGGTAATGCCAGAGCCACATCACAACACCGTAGGCCACCTTTCTCCCTCTTAGCAGAATCAGATAAGGCTAAGCAAAGTCTTTCATTAGTTCTTATTAACAGCTACCACAACTCAGACATTCTCACCATTGTCTTAATTTCATGTATTGAATTTCCACTTACGCAGTTCCAGTGAAGGGTTTAAGTACCCATTCTCCAGGAATCAGTAACCGAAGGAGGGTAGATTGGGTTGCTATAGGAAAAATCAAGATATAGACAGACAGAGATTACATTGACAGTGGAAAACATCCTGTGTTTTCAGTCTGGAAGCAATGATACCAAATTCGGCAAGCACTGTAGATGGTCATTTTTATTTATATCATGTCTCCCAGGGTCCTTAAAATGTGATTGCTTTCATATGCTCACAAAATGAGAAGGAAGAGTTAAGAATGATTTCCAGATTTCTGGTTTGGGAGACTGAATAAGATGATAGCGGTCCTCAAAAGTAAATGATAAGAGCAGTTAGGAGAGACAAAGGATTTCATTTTAGACACATGCCTTGAGACACACAAGAAGAGAGTTCCAGAAAGCAGGTATATATAATATAAAAGTGCAGGTCTTCTTCCAGAGACTGAGCTAGAGCTAAAGACTCAGGAGTCATCATATTAGAGGGAATGGTTAAAACTTCAGAATCCTACCAGAAATGTGAGGAGAGCAAGAAGAGCACAGTGCAGAGGACAGATTCTCAAACAGTTCCAAATGCTAGAAACACTTTTTAAAAAAAAAAAATATTAGCAGAAACAGAGCTTCAGGATATAAATGGAGGAAAAAAATCACAAGAAAGAGAAGGGAAAACTAGGAGAGAATCACAGACACTAAGAGAAACATTCAATAAAAGAAGTGGATCAACATTGTCAAAAATCATAAGTAAGCCAAACACTGAAAAGCTTCCATATATATCAGTAAACATGAAGATGATTGCTGGATTTTCTCACAACGATTTTAGGGAAGCAGAGGGATTAGAAGCCATATTCTGGTGGGTGGATCAGGGGTGCTGCAGTGAACAGGAAATGAAGATTGGAGGCTGCCAGCATGCTACTCTAATTTTCCTACGATGAACATGTAGCAACATTTGTGTAATCAAATCAAGAAATGACTCAGTAATTTGGCTAAAAAAGAATATTAAGGAGGAAAGGAGACTAGCTAGAGGGGACTGTGCAGATTTGATGATCATCTGTTGTGTATATTCTGAGGATTTAGGAAGAGAGAGGAAAGTAGAACCGCAGTAGAGAAATCATTGTTTGGAGGAAGCAAGTAGTACCTATTTTTTTTTTTTACCTCACATGTGAGATGAATATACCTGAAAAAGCTACTAAAAGATCATGTCTGAATCAGATGTTAGTCTATAAAAGCCCTAAAACTTAAATGAATTTCCCAGTTGAGAACATATAGCTAATGCTAAAGAAATGCAACATTTCCATAAGCATTTATGACCAAGTATGGCCAACCCTGAGAGGCAGTACAGTACTGTAGAGGGCTGGCAGGGCTTGAACCGACCCACCGATGGTTGAGAGGCAGGAGGTAGGGGTTCCAGAAAGGTCTTTTGGGTCCAGGGCCCTCTCCTCCTCTCCTCTTCTCTCTGCTCTATCTTTGATGATGCTTACATGAGCAGTGCTGACTGAGTCACGTTAATTAAACTTCCTGACCTCAGAATAAGATTAACTTTTGAAAAACAAGATGCTTACAAACCATCAACAGAATGTTTGAAAGTTATTTTTATTCACATCTTTCTTCAAATGGCAAAGCGATTCTTCTCCTCAAGTATAAGAACTAAAAGACATTATCTTAGATCTATGTGTTAGAGAAAAACAAATAGCAATGCAACAGAATGTCTTGTAATGGTCAAAATGCAAAACATCTGTTCTAATGAGGAAAAAAAAATCTCATTTTAATAACGCTTGGAATAAAGCTCCCAATAGGAAACAGAGATACAAAAATTATTTCTCTTAAACAGAGCACAATACCATGTGTAGCGCCAATGTCAGGTATAGCTTCTCAGATTTCATTTTTAAATTTTTCAAATATATTTTTCTATCTTTCTCTCAAACACGATATATTTCAATAGAATTCTAACATCTGTTTTATATGAGAAATGAATAAAATATTTCCATCGAAACAGAGGGCATCAGCACTTATTTCTTTGTATCCAAGTTTTTAAAAAGATTTTCTAGAGAAAATAAAACAATACTTGAAAATCTCTTTCCATTGTACTTGAAATCAAAACTGCCTTTAGCTGCCTGCTGGCTAAGCAGGTCTAGATATCAGTACATTACAACATCTTTGGAAGTGTGACTTCAGAGTGACAATTGCCCTGGATTTTTGCTATAGGTTCTTGAGATTAAAGTCAGAATTTCCTATGCTGAGCTGCCTAGGTAGTGAGGTGCTGTCGTTGTTGTAGGGGTTAAAATTGGAGCCACTGATGCATATATTTTAGGGAGGATTCATAAAAACACAACAGTGAAGCCTGGGAATCCATGACTGTGAATGAGCAGTGACCAATAGAAAGGAAAGAAGAAGATCCAAGAAGGCTGAGGTAAGCAATCTGAAGCCTTGTCAAAGTGGAAACAATAGATCAAAAGGTGTTCACCGTGACTGGTCAGAGTAGGTTTTATTTTTTCTAATAGGAGGCTTGACAGCATAAAATAAAAACAAATCGTTTTAGTCCACAGGTTTTTTTTTTTTTTTTTTCCCCTTTCACTGAGTTTTAGCAAACTTCAGACCCAGACACAGGACTCAACGGTATATTCCTGGACAGCAAGGTAAACTATTTTTGCACTTTTAAAAACTTAAATTTACGAATTCAGAGTTCTGATTCATCAAAGGCAGGGTTACTGCTTAAGAACTAAAGTAAACCTCTATTCTGAAGAAAAGAATGTTTTAATGTGTCTCTATTGGAAGATAACCAGAGCAGAATTCTGTGATTGTAAAAAATTCGACAGCCTGCGGAAGCAGCTCTGCACTTGTCATTTCCCTCAATTTAGTGGCACAATTGAAAGATCAGCATTTCATAAATGATGCTTGCCTTATTTTCTCCCGAGGAATCAGTAAAATGTATTCTGTTCTTATTATCAAGCAATTGAATTAAATGTACATTGATCAGAACGTTACTATTTTATATATATATATATTAATATATATATATTATTTTTCCTGTTAGAACAGTTTGTTGTATCCATGATCTTATTGATATTCAATGGGGAGGGTTTATATCTTTTAGATGGTCATATATCAATAAGTGTTAACCTCTTCTTTCTTAGCAGCCATCCTGAGAATATGGAGCTCTATCTATACCCAAACATGTTCTTTGCTTTTTGTTTTGTTTCTTATCAACCATAGTAATGCCGTAGGTGAATATATTACTTGCCTATTGTGAGATAGAATTCATAACCCAAATTCTCTGGTTGAACTACTTGATTTTGTACTTAAAATAATAGAAGTCTTTCCCCACTCCCCAATAGAAAACTTACCGGAGGAGTTGAGCAACAGAGCAAGAGATTAATCACACATTTTTCTTCATATCTCAAAACCTTCCTTCACAACAAACTGCTAAAAGATTCTTTGATCTCTCTCTTTTTCTTTGGTTCAAGGGCCAAAGAGCCTGGGAAATCTCATCCAGATGTTCTGCTCATTTAGGAGCAAAAGTAAAAGCATATGCTCGCTTCTTAGAAACAACACAGACTCTCCATTTGACTTATTAAATGATCACTTTTTTTATGCTCTTTTATTCAACTACGGGTTTCAGGTAACTTTCTTGTATTAAATAGCTCGGGATGGAAAAGCACTTAAAGCTCCTAAAATTTGCTTTCCATTTCTTAGTTTTCATTGTGATTGGGCTAAAACCAGAAAGCTGGAAGCTAGTGAGCCAGTTTCAGTATTTGCAAAAATGCTTTACATATAGTGCGTACTGACTATATGCATCCTAATTGATAGCTGTCTATAAGTGTTTGACATGTGCTTACCTTCCCCCAAAGAAGCAGTGTTTACTGGTTATTTTGGTTACCCATAATTTTCTGAAGGTCAAGATACTCAAACATCTAACAGTTACACCCCCTATCCTAGGTACTATCATGGCAACCACAATCTGTTTCATCGTCTGGGTGTTATTCATAACGGATACCGTCTGGACTCGAAGTGTGAGACAGGTCTATGATATAAGTGAGCCAGAGGACTGGACTATGCATGACTTTGACTGTCCCAGGGAATGCTTCTGCCCCCCTAGTTTCCCTACTGCTTTATACTGTGAAAATCGAGGTCTCAAAGAAATCCCTCCCATTCCTTCAAGGATCTGGTATCTTTATCTTGAGAACAACTTGATAGAGACCATTCCTGAGAAACCATTTGAGAATGCCACCCAGCTGAGATGGATAAATCTAAACAAGAACAAAATAACCAACTATGGAATTGAAAAAGGGGCCCTGAGCCAACTAAAGAAGCTGCTTTTCTTATTTCTGGAAGACAATGAGCTAGAGGAGGTACCTTCTCCATTGCCAAGAAGTTTAGAGCAGTTACAGTTGGCCAGAAACAAGGTGTCCAGAATTCCTCAGGGGACCTTCAGCAATTTGGAGAACCTGACCCTTCTCGACCTGCAGCACAATAAACTCTTGGACAATGCCTTTCAAAGAGACACTTTTAAGGGACTCAAGAACCTAATGCAGCTAAATATGGCCAAGAATGCCCTAAGGAATATGCCACCAAGATTACCAGCCAATACAATGCAACTGTTTTTGGACAACAATTCAATTGAAGGAATACCAGAAAATTATTTTAATGTGATTCCTAAGGTGGCCTTCCTGCGGCTGAACCACAACAAATTATCAGATGCAGGGCTCCCTTCGAGTGGTTTCGATGTGTCCTCGATTCTAGATCTCCAACTGTCTCACAATCAACTCACAAAGGTCCCCCGAATCAGTGCTCATCTGCAGCACCTTCATCTTGATCATAACAAAATTAAAAGTAAGTAATCATCATGGTATGTCTTTGAGATGCTCATGATCATTAAACTTATTCTGTATTTTCTTTAAGAATAGCAACCTTGTTGGGCTTTCCCTCCCCCCCCGCCCCCCCCCCCCCCACACAACTAATCTGCCCTTAGATTTCTTTTTTCAACTTTCAGTATTTTGTTTTTGTCTATTCATTCTCACACAGTCTTAATGAACCAAGAAGTTCAAATCTTCAAATACTAAACTGGACTTTAGTAATCTACATTGGAGAAACTGAATGCATCTTCTTTCACTTCCAGGAGATTCCAGTATTTCTGCCTCACTGGGTAGATTTATTTGGGAAAATGTACCAAGCACCAACAACCTCATGAATAGTAAACAGGAAGGCTCTGATTCAGGAGGTATCAAAAAGGGAGATGTGTCCTAAAAACTCTGTGTGCCTGAAACCATCCTAATTAAAGTCTTTGCTTTAGATGAGATGGTTTCTCAAACTTTAGAGTGTGCAGATCAGTGGCTCCACCCCAGAGTTCCTGATGGAGTAAGTCTGGATGAGACTTGAGACTTCTCATTACTAACAAGTTCCCAAGTGGTGCTGAGACTACTACTCTGGGGGCTAAGCACTGGGAACCAACACTGTAGTTTAACATCTTTTGTTCATTTGAAATGGAAACCAGTGCTCCTGGATGTTGGTAACTCCTTAGCACTGGTGGTGACCACCAAGGAAGAATGAATGATCCTTTCCTGAAAATAGGTTTTGATTAGGGGGAGAGGAGTGCCAAGTGCCTTGGAGGCAAAGGTACCATCAAGGGAAGTGGTCAGAGAAAGAAGTGGTTAGAGAAAGAAGAGGCTGTAGATGCTAAACCTGGTGTCTTTGCAATCCTGCCTGAGACCAGACTGATCCTGCTGCAGAAGTGGACAGTATTGTGGTCTAGCCACAAGGGCATTGGAACCACCTATCCATGCGTCGTCAACCCAGGCACAAGCCTTTTAGGAAGATAATCTCAGGAGACCTCTCCTGCACAGCCTTAAGAAACACATTCCTAAAATGAGAATCAGTCAGATAGTTTGTAGGAAAACGGCACAGATAATTGTCAGAAGGTTGTACTGCTTGGTTATTATTTATTAGCTTCCTTTAAGCAAATAATCACACATACATCCTATTTATAAGAATAAATTAATTTTCCACTGGGAGCTGCTCAGTTATTTAAGATTTTTTTCCTTTTCTTTTCTTTTTTGTTTTTTCTACCAACATACTTGAGCATATATATCATCCAGGAATTAACAGAGAGGCTGCTGCCACATTGTTCCATGGTGATGAGACACATTGTTTAATCCTGTAGTCAAAAGCAAGAGATGCAACAGAAAGAAAAATGTTAATTGTTGAATCTGTTTTACTGAACCAGCCAACATTGACCTAAATATATGTTTTGTTTTGTTTTTCCTGATGAAAGTTCTGTGCTTCTACAGATACATTCCTTGCCTGACAACAAAAATCCCATAGATAATTGATGTGGGAAGTGAATTTAAAGGGATTCCACAAAGATCCCTGTTTGTGAACTGGGGAGTCCCCTGAGAAGCTGGGAACAAGGGTCTTTAGGAGTGAGACAGCAGAATTCAAGACTCAGCTAGGCACTCATGCCAGGAGACACTTACATAGTTACACAAAGTTATACAAAAAAGAGTAGGACTCTGCTCTTCCTCCACTCACGTTTTTAAAATTTTAGTGTTTTCTCATATATTTCTATTCTTCTGTTGTTCTCATGCCTTAGCATACAACAAGATCATCTGGAAGGCTTATAAAACACAGCTTCTGGCCCTGCCTTCACATTTTCTGACTCAGTAGGTCTAACAGTTGAGTTCCCAGGAGGTATTGAAGCTGCTGATCCAAGGACAACACTTGGAAAAATCACCAATTAACCCTCACAAGAATCTTGTTTGGTATTATCAAGAATTTCCAGAGAAAGAAACTGATGGCCAACTAAGTGAGGGTACTTGCCCGAGGACAAAGAAGAAATAGAATAGCAGGACCTGAGCTCAGGCCTTCCCGTGTTAAGTGTTGTTTCCTACACATACAGTATGATCCCAGTACACTTTTCTTCAATTTCCAGAATATAAGACATCAGAAATATTTCTATCCCCCCAGGTAAGAATAATTTTAACAGCAACAACAAAGAGGGATTGATTTATTTGTTTCTTAATGTAGATTTCAGGCATGGTCATTTCTATATTCCCAGAATATAAATGTAAAATAAGAATTTCCCTGGCTAGAACTATTGGCTCACCATTATATCACACTGTGTTATAATAACTGCTAAAGTACTTATTTCTTCTGGCTGCATAATCTACTCTAGTTGTTAACAAAGAGATTTCCAAGAAACATACCTTTTATATGAAGATTCTGAGAATTTACAGGACAGTGGACTTTTCTTAGGAAAAAAGATGGAAATATTTATTTCTTCTGAAAAATTTAAAGGGCTTTAAATTTGGCAAAAAATGTTATCTCTTCAAGGAAATTACTTCCTGGTGTTCTCTGAGAAACATCATAATTAATTTATGAAAATATAACTATATTTAGAATGCTGACTTCTCACATTACATCTATTCAGACATGCATTGGTTATGTGGCATAAGGGTAATAAGTATGGTAGCATGTTAAAAAGGACAGAGTCTCTCCAAGAAACAAGGCACCCTATAAGGTACGAAAAGGACAAGGCTAAGACTCAGCTTTACCACTTACTTACTAACATACCTTGTGTGTATTGCCTTACCCGTCTGAACCACTATTCCTGCAATGCCTAGGTAGGGAGAATAATAATATCACCTGACAAAGGCTCTGTGATGATACAGTGATAATGTATGTGAAAAATTATATACACAAACTGCTATACAAATATGAGTCATTATTTTTAGCAATCCAATTAAAAAATGGCATAAGATCAGAGCATAGCAACCTCGCTATAAGCATAAACTCATAGGAAGGCCATTGCCAAAATTAGGTGGGTCTCATCTTCTAAAAGAAGACTTCTTTCTCAAAATAGTTTCAAATGAGACTTAAAAGCAGTAACCAGATTCATGGTTGAAATGAGCTGCTATGCACACTTGTCTGAATTTTGCTAATTTAACAGGTTTTTCTCTCCTGAATACTCCTAAATTTCGTATAGTCATTGATGCCAAGGGCTCTGATCCAAGGCAGGTGCATGATTTCTCACATCTTAACCATCTGAAAAAGCCGATGGGTTATTTCCTGGCTTGAATCTTTGTAATTCAATTCTTGGCAAATGTATCCTTTCTAATTAAATACACTTAAATATAAAGATTCAAGGTTCTTTTCTGTAAGTATTATATATGTAATCTTATGCTAAATGCACTTTTAAAAAAACACTGAAAATTTTGCATTTTAAGGTTTTAAGCACTTTCCCTGATAATATATTGATTTTTCACCTACACATCCATCCACCCATCCATCCATCCATCCATCCATCCATCTACCCATGCACCTAACCATTCTTTCTATGAACTTTTGTCTCCACTTCCAATATCCTAAATACTACCCATCTCCTTTTTTAGTAGTCTAAATATGCTTTATCTCACCTAGAAGCTTACAAAACAAATGATATATCTTGTATTCTTTTATTTCCATCATAGCTTTTATTTTTTTAAAGATTTTATTTATTCATTTATTTATTTGAGAGAGACAGGCACAGGGGAGCGAGAGAGAGAGAGAGAGAGAGAGAGAGAATGAGCAGTGAGGAGAATCCTCAGAGGGAGAGGGAGAAGCAGACACCCCACTGAGCAAGGAGCTCAGTGAAGGGTCCATCCCAGGATGGGCAAACATTTAACCTACTGAACCACCCAGGCGTTCCCTCCATCACAGCTTTAGCGGTATGTCCCTTGTGCTCTTTGCAAAGTGGAATCGAATATGGAGTGAGATGAGTGTATGTTGCACATTTTTTAAGGTTACTTTTATAAAACAGATATGTTCAACCTCCAACTACAAAAATGGTTTGTATCTCTGGCACTTCCATGAATCAGGCTGCTAGGCCCTCTATAAGACTGTTGCATGGCTACTTGGTCTTCCCACACCTGGTCTCTTCTGTTCCAATTCATTTGTTCATGCCACCTTTGTCTCCACAGATGTGAACGTCTCTATAATATGTCCTCCCATACTGCCTGCAGAACAAGATTCCTTTGGTTATGGACCTCACCTTCGCTACCTCCGTCTGGATGGCAATGAAATCAAACCACCAATTCCAATGGATTTAATGAACTGCTTCAGGCTCCTTCAGGCTGTCATTATTTAAGCATATCATCAACATTCTAATATCAGCTTAATGAGTTAATATTTCTGAAATGAAATTTGGTTACCATATAAGACAAAAGTCACATTTCCAATTGCTCTTGGCCACTGTTTTTGTGTAGCTTATGTTTTCTGTTCAAAGATGCTTTCCATCAATGATATGCAGCACAGTTGGCTTTTCTTTAATTAATAAAACAGACACAGAGTTCAGATAGTTTATCAACTCAAAGATAATTCTTTTTTGTCTCTTTCACAGCTTACTAACATCAAATAATGCAATTGTACTGTTATGCAATATAAGGGACATATTTGTTTGCATATGTTCAAAATTGCTAATGCAGATATTTTATTGAAATATAGTAATCTAACAGAAGATAAGGAGATCTGAAAAAATGAGGTATTTCTTCATCATAATTAATTTCAGATTGCTAAGTAGCATTTGTAAGCATGAGTGTGATATTTAGCTCAAGAATGGATATAAAATGTATTAAATACTTCATGAAAGGAGACTTTTTAGTCAATACCAAATAATGGAAAAGCAGTAATTTTTACTTCACTACTATTTTTTATATCTACTATTCTTAGTTATAGTACAGTGTACTCTATCAATTAAACAAATCCTAAGTTTTACATTCATTATAACACATTTCTGACAGAATCTTAGTGTTTTAACATTTGAAATCCACTTGAATTGCAAATTATTCAGCTCTTATATTTACCAGTGGTTTTGGATTTTTTTAAATAAAAAGAGTGAATGCTTTCTAACAAAATAGTAGTAAAATATTTATTTCAGGGGCATTATTTACAAGTTTTATTAAGAACATATTTTAATAAAAAGTGTTACATAATAATAGTTTCCATTTTTCTACCATGAATATATGCATATATATGTTCTCCTACCTTTGTTTTTCCTTCTCTTCTCATTAACATAAGAAAAAATTTGTACTTTAATCACTTAACATAATTCACCTATTTCTCATGAGTTAAAAAGAAATAACCCAGGATTTCATTTAGTAACAAAGTATAGTTTACTTTAGGCTTCTAATTTCTGAGGCATATCTATAAATAATAAATATCCCATAGATATTAATACATGACTTTATATTTTTCAAACAGTATTCTGATATATGCTATAAAATTTGATATATTTCCCTAGAAAAATGATCATATATGTCTGTGAAACACCAGATTAAGGAAAATCTAACATGTTACTTTACACCAAGATTTCTCAGAAACTTAATATGTTATTCTATAAGGGGATTTCTCAAGAAAAGAACATATTATAGTTTTGCCTACTTATTTTCATTGAAAACTTATATGGGGTTAGGAGGGAAGAACTAATTATTATATTTTGAACAGAGTTTTAAAAATGCTGGCTAAAGGCAAGAAATGAAATTAATTGACATTAAGAAAAGAATATTTTTAAAAGACTTCACAGCACATAAATAAAATTATTAAATTTATGTCATGAAAATACAAGTAATCAGATGTCATTAGGCTGGGGAAAAAGAGTATGTTGAGAGAAATATAAGAACTTTAAATATTTGAAAACTTGCCATATGAGAAAGGGATAAAATGTATTCCAGAAGCTCCAAAATGAAGAGTAGAACATATGGGTGAAATGTACATGGAGCCGTATTTTAGCTCTGGCTAAGGAAGAATTTTCTACTTGTTGTTCGGAGTCATCTAACAATGAAAGCAACTTTTCTTGAGATGGAGTGCAAACAGAGAATGAGTAATGGTTCAAAAGAAAGGTTATAAAAGTAATTCCCAATCTTGAAGCAAAGTTGTAAAATGTTCCTCTATGACCTTTTCAAGTCTAAGAATTCCCTTCTTCCCTCTCTGTCCTTTCTTCCTTCCTCTATTCCTTTCGGTCTTTCTTTTTTCTTTATTGATTTCAGAAAATATATATTGAGTACCATATGCATACCAGACTATACTACACACTGGGCATATAATAGTTTGTACTATAGTGGATAAGACAACAATTAGGTGAAAATCACAACAATATATAAAATTTATCTGTGATAAATGCTATTAACAGAGAGCTACATAGTACAAAGGAGTTACTAATACTGATTTGATATAAAGATTCTCTAAAGAAGTAATGATTAAGGAAACATATAAAGGATGAGAAGTATTGAACACTTCTTTAACCCTCTTGGTTTTTTTTTTTGTTTGTTTGTTTGTTTGTTTGTTTGTTGTTTTTTTCTTTAACCCTCTTGTAAGAGAAGAATATTTCAGACAGAATTTAGACACTGTAGTTTCCGGGAACAATTTAGAAGTTCCTGAAGAATTTTAAGCCAGAAGGGATTATGTTCATTGATGATTAATATCATGTAGTAGTAAAGAACATTAACACTGAAGCTAAAATTACTGAGTTCAAACCCCAGCTTTCCTGCAATGTGGTCCTGGGCAGAATCTTTAAATTCTCTGTGCCTCAATCTCTCCTCTTTTGTGAAATGAGGACAAGTAATAGCACCTACCTTATGGTGAGAATTAAATGAGTTAGAATATATAAAGTGTCTTGAAGAGTTTCAAACACATGGTAAGTGCTAAGTAAGTCTTTATTATTATTGTATGCAGTATCTACCCACACAGATCTAGACATGCATATATGTGCAAGCTTCTTGGTGTAGTGAGTAAAACTGTTGAAAATTAAGACTAGATGGGAATAGATCAGTTAGGATTTTAAGCTTATAACACAAATTAGAAAAAAGGGGTGGCTTAAGGCATGATGGCACTGATGGTGTTGGTAGAAATGGAAAGACAAAGACAAACATGAGAGAATTAGGAGGTAATATTGTCAGGGTTTGGTGGTTAATTGGATAGATAGGAACAAGAGCAAGGAGGTGGTAAGGTTTCTGCTTGCAAAACTGAATACATGCCAGTGCATTTTCTAAAAGGAGCATGCTTAGAAGAGTATGAGTTTGATTTTAGTTGTGGTTAGTTTGAAATTATTTTCATTCATCTAAGAGGTGTCATGTGGTTTTTGAATGAGAATTTAGTTAAAAGGAGGGGTCTGGATAGGCACATAAATATGTAGGTGGAATTTTCTAGATTTTGTTAATAGTTCTAAAAATTTTGGAAGAATTCTGCATTTAAACATTCATATGCTTATAAGGGAAGACTGAGACAAAGGTAGGGAACAGATTGAGAAAATGGAGGCATAATTTTAAGTATTGACTAATGAAGCTATGAGGAATTGAGTAAGGTTTCCATCAGAAATCCTTTTTTTTTTAGTATATTCACAAAGCTACTATAAAGTCTCTAAAATTTACAAATCTTCTGTTCTCTTTCTTGATGCATACATTGTGGCTATTACCAAAATTTTTTAAAAATCAAGAAAAAATCTTGATAAGCTCAAACCATTTTTGAGGTTATGATATCTTAATAAATGCATAATCTCTTATTTTACGGCCCTAACTAAAACAAAACAGAACAAAACACTTTTATTTATGCTCTCCCATGTAAATACGATGAACTTCATTCATAAGCAGGTAAAAGGGGGGCAAAAAGGAGAGAAAAGACAGTATCCAATAATCATAGGCTGTATATTTGCAAATGATAATGTTAAAAAAGGAGACTTTTGGTGGTAAGAACCCTGTAACATTGTTTTATTTGGTTTCTCTAAATTCTCTTAAAAAACAAAACCAAGAACAAACAAACAAACAAACAAAAAGCACATACCAAACAGAACTTCATGGTGGAAGACAATTCCCAGATGACATCTTTAATAAAGTTGGTGTCAAAGAATCCAATGAGCACCCCCCCAGCCCCCAAAATGATTGAATATAAATGTGTGTATTGATAAATGGATGGATGGATGCATTCATATATTTTAAACTGTAAGTGTTCTAAGAACCATGCATTGAACAGGAAGAGAGTAAATTTTATTGGTTTAAATTAGGATTACATGTCATACAGGAAGAATGAATTTTTTCAAAGTTAATCACAATATATTGGTAAGGAATTCATAACTGTTGAACCAATAAGAGGGGAAAATAGAGTGACAAAGAGTATTTACTGAGTCTAAAAGAAGGCAAGAAAAGAAAGTAAAAAAAAAAGAGAGAGACTAATGAAACGTATATAATAAAATAGTGTGTTTGAATCCACATATATCAATAATTGCCTGCTTACAATAGTTAAGAGCTTGTGCTTTAGAGGGAAAAGATCCAATTTCAAATCCAGTTTGCCACATTTACTTCACCATTTCCTTGATCTTTACAAAAGTTTGAACATTTCTAAGGATTGGATCTTCATTTGCAAAATAGGGAATGATACCGACTATCTTTCACAGGTGCTGTGAGGATGAGAGAGAGCGGATATGCAGTTTTTACCACCTGACACACACAATAACGGGTAGGTTGGAATTGTATTATTAGCAGAGACTCTGATACACACCATTGCACGTGTTTTCTCCAGATCATTTTGCAAGTAAGAAGAATCTGAGGGAAAAAAAAAACGAATGCAAAATTGATCCAACTTCAGTTTCAGTCTGGATGCCCTGGAAGGCTACCCAGCCACACCCCAAAGGAAGTGGAGCCGATAGTAATGGAATGGCGCTGGAGAACCACAGCAAAGTTGGATAGTAAAAGAAATTAAATCAGGATGGAACGAGTCAATTGAAGAAAAAAGACTGAAGCCTCCATGGAATGAAGTCTAGGCTTGAGGGGGAATTACAGTGTACATAACCTGGAAGGAAAAGAGTGATCTGAGTCTGGGGGACTACAGCTTACAGTGCCTTAAGTAGCCCAGTGCTAAGAAATGAGAAGATTGAGGGTGTGGGAAGGAATTGCCAGAACAAAGAAGTGAATGCCATCAAGGTCAAGGAGGAGTAGGATCTATGACATTGTGAGAATCTCGGAGGCAAGTGCTTACAGTTCATTTTAGTGCCCTGGAAAGAAGAGTCAGCACAGAATGGCAAAATAATTCAACAATACAAATCATTTAAGTATCTTGTTTAGTATCACGTAGCTGTTGAATGGCAGACAAAGTCTTCAATCCCAGATTGTCTGTCTTCAGAGCTCCTGCTTTGACCCCCAAGTTATACCACCTTTCATGATGAAATAGGCCATTATAGTTTTAAAAAGAAAAAAACAACAAAATTATTCTAGAATAATACATACATACCCACAGTAATCGTTAAAATACTGCTTTAAAAATTATTGTGCCCTGGGCCATCTGGGTGGCTAGATTAGCTAAGTGTCCAGCTCTTGATTTCAGCTCAGGTCATGATCTCAGGGTCATGAGATCAAGCCCTGCATGGGCCTCGGTGCTCACCACAAGGTCTGCTTGATATTATATCTCTCCCTCCTCCCCACGCACTTTCTGTGTCAATAAATAAATAATATCTTTAAAAAATATTTTATGTATTTATTCATGAGAGACACACAGAAAGAGGCAGAGATATAGGTAGAGGGGAAGCAGGCTCAATCCCAGGGAGATGGATGAAGGACTCAATCCCAGGACCTCGGGACCATGACCTGAACAAAGGCAGACACTCAACCACTGAGCCACCCAGGCATCCCAATAAATAATATCTTTTTTAAAAATTATGGTACTTTGCACAATATCTGACGTACTGCATGCATACAGTGAAACTAATTTATGATTTAGAAAAACAGAGACATATCTTATTACCAAAAACTATAGATAATTTTTTGTTCTTTATACATCTGAGACAGATTTCTGAAACTCCTTGCTCAGAATATTTCTATACAGGGAAAAGAATAAAAATGATATATAAGCATATTATAGAATTTATTTATTTTTTTTTTTAAATTTTTTATTTATTTATGATAGTCACAGAGAGAGAGAGAGAGGCAGAGACACAGGCGGAGGGAGAAGCAGGCTCCATGCACCGGGAGCCCGATGTGGGGTTCGATCCTGGGTCTCCAGGATCGCGCCCTGGGCCAAAGGCAGGCGCCAAACCGCTGCGCCACCCAGGGATCCCCATATTATAGAATTTAAAACTGTTAAACAAATGTAGCACATCATTTGCAAAATCACAGGATTATTATCTTGAAGCTTGAATTTGTTGTTCTACCTTCGGAAAAATATCACCCTCTTTGTGACATTCAGCTGAGTAAACAAAATTCAAGTGTAGAAAGAGACTCATTGTCTGAGTTCTTAAAGGTTTCTGAAAACAAGTTAAAATTGTCCTGGAAAAAGATCAGAACAGTCAAATGACTAGCAGGAATGGCTTTTACAAAACCCATCTGAAAAACTATCCATAGTGTATGCTATGGTGCCAGGGTTTGCTTCCAACAGGGCAAGAGCCCTGCCACATATTCCATTTGCTGGCTTCCTGCTTGCATTAAAAGTGACAAAACAAAGCTGTTGGTTAGTGGGAATATGGACTGGGAACACTATCCAGGTTGAGACGTAGAGAGATTGCCTTCAGGGAAATGGAAATAAAGATGGAACAAATGTGT
The DNA here is from genome assembly GCF_048418805.1 of Vulpes vulpes. Classification (NCBI taxonomy): domain Eukaryota; kingdom Metazoa; phylum Chordata; class Mammalia; order Carnivora; family Canidae; genus Vulpes; species Vulpes vulpes. The sequence goes on along the minus strand of NC_132789.1, from coordinate 69,415,105 downwards.
TTTCTACATATGAGTAGAAAATTTAGATCATATACACAATCTTCATAAAGTTAAGAGGAAAGGGGCACAAAGTGATTTGGACGACTTAATAGTTACTGATGTCTTAAAATTAAGGATGGTGAGATATAGCAGTAAGAGCATTGAGGACGATAGGATGCACATACATTTGAGTCCTAGGTCTGGTAAGGGGAACAGAAAATTACCCAAACTCTTTGATCACTGATTTTTTTTTTTAAATTATACCAGGCAGACAATAATATGTACTTTAAATGATAATCCTCTGAGGGTAAGAAGTAGTATATTTAAACTCCCATGATATAGTAGGTGCTCAATAAGTAAAATTTTATCATTAGTATCATATGTATTATTATTTGAGGTCCTTAAACAAAGACGTGCTAAAGAAGGTTTATTTTTTTTTAAAGATTTTTATTTATTTATTCATGAGAGACACACAGAGAGAGGCAGAGACACAGGCAGAGGGAGAAGCAGGCTCCATGCAGAGAGCCCGACCTGGGACTTGATCCCGGGTCTCCAGGATCATGCTCTGGGCTGAAGGCAGGTGCTAAACCACTGAGCCACCCAGGGATCCCCAACTAAAGAAGTTTTAGACAGTAATTTATCTAGAAGGAATATGTGATAAAGTTAGAAGGGTAAAATGTTAATGATGGGGTCTTGAGGCTTGGTATACAGATAGTCACTGTAAGATTCTTTCAATTTTATTTTTTGAAAATTTTATACTAAAACTTTTACAAATCTGGGATCCCTGGGTGTCTCAGTGTTTTAGTGCCTGCCTTCCACCTAGGTAGGGTCCCGCGTCAGGCTCCCTGTATGGAGTCCGCTTCTCTCTCTGCCTCTCTCTGTGTCTCTCTTGAATAAATAAATAAAATTAAAAAAAAAAACTTTTACAAATCTAGAGGTAGGAAAAGGCTTTGGTAATTCTTTTTTTACTCATAACATCCTAGTGACTCATAGAGGTTCTAAAGTGCTAGAAAAAAAAATAATAAAGTGCTAGTCATACTATTAAACCTATCTAAGGGATCCCTGGGTGACGCAGCGGTTTAGCGCCTGCCTTTGGCCCAGGGCGCGATCCTGGAGACCCGGGATTGAATCCCACGTGGGCTCCCGGTGCATGGAGCCTGCTTCTCCCTCTGCCTGTGTCTCTGCCTCTCTCTTTCTCTCTGTGTGACTATCATAAATGAATAAATGAATAAAATAAACCTATCTAAAATCTTTGAGTGCAAATTTCTTTTCAAAATTCCTATTTCAATTCTAGTTAGTTAACATATTGTTTCATGTTGGTTTCAAGAGTAGAATTTGGTGATTCATCACTTACATATAGCACCCAGTGCTCAACACAAGGGACCTCCTTCACATCCAATCACCCATTTAGCCTATGTCCCACCTACCTCCCTCCATCAACCCTCAGTTTGTTCTTTAGGGTTAAGAGTCTCTTATAGTTTTGAATGAAAATTTCTTTACTTTGATGGAAAGGTCTAGCATTCACCTAAACCATTTTACTCTCTTTCTGAGCACAATGAAGGATGAAACTTTCCCATCTCCTTGAAAGAAAGCAGAAAATTCATGAGACAATTTCTGGCCACTATGTAATGAGTGGAAGTGACACTATCTTCCAGGACAAAGGATTTCATTGCTGAGGTACAACCTTCTTTTTCCATCCCACTAATGTGGGGAGGAAAAAGTGCACATGTTCCAGGTTCCAGATAGTAGTGGGTCTACCACTCTCTCAGCAATTTGTGTAGCTCTTTGGGGGATAATATGGGACAGAGCTCCTATCCTAACTGGTATAGGGACTGATAGCTTTTGAGAGAAAGTAACTTATTTTTGGTATTAAGCCAGCAAAATCTGTGGCATTGGCTGTAACAATATAATAGTCCATCCTTAAAAATTCATTCACGTTTTACATATCTTTTCAGTGATATAAATGGACAAATTCTGAAAACTTAGCATTACATAATCAGTATAAATATTTGTTGTTTAATTTTTAACTCCTATCTAAATGACACAAAGGCATGCTAAGAATCTTAACAGTTAAGAAAAGCATCCAATGAAAACAATTATTTCCTGCTCTACCCATCCCACTCTGGTCCAATTTTCTAGACACAACACTTTAGTTACTGATTTTCTTGTAGTTGTCTTCATACTGTTAATAACATGATTTTATCCTTCTTGATTTAGTCACTTTAAGCAACCTATACTAACTCTTTTATAGATGTTCATTTAGCATACTCATATCTACTTATTCCTTTCTTCTTATATTCTGGTAGCTATCTTTTTATTTCTATTTCTTAGCTTAGGTAATAAACTTGAATAGAAAACTTACACTTCTATTTCCAGTTTCAACAGCTCTAGGAAACTATCTCAACTTTTCTCTATGTGAAATGAGTTATTAATTTTCTAACCTTTCCTTTTACTTCACCATCATCTCCTGACTGATACACCTTTATTTTCATGTCAAAGTTGCACACTTATGTAAATAATAACTAGGTTTTATATGCATACTTATAAACTGATGCTAAACGAATTTTTTAAAGACAGTTTAGAGTATATTGACTCTGTAAATTTTGTCTTTTCCTGAGTTCCTGTACCCATCCTTCAACAAATATTGAAATTATAAATTTAATTTCCCCATCACCATGTTCATCTTGTTTCAGCTATCATCCAAGGAGATGTTGAAATGCGCCATCCACAGTCAGCCTCCTCTTCAATTTCTTTGCTGTAATGGATTTAGTCCTTTTTAGAAATCTACATAATAATTTCAATGAGATTTTGAGAGGAATGGGAGACAAATATGCTTAGAAAGCATCTTCTCTGTCCATCACTACTCCATGAAAGATTCAGTGTCATGTAGCTGTTTGAAATCTTCTCTTTAGAGTGTGAGCATGAGTCCCAAGATGAGGTAAATGTTAGAAACAGGAAGGAGGAACATATCAGAGAATATCAAGAAGTGGGCAGCTATGACTCAAAACCACAATGAGATAATCACCTCACACCTGTTGGAATGGCTAAAATAAAAAACATGAGAAACAAGTGTTGGAGAGGATGTAGAAAAAAAGGAATCATTGTGCCCTGTTGGTGGGAGTGCAAACTGGTGTAGTCACCGTGGAAAACAGTATGGAGTTTTCTCAAAAAGTTAAAAATAGATTTATCATACTATTTAGTAGTTCCATTACTGGATTCTTACCTAAAGCAAATGCAGACACTAATTTGAAAAGATAGATTCACCTTTATATTTATTGCAGCATTTTTTTACAATAGTCAAATTATGGAAGCAGCCCAAATGTCCATCAATAGATAGAGAAAGATGTGGTCTATAAATGCAGTGGACTATTATTTATCCATAAAAAGAATGGAATCTTGCCATTTGCAATAACATAGATTGATCTAGAGAGTATAATGCAAAGTGAAGTAAGTCAGTAAAAGACAATACCATGTGATTTCACTCATATTTGGGATTTAAGAACAAAACAAAGAAAAAATAGAGACAAATAAATAAATAACAAAAGCAAGTTCTTAACTATAGATAACAAACTGATGGTTCCCAGAGGGGAGGAGAGTGGGGATGGGTGAAATAGGTGAAGGGGATTAAGAGTACACTTATGGCAATGAGTGCTGAGTAATGCATAGAATTGCTGAATCACTAGATTGTACACCTGAAACTAATATAATACTGTATGTCAACTACATTGGAATTAAAAGAATAATAAGAAGTGTGGGAACTAATGGTAAAGATGCATGGATTAGGGTGTTGGAAAGAAGCTATAGCAGGAAGAGAAGGAAATTATCCATGGCCCCCTGAGTCACTTGACTTAGGTGGCTAAATCTCAATGACTGTTGACTACATTTTGGCCTGCAAATGTAGAGGTACTTTAGGAGGTCAGAGCCCTGTGGTGAATATTGTTCATACTTTTGTTAAAATCTCATCATGCCACTTGGTCTAGATAAATGACTTTGCTCATATGTGCCACTGATGGCAGCCCAACACCCCTCTGCATCTTCTTCATACACTTTCCCTCCCTACGTGCCTCATGTTAGCAGGATTCCTCTTCCCTCTCATCACAAGATCTTGTTATTCAGTGAAATATTAAAACTACTAGTAGTTTCCTCCTCATTTTCCTTTCAATCTACTTATATTTGAATATTACTCTTTCCAAACTTATGGTTAGGTGTGTCTGTTTAAAGCATTAAAATCTGTATGTTCCTGTGTCTGGTAAGTGTATTTGTTTGCTAGGGCTGCCATAACAAAATACAAAAATTTATTTTCTAGAGGCTAGATGTCTAAGATCAGGGTGTTGGCAGATTTGGTGTCTCCTGAAGTCTCTGTCCTGGGTTTGCAGATGGCAGTTTTCTCTTTGTTCTCACACAGTTCTTCTCTATGCACACAAAACCCTGGTGCCACTGAGTGTGTTCAAAGTCCCTTATAAGTCAGATTAGATAAAGACTCACCCTCAAAACCCCATTTTTACATTATCACTTCTTTACAAAGACCTTATCTCCAAATACAGTCTATTCTGAGGTACTGGAAATTAGGGATTCAACATATAAATTTTGGGGACACAATTCTGTCTGTAACAGTAGTCATCTGAATATGTAACGTTTCCTTTCTTACCATTTTAAATGGTTTTTTTTTTTTTTTTTTTTTTTTTTTAGTAACTGGTAAAGATACACAATAATAGATCATGTGAATATTTTTCCTGTATTTTGTCAGACTAACCATTACTATTTACTAAAGTACATAGCTGCTATTTGCTAGGTGCTTTTAAGGCTTAGAGGAAAACTGATTGCATTAGTCACTGTAGCTTTAAGATTAATCCAATTTAAAAGCAAGCAGCCCAGAAAAAGGAAAACAATCAGTACTAAATTCAGCCCTACAAACTACATAAAGCTTTAAATACAAACCTACACAATTGCAGATAGAACCAAGACTAATTAGTGAAGTGTCTAAAACCAGGGCATTTCATTTGTCCAAAATGAAAGTTTCTACTCTCAACATCTAAGCATATAAACTTTACAAAGAATGAATGCTCAATCTAAATTCTCAGCAATTCTAAATGGCCAAGATAGTTCAACAATCTCTAAGTTAGCTGACAGAAACTTTTGGTCCTAAGTAATAATTCCAAATGTTTGGGGAAAGATCTCAACAGAATAAAATGAAAATTGCCACATCAAATCTTCTGTTTATAAAAGAAACAGCTGTGACTAAAGAGCCTGAGGGCAATGAATTAATATTCAAAGTTATCTTTCTGAAATGGAGTTATGAATTTGAACATATTCACAAGAAAATAAAATAAGCTGACATCCATCTGAATGATCTTTACAGATGCGAAGTAAATATATACCAATCCACTTTGCAATTAAATCCACATAATTAGTTCAGGGACCTCATGCCAAAAGTATGTTGTAATTCTACTAAATTTAAATTGTGAACAGTGGTAATGAGAATAAATATTCCAAAATGATAGCTCATTTAGCATGTTCACATACACACATGCATACACACACACAAACATACACACACACAAACAGAATCAAACCAATGCAAGTCTGGAAGTAATTATATCCTCTCTTTATTGGCAAACCTAAAGGAAAAGTTCACAAGGAAACTAATTTTACATTTAATTTCTCATATTTCATGCACATAAGGAAAAATAAATGATGGCAAAAAAAGTTTATATGTATCTTTTGTTGCAGTCAAAAGATTGCTTGTTCTATGAACATATTGTAAAGACATCCAAATGTTCTTTCTTTATCTTCTTTACTAAATGATAAGTATTTTAATTCCAGATGGTACATATTACACAATATCATTCATCAAAAGTTGTGTGATTCCAAACACATAAAATTCTTGCAAAAAAGCACTAATATGGGCTTCCTATTCTTTGTTATTGCTTTTTCTTTCTCCTTTTTTTTCTTAAGGGGCAGTGGTATTAACTTCTGGTAATATGATATCTAGCAGTATCTTTGTCTGAATCACAAAGATTCAGATATCACTAATATCCTTTTCTAAGTAGAAAGTTAGCCTTTACTCACCATTCTTATAACAAGGTTTATCAGGCTCTGCTCTTTGTCTAAGAAAGTGTGAAATGTAATACAACATGGTAGCTAAAATTTAAAAAAAAAAAAAAAAGCATGCCAAGGGTAGCAAAGAACCGAATCAATTCAATTCGAGGAGATAAAGTGTCAAAATTGCTTTGCCATGCCTATAGAAAAATTGTTTTGAAATCAGAAATTATAAGTGCCGATCCTGCTCAAGTCTCAGGTCCTAGTAGGATCAGCCTGCAAGCAATCCTCCCATTATCTAAAAGAGGATAACCTACTCCCTGACGTTATAGGCTAAGATTAAGAAGAAAAATACACTTAAAGAAAAAAAATTGACCCTTATTCTATTAAAGGATTTGATTGATTGATTGGCATTGATAGCCTGTAAGGGAGGAAGGGGCAAAGAGAGAGGGAGAGAGAGAATCTCAAGCAGGCTCTGTGTTGAGTATGGAGTCTGACACAGGGATTAATCTCGGGACCTTGAGATCATGCCCTGAGCTGAAATCAAGAGTCAGATACCTAAGCCACTGAACCACCCAGGGGCCCCAAAATGAGTGCTATTTTTAATCCCAAAAGTAAATTGCTAAATATACATTGATACCATCATAAATGCACAGTATCTAACATATACTGAGCCATAAATATTAGAAGTTTCAACTACACAAACACATCAGTAAAATTGATGGTAATTAAAAAATCAAAGATGCTATTTCTCAGACTGGGATGCAGAAAAAAGACTGCAGACTCAATAAAGGCAAAAGAGGTTCAGCCCACTTCCACTTCCGGGGGTACTCCAGCCACAGAGAACATGCTCTCACACCCTGCAGCTGGTGGCAAGTAAATAACAGATTGCACTTGTCAATCACATCGCTGAGTTCTTGCAAGACTTCAGACAACTACAAAATAGCTAGACTTGGATTTTCTCATTCGTTAATGAGAGTAAAAACCATCACTGTAGCAGTAATGGTTGGTCAGCTCGGCCCCTGACAAATCCTGTTTTCTATTTCTCACCTTCCTGTAAACACAGGAAGGGCTAAACACTCCCTCATTTTCCCATTGTCCTCATTTCTCTTATTCCTAAAGCAGATTCTGAGACAAGGATTGGGGTTATACATAGTGAGTGGAAGTCATCCCAGGAAAAAATTGAACGGGGTGGGGGGCGGGGTGAGGTAAGAGAGCCAATAATGGATTTGTTAATGAATGATTTCCATGGTGGGCAACCAGAGCAAACGCTCTGGGAACTCTGAGACACTTGCAGAAGATTAGCCAGTGGCTACTCTTGGGATTAGCCAGTGAGGGAAGAGAAAGCTGGGGTCTTCATATAACTACTCCCATTCTTATCAATTCATTTTTTCATCTCTGTAACCTAGACCACTGAACGTGACTGCACTATGAATGATTGTGGAGATGTACCTATAGTTTGAAAAAATGTCATGCTAAAAAATATATTTATGTAGAATTGCAAATTTATCCTGGTGGTAGAAAGGGTGCACAATTTGATTTTTAAAAAACCTGAGTTTTATCTCATACTGCCTTTGTCATTAGCTGATAATACAATGGAATAGTCTTTCTGTCAGGGCCTTAGAGTTTTGTTATTTGAGAAATGATGAGTTTGAAATATTGATGAAACTGACAGATTTTCCAGTTCTTCGTCCTAAGAATCTTTGATTAAATACATTTTTATTATATTTAGAATAACCTTACCCATTTTTTTTGGTCAAGCCTTAAAAACTTTAAATGCCACACTGACTGGTTTTCATTATATAGGATACAGAATGCCTTTCCAATGTCAGAAAACCTTCTGTAAAAGTGAATCAATTAACATGGCTAAAACAAAACCCTTCCACAGGAGAAATCAAATTATCTGCTAAAGCAATTGGATATAGCTGTCACAAAATTTCATGATAGTCCATTTAGTACAAGGAATATTGCTTCAAGATTTGAAAAGAAATTAGTCAATGTTTAATTTTGAATTTTAAAGAGAATGATACCATGTGTAGGGAATAAACTTAGAATCCCAAACAAACCAAATCCTCAAAAAAAAACCCTGTATGATTAAAATTGTTTCCTAAACTACCATGTTATTGATGCCAGATGTTAATCATAAAAACAGAAGATAAAGAACTTATGCAGAGAGAAAATTCCATTTCCAACAGTAGGATGTCAACTTATGAAAATAAGGAGTCAGTGTAAGTCTGGTTAGCCAATAAGCCTTCTGTAACATATTATAACATTTTTCCATTAACCATAGTTTATATAGTCAAATCTCTTCTGCAGAATAAAATACATACTTTCTTGGATAGAAGTCTTAAACTGCTAGAGGTTAGCTGTGATGCGATAAGCACCCCAAAAGTTACTTCTTGAGAGTAACGTTTTGGGAGATTTTCCTTCTTTGATTTTTTCTACAATGAGATGAGTTTTGTCCATGATTTGTAGCTCTTTCTTCAAATCCTGCCTCTTGTTTACATTGTCAACCCACTTTTCACAGCTGTGGTTGCATCTTTACTTGATTGCTACCTTTTAGCACCACAAACTCAGTATGTTCAAACATATTTTACCCTATAAATTCTTTTCTTTTGCCAATTTCCCTTTGTTCAACAAGGTAATCTTTCATTCATTCTTTTTTTCTTCCTTTTTTTTTTTTTTTCATTTAGCTTTCCTTCATTCAAATGTCTACCAGGAGGAGACAGACTGGTAGGAGCTAGAACAATGAAATACGGTGTCTGCTCTTGAGTGGTCTAGCAGAGGGTGATCATATAGAAAGCACAACATGGATTGCTGCTGTAATTGCTATTACTGAAGCCCAGAGCACTCTTTCACTCTGCAAATTTTTGAGATGCCTCATGTAGAAAGAACCAGGTGACTTGAATCTTGACTGGTGAGTGAAATTTTCCAGGGTACAAAGAAAGGCAGTGGTTTAGCACAAGTAAAGTCAAAGCAATGGAGAAAATGAGGCGTAGCCTGTCTAAACTCCAGATTCATATTCCAAAGGATAGAGTCCTGTTTGTGCTTTCCCCTGTGCTGGTGATATCTATGTATTACATCTACGTATGCTAAAATTCCCATAAAAATATATCCAGTTCTGCTGGATACAAATCCTCCTATTTTTCATGTTTGATAATCTCTTCATTTAACTTTTATTTTTGGAGATTTTTTTTCTGGGTATAAACTTTATGGTAAACCTCATTCCAGCACTTGAAAAATGTGATCCCATTGTCATCTGACCTCTCTTGCTTTTGATATCAGCTGTTTCTGGTATTGTTGCTCTCCTATAGGAATGCATCATTCTTCTCTGCTTACTTTTTTTTAAAGATTTATTTCTATTTATTTGAATGGAGGGAGGGCAGAAGGAGAGGGAGAGAGAGTTTCAAGAAGACTCCATGTTGAGTGCGCAGCGACTGGGGCTCACTCTCACAACCATGAGATCACCACCTGAGCCCAAACCAAGGGTCAAGCGCTTAACCAACTGAGCCACCCAGGTACCCCTTTGTTTACTTTTAAGATATTCTTTTTATTTCTGATTTTTGAGTTTATTCATAATGAAACCAGCTGTTTTTCTCTATATTTATCTTGCTTAGAGTTTTCTGAGAATCTTGGACCTACCAGTAGATGTTTGTTACCACATTTGGGAAATTTGGGGTCCTTATTCCTCTGCTCTAGACTGAATTCTCTCCCCTCAAAATCTGTATGTGGGAGTTCTTGCTGCAGTATAACTGTATTTAGAGATAGGGCCTAGGGAGGAAATAGAGGTTAAATGAGATCATTTCAGATGCGGCCTCACTAGTCCTAGTAAGAGGAGAAAGAGACACTAGATCTCTCCCTTCCTCTTCTTCGCCTTCTCTCCTTCCCCATGCCCCCCTCCTTCTGTCTCCACAGGCCCAGAGACAAGAGGTCATGTGGGAACACAGACAGACGTCAGCCATCAGCAAGCCAGAAGAAAGGCCTTATGAAACCAGCCCAAAAGGCACCTTGATGGTGGGCTTGCCTCCGGAACTGTAAGAAAATGAATTTCTATTGTTTAAGCCACTCCATATGTGGTATTGTGTTATGGTGACCTGAGAAAACTAATATATTTTCCAAATAATTTTTTTATTCCCATTCTTTTTTTCATCTCCTTCATGGAATCTAATCACATGCATTTTAGACCTCTTAAAATAATCTCACAGGTCACTGAGAATGTACTGACTTATTTTAAAATGTTCTTCTCTCTGTTCTCTTAAAATTGTATGTTTTCTATTATCTATCCTCGAGCTTAGTAACCACTTATTTTTACCAAAAATGAAAACTTTTTTTTTTTTTTTTTTTAATTACGTATAGTCTTGGGCAGCTGAGTGGCTCAGTCAGGTAAGCATTAGACTCTTGGTTTTGGCTCAGGTCATGATCTCAGAGTCTTCAGATAGAGCCCTGTGTCAGAGATTCTCTCTCTGTTTCTCCCTCTGCCCCTCCCTGGCTTGTTCTCTCTCTCTAAAATAAATAAATCTTAAAAAAATAAATTACATATAGTCTCGCTCAGTTATAGAACTTGGGTTATTTTCTGGAATTTCCATTTCTCTGCTGACATCCCCTATCTGCCAATTCATTTTGACCATATTTCACTTGAAGTTCCCGGACCTATCTATAGTTTTTCAATTTAAAACCCATTTATTCTAATATCAATATTCAGAGCACTTTATGATTGATTTCTTTGGATTGCTTTTCTCTTGACAGTGGGTCACAATTTCATCTCATCATCTTTTTATCGTGTAGTAGATAGTGCGGATGATACATTGTAGAGATTGGATTCTATTCTCTTTTCTAAAGATTACTGATTTTTATTTTAATAGGCAATTAAACTGGCTTGACTCAAAATCAAAATTATAGTTCCCCTGAAGTGGGCGTCAACTGAAATTTCCCATTTATCTCATTCTTCTATCTGTAGCTTTTCATGGAGAACACTGAAATCTCCACTGCACATATACAGTTCAGTGTTCAGAAAAGGATTTAAGTAGAGTTTATATACAGATTTGGGGTTCTCCTCTTGGTCATTCCTACTTTACAGGACCTCCCTCCTTACTTCTCTCTACCCAGTGAAATTCCAGCTTGTGTACCACCTCAAGTGTTCCCTCTGGTGAAAAGTTAGTATAGTTCCCTGTTTTCTTGGTTCAGCTCTACCCACTTTCTGTTACTTTGGCCACTCTCTAGTTCTTCTTTTTTTTTTTTTCTTAAAGATTTTATTTATTTATCATGGAAGACACAGAGAGAGGCAGAGACATAGGCAGAGGGAGAAGCAGGCTCCCTACAGGGAGCCCGATGTGGGACTCGATCCCAGGACCCCGGGATCATGGCCTGAGCCAAAAGTAGACACTAAACCACTGAGCCACCCAGGTGTCCCTAGTTCTTCAAATATTTTATCTACCATTTGTAATTTTTATCTGCATGAGGATTAGTCATATATAAGCTACTTTACCATTACAGGATTGAGAGTTTGTGACGAGTTTGTCATGACAGTTACATAACTAGATATTGGGCATATTAGATTTTCTTTTTTTATTACTCTCTTATAAATTACATTTTATAAGTACTTGCTTATTTCATATACTTTGTGAAATTCACTGGTGGATATCACTGAGCCAGATACCACAAAGAGTCTGGTGTATGTCCTGTCTCTGGACTTTGAGTTGCGAATTATATAATATTACCTTATAATAGGATCAATTTAATTCAGATATTTTTCGTTTTTTTTTTATAGGAAAGCATCTGAACTAAAGGGAATATATTAAGTAAATGTTTATATGAATTAAATTGCTAAGATATAGAATTTTTACATTACTTACCTTGTTTATGCACTGCCATTAAATAAAATCTTTCAGTTGAAAATGGCAATTTCCCTATTTCATATATTTCCATAACTGTCATCAATCTATGATGGTGAAAGACAAATATGGAAAATGTGACTATTTCATTAAAAAGCTTAAAATAATTTGTTTTAATCAGTCCCTTGTGAAAGCAAGCAAAACAGTATTTTCAGGTTATCACCAAATAATGGGGTGCTTATTGTGAGGAAACAAGTGGACATAAGGAAGTATGACACTTAGGTATGCAACCAAATCTGGGGAATAATGGAAACCATAGCAGTACCCAATATTAGAAAGGCTGGAACTGGATTCTAAGTAGCTCTAGGTGATTCAGTAGTAACTAGCTTTTAACAACTTTCCAAACATCTGCTTTTCATTCTTTTCTCCAAACCAACCTATTTCCTCATAGCTTTTGCTCCTTCGCAATTTTGATTCCCTTATGATTCTTCATGCTTCTCTCTGACTTACGGTTTGTCTTTATCTGTTTCTTTTAAGCTTTATATTTCTTTGTCTATGCATAAATCTCTGTATTAACAGATATTTTTAAATACAATTAAAAGAAATCCAAAACAAATTGCCATTAACATAAAACATAATTTATTGTTGTACAGAAGTGATAAGTAAAGGTTTCCCATTGGATTTAGGAGTGGTTGATACAGGGTTCAAACAATATTGCTCTGTGCCTTTTGCCATCTCTCTTCATCTCTATGTCTCTGTCTCAGACCAGATTGTTCCAAGTGATGGGCCATATTGACACCACTAGTCCTAGAGTTATATCATATCACCTTAGTGATATGGTTGGAAATGAGTGTATATTCCAATGGCTCTAACATAATATCCACAAAGAGTACTCTGACTGATTCTAATTAACATAATAAGTGCCCATTTCTGAACCAATCATAGTGTAGTACCTGTGGCAGTAGAGACAGGAATAATGTCAGCACCCCGAACTATATCCAATAGGTTTCTAATAAGTAAGATAATTCTATTCCTAGAAGCAATGCAGAAGGGATTACTGGGCATAAACACAAAGAAAGCCAGCAGAACCAATGGTTCTTAGTTCAAATTTCTCACAATGGTGCTGTCATTCAGGGCAGTTTCCGCTGGGCACTTTCAAAGTCTGGCATGGACACACTTTTCTGGGATGCAACACTGAATCATGGTCCAATCATAGGTGCTTATAGAGTGGTATCACAGTGTACAATATTTGGTGTATAGAGCAATCCTATAATCGGAGCTCTGACTGCTTTTCCCTTAGAGGTGTTTGTGAGTTTGGCAGATATCATAAGTGTCATATTTAATAATAGTTAAATAACTACTATTTCAGATGAAGAAAGTCACTTATATTACTTATATAAACACCAAAAAAAAACCCTTATTCTCTTATTTTCCATCTAAAATGTCTAAAAATCTATCCCTTAGCTCTCATTACAATGACATATATTATAAAATTTGGCATATTTGTAAATACACTGGAATATGTTGTATTTGATTAAGTTTATTATTAAGGTGAGCTAAAGAAATGAAAAGAGCATGCTAACCAAAGATGATCTCTTATGAAGAAATTATTTGAAACCCTCTATTGACTATGATTCATTCCATAAAATTAAACAATCCCAGAAGCTATAAATCTTTATTGAAATCAAAGATAATATTTATGCAAAATGACCATTTAGACATAGAAAGGGGTAGAATAAATTTCATCCAGAATAATGTCAATAGTATTATTTGCACTAAGCTCCCCTGTGTACTTTAATTTTGAATGTCCTTATAACTTAGTGTCTTAGTGTTCAAAGTAAATGTGTCTAGAAATATTATATATAAAAACTAAATAAGGAGAAAAATGCCATATATAATTATCTGGTTTTAATATAAAATAAGATATTAACTGGGCACAATTATGCTTCATGTCTTTTAGTATTTTCAGCAAAACAATGGGGGCATGCATGATTTGAATACCAAACTGTACAAAAAGTAATATTCAGAAAGCTAAACACAAAACAGTTCCTTTCCTTTTTATCTCTCACGCTCGGAAACGACTTAACTTTGAAATGTAAATTCTAAATTCAGTATTCAATAATTCTAAGTTTTCTCAATAAAATTAAAAGGAAATTCTCCTTCCTCAACTAAAAATTCCTTTGCATTCCTCACAATAAGAGATATGATTGGACCCATCTACTTACTTATCACAAACACTTGTGTAAACACAATTTTTCCATAAAGTTCAAAAAAAGTTCACTCAACTTTCCAGTCCAACATCACATGTTTGAAATACTTCACAACCCTTACCTTCATTGAGAAATAGTGGAGGAATGAAACTCTCATTGCAAACTTTCGCCATGGTGTTTTTAACTTTGCTGTATTCAGTAGGAGTCTCTTAAAACAACACCACTAGTGCCAAATTCATCATCTGGTTTCTCAGATTTAATATTTGCAAAGTACTCATCTAGGCTTCCACAAATGAGGCATTAAAGGTGATTCCAGGATAGACCAAGTTCTTTGGAGGCTACAGATAGGCCAGTGTCTACCACGGGCTTAGAGTTCTCCAATGTAATATTTGTGGTAAATTGGTTTTCACCTAAACCATGATCTTCTACTTCATGCCATTTTATGAGACTCTCACATAATTTTACAAGTTAAATAAGATGAGAACTTCCAAGTCATTGTAATATGAAAATATTTGCATCATGAATGCCTATACCTATAAATATTTGTATTTATATTCATTTTCATATTTGGGAATATGTGTGTGTAAATATACATATTTGAGAATTTGGAATACATAAATCTTAATTCAAAATTTTATAAACCTAATTAAAATTAATAAAAATAAGCCATCACATAAGCCATCACATAAGCCATCACATTCTATAAGATTGTGTAGTGGACTGGGTATTCAGATTTTCTTTAGCTACTCTTTCCTTTAGAGTCAAATATTGTGAAGTTTGTCCTCATTTCCCACTTCTTGATTGCTGTTTCTTGAGCTCTGGCAAATTGTCTCAGCTTTTCTGCTTTCTTGCTATTTTTTTCTTTGAGCACTTGTATCTCTGCTTAGCTGGGTAAATTAGACGAGTTACTTAAACTCTACGCCTCAAGTTTTTTTTTTTTTTCATTTTTAACGTAAGAATAAGAAAAGAACCTACTTTG
Source organism: Vulpes vulpes (assembly GCF_048418805.1). NCBI lineage: Eukaryota > Metazoa > Chordata > Mammalia > Carnivora > Canidae > Vulpes > Vulpes vulpes. Next base: position 69,400,067 of record NC_132789.1, on the reverse strand, counting down.
TAAAGTTGCCATGAGAATTAAATGAGATAATAATGTATGCCAATCACTAAGAACTACTGTTGGCACAGAATTAGCATTCAGTAAAATTTAAGCTGATTATATAATTGTTTTTAAAAACATTTTTAAATTTTATTTTATTTTTTTAGAGAGAGAGTGTTCATGAGAAGGGGGAGGCAGAGGGAGAGAGAGAGAGAGAGAGAGAGAGAGAGGAGTTTTAAGCAGACTCCATGTCCAGTGCAGAATCTAATGTGGGGCTTGATATCAGAACCCTGAGATCATGACCTAAGCCAAAATTAAGAGTCCATGGCTTAACCAACTGAGACACCTAGTACTCCTAAAACATTTTTATAGAAGTTAGCCACACATAAAAAATTATTAAGCCCAATGATGAAAGATTTGAATAAAAGTTATTGACAGAAGTTTTCTCAGAATATCTTTATCTAGGTTTTCAATGTAAATGGGATTATAATTTTTTCTTTTTCATTCTTTATATTACTTCTCTCTGTTTTTTCCCCTAGATTAAATTCATAAGACATTCATCAACTTTATGAGGTTTTTCAAATACCAAATTTTTGCCTTCTCAATCCTTTCTATTATTTTTGTTTTCTATTTTATTATTTTAAATTCACTTTTTCATTATTTTCTTCCTTCTTTCTTTTGTTTAGATTTCAGTCTTATTATCTAAATCCTTAAATGAATATTCAAATCATTGAAATTCTATCTTTATTTTTAAATTCCATACTGTCCATTTTAGGCTACAAATTTCCCTCTGTGAGAAACTATAGATGCATCCCACGGGTTGTATAATGCAGGATTTTTGTTGTCACTGAATTAAAAGTATTTCCTAATTTTAACTGAGATTTCTTTTTTGATCTACAGGATTACTTAGAGGTGTATTTCTTAATGTGTAATTGCTTAGTGATTGTTTTGTCATCCATTTGTAGCTTCTTCCTTTGGTCAGAGATTTTATCCCACTGACTTTAGTCTTTGGGATGTGTTGAGTCATGCCTTATAGCTCAGCATATCATCAATTTTTATGAACATTCTCTTGGAAAAGTGAAGTGAGTTCTGAAGTTCAAGGGGGCCAAGTGGTGCACTTGCTGACTTGTGTTTGTGGCATATTCTGTGATTAGCTTCAATTCTTTGCCCTTCTTTTCATCTAGATTTTTGCCACTTACGGCAATCTGAAGTAGAGCTGCCTCACTCAAACTCAGATCCAGAAGGATAAATGATATTTTAAGCTGCCAAAGTCTGGAATGGTTTTTTTTAGTTTGTTTCCTAAGTGAAAACCATAAATGTTTTTCAAAGAAATGTATTCCAAATAGCGAATTTTACTAAAGAAGCGAACTTGTTTTATTTTTTATTTACTTTTTTTCAAAAGATTTTATTTATTTATTCATGAGAGACACACAGAGAGAGAGGCAGAGACACAGGCAGAGGGAGAAGCAGGCTCCATGCAGGGAACCCCATGTGGGACTAGATCCCCGGACTCCAGGATCATGCCCTGGGCGGAAGGCAGGCACCAAACCGCTGAGTCACCCAGGGATCCCTGTGAATTTGTTTTAAATAATAATTTAAAAGACCCTCCTCTCTGAAAGAGCAAAGACTCTTACAGATAACTTATACTGCATTAATGATTTCATTAGCACTGTACAAACAAGGGACATAAATTTTATTTTAATTAAGACTGAAAGATTAATATAAATAGTGATGGTTGGGAGGGTAGGGGAATGTCTTATACCCCAAACTCCCATATTCCAGCTCTGCTTCCTATTTTGCTATTATTATTTGTAAAAATCTGTGTGTGTGTGTGTGTTTAAGATTTTACTTATTTGACAGAGAGCAGGGAAGAGAGCAGGAGCCAGGGGGAGAAGCAAACTTCTCACTGAGTAGAAAGCTGGACGTAGGGCTCCATCCAGGAACCCTGTGATCATGACCTGAGCTGAAGGCAGATGCTTAATTGACTGAGCCACCCAGCATCCCTACTTGTAAAACTTTTAACAACCCAGTGATTTGAGTTTTTGTAACTTTAGTAATGTGTTAGGGAACAATGAGTCTTGGTTTGAAGTAGTTGTAACAAAAAGCCAGAATAGTACTTGACCATGATGATTAAATATATAAAATGATGCATGATTCTTATTTTTTAGTATCTTATTTTTTAGTTCTAAAGTGGCATCTGGGCCTTTAAACTCCCCTGCAATATGAACTGAACCAGAACAGGTAACTAAAGGCCAGAAGTGCCTAAATAACTACATCTTTTGGCAATGATTGATCTATTTTAAATCATTTTTTTATTTTCATAATGCAAAGCCCATTTATTTGCATGTACAACACTGAAGATTATGATACTAGGAAAAAAGGAAAGTAGGAGAAGATCAAGACTTTGAGGTATCTGATTCTGGAACCTACCACAGTGGGAAGACTTGCTTTGCTGCCTTCAGAAGCTAAGTCTCTTGACCTGATGCCTCAGCAGGCTTTTCAATAGGCCTTCCTGCTGGAAGGAAGTCAAAAGAATTTTACATTGAATATTCATATACTCATTACCATGATTCCACAATCAGTACTTACTCTAATCTAAAGTATTTGTGGAATATTTATGGAATATTTATCATATATAAATACTTCTAGCCCCCCATCATCCATTTATTATTTGGCACTTCTCAAAATAAATTGCGGCTATCAGTATACTTCTTCCTCGAGACTATATGTATACGTATAGTCTTTCTCTATATTATAGTGGTATATATATTGTATATATATATATATAATGGAATATTATTAAATGCTATATAATATTAAATGGTATATATAGTGGTATATATTAAGTGATATATATTTTTTATCCATGTATATATAATATTATATATATAATGGAATATTACTAGGCCACAAAAAGAATGAAATCTTGCCATTTGCAACAACATGGATAGAACTAGAGTATAATGCTAAGCAATATAAGTCAGTCAGAGAAAGGCCAATATCATACGATCTCACTCCTGTGTGGAATTTAGGAAACAAAACAAATGAGCAAAGAAGACAAAAGAGAGAAAAACAAATCAAGAAACAGACTCTTAACTACAGAAAACAAACTGATGGTTACCAGAGGGGTGGGGCATGGGGGAAGTAGGGGATAGGTTTTAAAGACTACATTTATGATGAAAAAAAATTAAATGAAACAAGAGAAATATGTAAATGTTCAGTGTATATTTGCTGAATTTTAACAAAGACAATTCTTACCAGGATATAGAACATCAGTATCAGTCCAGAAAGTCAACTGTTGACCTCACCCTCCTGAAAACCTCCACTGTTCTAATTTTTTTCCATTATAGATTCATCTGTCTGCCCTAGATTTTGATATCAAAGAAATCAGAGTATGTATCCTTTGTAGACTATTTCTTTTAATATTACTATGTAGCACTCTTTTTCTTATTAATCTATTTTGGTGACTTTTGCCTTTTTTCATTTAGTTTACTAACACTTAATGTAATTATTAATATTCATAGTTAATATGAATGAATACTCATAGTTTTAGATCTGTCGCTTAACTATTTGTTTTCTGTTTATACTGTTTTGACTTCTATTCCCTTTTCCTCTTTTTTAAAAAGTGTTTTTATCGAAATATAATTCACACATAACATTGTGTAAGCTTAAGTTGTACAACATGTTGATTTCATACATTTACATTTTACAAAGTGACTACTGCTGCCATAGCATTAGCTAATATCTGTTCTTTTCATTTAAGCTAATGATATGCAATATTATATTAGTTTCAGGTATATAACACAATAAGTCGAATTAATACACATTACGAAATTCCCATCACAGTTAGTGTAATAATCTGTTTTCGTTTTTATTACTCTAAAATTATTAAATATTTTTACCTAATTTTTAAAATTATTAAGCAAGTATACTTAAAAGTATTAAGTATTTTTATTACTTGAGACTCTCTTAGAACTCTAACATATATTTGTTAGTTGTGTATCTCTTTTTGTTATATTTTTAGGGATTAATCTTGGTATTAGAATATGCATGCCGGAGTTTTCTCAGTCTGTTTAAATTTTATATCGTAGCTAGTTCCATTCTGACAACCGATGTTTGAATAAAATGATTTTTCCTAACCTAATTATTTGAATGAAGTCTTCCTGAAGGATAGGCCTGTAGCATGTTCCAAGATGGTAAGAAATGTGTTTATGCCCTATGTTGATGTGTGTGAGAACTTTATTAGCTTTTGTTTATCCCCAAAATATTGAGGTTAGCAACTGGCAGGCTCCCAAAGGCACGAAGGACCTCTTTCCTGTCTTTGAACAGGGAGGTTGTCTGTGTGATTTTTCCTTCAAACAAGAGCCAGGCCCAAGGAAGCAACTACCCCCATCAGTCCAGGCAGCCTGTTGGCATTTTTGCAAACAAAAAATTGGCTTCTGAGTCTCAGGATTGCAAAGCAGTGTTTATGGACTTTTAATTGAGTTCTGCAACCTCAGAGATCCTCTTTCTATACCCTGTTGGTCTTCACTGTTTGGACAATCCTCTCTCCTATTTGATAATTCAGGGTTGCTTGCTGTTATTGCCGAGATTTTATTCGTTTATTTTTATTTATTTTATGATGAACTTTACGTATCTGTTTCTTATCCTCTTTATTGCCTTGGGATGATTGCCAAGAAAAAGAAGGGGATACTGATGATACTCAGCCACAGTGAAATAAAAACTTCACCCTTGCAGTAACTTCTTTTCCTTTTAATCTGTTTTGTTGTCTTTGTAGCATGTGTCATTATTTAAACTGTGTTTTTTTTCATTTGTCTGACATCCCCACTTGAAAGTAAATTCAATGATGAACTGCCTCAATTATTTCTGTATTTGCAATGCATAGAACAGCTCCTGACATTATAATTGACAAACATTTGTTAAAACAATAAGGATTCAGAATCTGTTTAAAACCTAGATTTTTGGAGTGGCTGGTTGGCTCAGACAGTTAAGCATCTCTTGATTTTGGCTTAGGTCATGATCTCTGGGATATGAGATTGAGCCCCACGTGGACACAGTGGAGAGTCTGCCTGAAATTCCACCTCTCTCCCTGCCCCTCCCCTGACTCACACACCCTCTCATGATACACTTCCAAGTGGTTGTATGAGATGCAGATTTCAGCAGTTTGTTTAGATAGTTTTAAAATTTATTTTTAATGTGATACACAAGACAATAAAGCACTCATGATTTCTGTGAAATTTCTGTGACATTCTGAAATTTTACAGAAATCAGGACATAATATGGGCCTAAGCGTTTAAAGGAATCAAGTTGCATTTTATTTAAAAAAAACATTAAGGAGTGCAAGGAGTTTGTAAGGATATGATGAAACTCATTAAAGTGGCCTGGTAATGATGGAAGTTTGAAGAATACTGCGTTGATTCATATATCTAAACAAGACAATTGATTACCAGGCCATGCCAGCCTGGGACTAGAAACAGGTGACTTTTCTTTTCTTTCTTTTTTTTTTTTTTAAAGAGATTTTATTTATTTATTCATGAGAGACATACAGAGAGAGACAGAGACAGAGGCAGAGGGAGAAGCAGGCTCCCTGGGGGGACCTTGATGCAGGACTTGATCCCAGGATGCTGGGATGATGCCCTCAGCCAAAGGTAGACGCTCAACCACTGAGCTACCCAGGTGCCCTGGGTGACTTTTTGTTAATTATTCAAATTGCAATGACTTCAGTCTCCTACCTGTCCCGGCAGCTTCTTCCCATGGCTCTGTAAAGATCCCAGATGAGTCCCTGTCTTGCTGTTGCTTACCCACTGCCCCCCACCAGGAGAATGGGCGCACACAGGGGTTGCCTCTGGGCAGCTCCATGCTGGTGACTAAAAATGATAAGCAGGAGAAAGCTGGCAGGTGTTATGTTTGCTTTAATTGGGTTGAATTTCTTTTTAAAGGAGTGGCAGAGTTAAAAAGGCCGACAGAGCTGACTTGGATTGTGAATGTGTTTCTAATATATTTTTTTTTTTTCCATGCTTTCACTTCAGGCACGATTCTTTCTCCTGATGAGACCTGCTCTCATATACCTCTGCTGAGGACATGCACCTGACACTTCTCACACACTTCATTTCACACCTTCTACCTTTCTTCACAGAAGATATGTTATTTATCTAAATAGTCACATCTTAGGATAATAACTGGGATTACCTAAAAGGTTTAGCAAAGGATTTTGCCTTAAGGTGTCTGAAAAGGACTGGTTAAAAGTAAAATTGTACTTTTTTTTTTTAACTTCTTGATTTACCTGGTATGTGGAGTGCCCTTAGAAAATCTACTAGGGGGACGCCTGGGTGGCTCAGCAGTTGAGCATCTGCCTTCAGCCCAGGGTGTGATCCTGGAGTCCTAGGATCGAGTCCCACATCAGGCTCTCTGCATGGAGCCTGCTCCTTCCTCTGCCTATGTCTCTGCCTCTCTCTGTGTCTCTCATAAATAAATAAAATCTTAAAAAAAAAAAGAAAAAATCTACTAGGAAGAGGAATAGTAGTCAAGGCAAAATGTCAATCTAGCTAAGTAATCCAGAGAACAACATGAATTCAAATAAAATCATGGTACATTATGAAATAATTATAATAGCTATCAGTATTAACAAAAATTACTATTTACTGAATGCTTCCAGTACATTGGAAATTGTGCTATACACTTTTACATGCAATAAATTATTTAAATATACAGTCCTCAGGTCAATCCCAAAAGGGTATTGTTTTTCTTGTTTTACATGACAATAACCTGAGGTAAAGAAAGAATAAATGAGTTTTGTTTTTTTTAAAGATGTTATTTATTTATTCATGACAGACACAGAGAGAGAGAGAGAGGCAGAGACACAGGCAGAGAGAGAAGCAGGCTCCATGCAAGGAGCCTGATGTGGGACTCGATCCCAGGTCTCCAGGATCACACCCCATGCTGAAGGTGGTGCTAAACTGCTGAGCCACCGGGGCTGCCCAATAAATGAGTTTTTCAAGGGTACATTGCCAGTAAATGTAGAACTTATAGGCATCTAAGTCCAAAGCCAAGATTCTTCATGCTACGTTAGGAATGAAATGTTTTGAACCTTTAAGTGTGTATCAGTTATAAGGAGTGTGATAGTTAATTTTATGTGTCAAGTTGATTAGCCTATGGTGCCCAGTTGTCTGGTCAAACACTAATCTAGACGCTGCTGTACAGATATTTTGTAGATGTGATTAACATCTATAGTCAGCTGACTTTAAGTGAAAGAGATTATCCTTGATAATAAGAATGAGGCTCATCCAATCAACTGAGGGTCTTTAGAGGGAAAACAGATTTCCAAAGAAGAAATTAAGCCTCAAGACTGTAATATAGAGATCTCCTATGAGTTTTACCATCCTACCCTATACATTTCAGACTCAAGGTTACTACATTAACTACTGCCTGAATTTCCAGCTTGATGTCTGGCCCTAGGAATTTTGGACCTACCAGCCCCTACAAGTGTGTGAGCTAATTCTTTAAGATAAATCTCCATGGCATATATACATGTATTCTATTGGTTCTGTTTTTCTGGAGAACCTTGACTAATATTGGGGGTATTGACACCTACCCTAACTTACATCATGCACATAGCTAAAAATTCAGGTAAGGTGTTGATCAAAAACTTGCTTAAAATAGACTGCTGAAAAAAAAAAAAGACTGCTGAAACAGAACCTATATATGGCATCTTCTTATGTTACATGCTGACTCATGCTGACCATTGGAAACCATGCATACTTTCAGAAATCCTAGCTCTGCTGTGAAACTACACACACCTTTAAGATTTCGGGAACTTCAAGGATATCGCCTTAGATTTCAAAGGATAAATAAACTTCCCCTGGTCTATTGCCACTGCCCCAAGCTCCACACACATGCTCCCAAACGCTTAAGTGAGATGGATTCCGTTGCCTTCAGTGAAACCACATCAGAATACCCTGTAAGAGGTACCTAAGTTTTGCACATTTTACTTTCCTACCTGACCTGTAAGTTCCCTGCCATTCTAGAGATTCAGAGGTTCTATGAGGAATCTTTGCAATGACTTATGGAGTTTGAAGAGATCCATTCTTCCTTTTCCAGCTCAAATTTTAAACTAATTAGGATTGACTACAAAATATAAGACATGCTGTTAATCCTAATTTTAGGCAAGCAATGAGTAATTTTTTAGTATAAATCTGTCCCAAATATTACATGAGATATGCTTGTACCTTAAAAAATTGTCATTCATTGAAATTGAAATTTCACTGTGGTGTTATATATTTTTTAAAGATTTTATTTGTTTATTTGAGAAAGAGAGAGCACAAGAAAGGGTGGGGAGGGGCAGAGTGAGAGAGAGAAGCAGACAGATGAGGGAGCCAGGACCATAGGACCATGACCTGGGCAGAAGGCAGATGCTTAACCAACTGAGATGCTCAGGTGCCCTTGTGTTGCTGTATTTTTATTTCCTAAATCTGACAATACTTATCAGTAATTGAGAGATATAATTACAGAGTAAATCAAACAAAAGAGTCAAATTTCACACTTGCTATTGACATAATAATCAATAATATTGATAAAATTATTCATAATTTAGCAATTTTAGTTTAATTTTGATAATAATTCTATAATAAATTATAATTATAAAAGCTGATTTAAAGAGATTTGGTGTTTCCAGGTAGCATAGTTCAAAATGCATCTTACCCTGAGATGGTGAGAGTTGATAAGAGAAAACACTTTTTATCTTAAGAAATAATAATTCTGAAAAATAAAAATCGTCTTAAAAGTAAGGAAAAAGGGTACAAGCTTCCAGTTATAAAATAAATAAGTCACAGGGATGCAATTTACATCACTGGGAATGTAGTTAATAATATTGACCTTTGTATGGTGACAGATGATAGCTAGATTTATCAGGGTGATCACTTTGTAATGTATGTAATTGTAGAATCACTCTATTGTATATGATATTAAGTAGGGGACTAACATGATATTGTATGTCCACCACACTCTAATAAAAAACTAAATAAAAACAAAAAAACTTCCCTGCCTGAAAGAAAAGAAAGAAAATATTGTATTATCTATAATTTTTAACACAGGTAGTTAAACCTTATCATGATGTATTTCCCTCTGGTAGTGTGTGTGTGTGCGTGTGTGCGTCGATATGATAAGCAGAGTGGATAATTGGTGTTATATTCTCTTTGCTGCCTTCTGTCAACCTCTTCAGCTCTGAAGTTTATCATGTTTATTACTTTGTATTCCCTATGCCCATGAGTGATGCATATCAGGACTGAATAAAGACTTCCTGAATCTTCATTCATAATTCATTCATTCAGCAGGTTCTTATGAAATGCCAAGTAAGAGAAAAGTTGGGAAAACTCAACTAACAGTTACCCACTGAGTGGCTAGGACTATGTATCAGACAACAGACAACCTGGTGGTCAGTAAGGGATACCAGCTCCAGAGCTGACACAAGGCATACTAAAAAATCGACAATACCAACTACTATTTCCACCAGTAGACACTTTGGTCATGTGAGGCAACAATCATCCCAGTGGTCTTCCTGTATTTACTTGGTTTTAATGTATTTCTAGACTAATTTGACCCAATGAATGGCCTCACAATATAAATTTTAAAACTCGATTTTCTCTATTCAAACATTGATTTGGAGCCTTCTTTTGTTCCAGAGACAGAACTAGATAATGGACATCCAAAGACAGGAAAATAAAATGTGATTTTTGCCCTTCTGGAATTTAGCTTTGTGGAAATTAAATTTGATAATAAATAAGTTCAAAATATTCAATGAGAAAAAATATGGAAAAATAAAACAAGAGGCCATGGGGAAAAATAACAATATGACTCCTAGTTTGCAGGACTCAGGAAGGTCCCTCCGAGACATAGATGATTCGTTGTGGTGTTTTGAGAGGATGAAAGTACATATGAGACAAAAGGAAACCACAGAGGTGAAGAACTTGAACTGGAAAGAACTTGGTACAGTTGGGGCAGTAAAACACTAATGTGACTGAATCTTTCGTGAGTAAAGAACATGGCAGGATAAGGTGAGGTTGGAAAGGTGCTAAACCACAAAAGAAAACATATTTCAGGTACGTTATTGATTTTTTATTTAATTCCAAGCATAAGAAGGTGTCGGTCATTGCTCTGTTGTCACTATACACAACGTTATCAGAGGATTTTTAAAAATAAGAACAATATAAAGTGATGCATTATAGACAATTTTAAAGAAACGCAGACCATTTCCTTAAATAGAAAGATAAATTCCATAGTCACTTAAATGGAAAAAGTCTCTAGTTGTCATTAACAGATTGTCTATGTTTTCTCTTATGGAAAAGAAACATCTCTGATTCCTTGAGGCATTTACTTAGTAGTTTAAACAATAATAAAAAGACTAGGAAATGCAAATCAAAACTACAATGTGATATCACATCTATTGAATGGCTAAAATCAATAACACAAGAAACAACAGGTATTGGGAGAATGTGGAGAGAAAGAAACCCTCTTACATTGTTTGTGGGAATACAAGTGGTGCGGTGGTCACTGTGGAACAGTATGGAAGTTCCTCAAAAAGTTAACAATAGGACTACTGTATGATCCAGCAATCTCACTACTGGGTATTTACCCCTAAAATACAAAAACACTAATTCAAAAAGATACGTGCACACCCATGTTTATAGCAGCCTTATTTACAATAGCCAAATTATGGAAGCAGCTCAAGTGTCCATCCACTGATGAAGGGATAAAGAAGATGTGGTCTGTATACACAATGGAATATTATTTAGCATAAAAAAGAATGAAATCTTGCCATTTGCAATGACATGGATGGAGCTAGAGAGTAAAATGCTAAATGAAGTAAGTCAGTCAGAGGAAGACAAATACGATTTCACAAATATGATTTCACTCCGACGTGGAATTAAAAAAAAAAAAATGAGCAGAGGAGGTGGGGGGAAGACAGAGAGGCAAACCAAGAAACAGATTTTTAACTCTAGAGAACAAACTGGTGGTTACCAAAGGGAAGGTGGGAGGATGGGTGAAATGAGTGATGGGGATTAAGGAGTGCACTTGTGATGGGCCCTGGGTGCTGTATGGAAGTGTTAAATCACTATAATGTGCATCTGAAACTAATATAACACTGTATGTTAATTATAATGGAATTAAAGTAAGAACTTTACACAAATAATTATAAAAGGCTAAATAGAATTAAATCTTCAGGTTTAGAATCCATATTACCCATTATATCATATAGTTGCTTTTACAAATATTTCACTAGTTATTAATAAACTTATTAAAATTCCATTTTAACTCTTTCTTAGGTGTATATTGTTATTTTATCATCTGTCATTTTGTTAATGGCTTTGGCACTGGCATATTAAAAAACCTGGAGTCTAAAATATGATTGTAACTGGGGAAACCTATAAAAAGGGAAAAACAGTAGTAAGTTTTAAAAGCTATATTGAATGCCATCTCAAGCTACACACATGAGAGTCAAATTAATGTTTGAAGCATAGAAAGAGTGAAAATTGGATGATGTTCTGGGATGGGAATCAAGTTTGGAGCAAAAAGCCAATTCACCTACACCAGCTGTGAAGGCCAAGATGAAAAAAACATATCATCTTGTAAACAAGTACATGAATTAACTTATTCAGCTCAGGACGAGTGATTTAACCAAGTTAGACAACATAAAGGAACTTCAGCCAGGGGAAGACTAGATGTTAACTGTAACGGAGCCAACAAACATCAGAGTCAGAAAACGAGGGAGCAAAGTATTAAGACTGTTGGCATTTATATCCATGTGTAGACACAAAGTTAGAAGTGAGGCAATATTCTGTAGTAAGAACACCATAAACGTACTGTGGGCTACAGTTCTCAGCTCTGATAAAGGCCTCTTTTGATTAAATGTTTTTCTTTAGAAGAAAACATTTGCTGAAGGAGTAAATTTCTCAAATGTATATAATACATATATTATATATACATTTGTATAAAACATATATACACACACTTATATACACCCGTCTCATATATATGTGTGTGTGTGTGTATATATATATATATATGTATTATTCATATATCTTTTACAGTGTATGTATATGAATAATATAATGTACTCAGTATGTGGGTTATCCCTGCAGATTAATGCAGGGATCCATCTGTAACTAAAGGTAGTAGCAGTAGGAGTGATTGTAGTCATACAATACAAGTCATTTTAAAATATAGTCTATCCTTAATCTAGTATGATACTGTATTTTTAGTTTAGGTTCTCACTACATCAGGAGAATTCCATAAAAGTGTATGCGTCAAGTACAGTGCCTGGGATACACAGATATACCTCATTTTATTGTCCGTTGTTTTATTGAGTTTCACAGATACTGTCCCCTCCATCCCCAAATTAAAGATCTGTGGCCACCCTGCATTGAGCAACTCTATTGGCACCGCTTTTTTCCACAGCATATTTTCTCGCTTATTGTCTCTGCATCACATTTTGGTAGTTCTCACGATATTTCAAGCTTCTTCATTATTGTATTTGTTATGATGATCTGTGATCATCAATGACTAGTCCCTGAAAGCTCAGATGATGGTTAGCACTTTTTAGCAATAAAGTGTTTTTTGATTAAAGTATGTACATTGTTTTTTTAAATATAATGCTACTGCACAACTTAGTAGACCACAGTATAGTGGAAACATAACTTTTACGTGCACTGGGAAACAAAAAAAAATTGTTTGGCTTACTCTATTGCAGTGGTCTGGAACCAACTCTGCAATATGTCTGAGGTATGTCTGTGGTAAGTACACTCAAACTAAGGCAAATTCGTGAGTAAATTAATGTATTAATCTTTGTGTGTGTGTGTGTGTGAAATGAAAACGTTAGATTTTTTAAAATTAATTTTTGAAGAATAGGTTTAGATTTGTAGGAAAATTGAGCAGATGGAGCAGAGATTTGTAGATTATCACCTCTTGTGCCCCATATACTTTTCCTTTATTATTAATTTCTTGCATTAGTATGGGGCATTTGTTATAATTAATGAACCAATATTAACTAAAGTCCATGGTTGACATTAAGGTTCACTATTGGTGCTGTACAGTTCTGTGTGTTTTGACAAATGCATAACATCATGTATCAACCATAGTATCATACAGAATGGTTTCCATGCCTAAAAACCTCCCTTTGCTTCACCTACTAACTCCTACACATGCCCTTTAAACACCTGGCACCACTAATTTTTTTTTTTTTACTCTTTTCATAGTTTTGCCTTTTCCAGAATGTCATATGTTTGGAATCATGCAACATGTCTAATTTAAAGATTAGCTTCTTTCATCTAGCAACTATATATTCAATTTTAATCCATGTTCTCTTATGGCTTGATAACTCATTAAAAATTTTTTTGAATAATATTGCATTCTATAGGGGTACTGCAGTTTATCCACTCACCTTTGAAGGGTATTTTGAATGCTTCTTGTT